>NC_139969.1:28200784-28221784 GCF_963993115.1 Abramis brama | reverse complement strand
TCTATATGTCTGTTTCTGAATGATCCTGTGTTGTGTTGTTGTTAACTTACACCTGGAGCAATTTCACTTTGAAGAAAAGCTGCTATACTTTATGTGATAGCGATGCACAGGACACACAAAGTCACCGTGCTGTTGTGTATGATCATGTGTCACTGCTTGAATAAGCTACTAGTCTAGAGTCCTTCTGTTCCTGCCAAACAAATTAAGATTCAATAAAACAAATTTAAGACGCCATTGCCTCCGTGAAATGACTGATTTATGGTGATATTTCTGTGAGGTGATTCAAACAAACATCAGAAGGCAGTGTGTTGCAGTCGGTTATTTACACGCAGAGACGCTACAGTAGGTAGGCTACGATGGCCACGAGCACTGGGGGTGTTATTTGTTCACCGTGTCCCCTAAACTTCAAAGACACATCTCCAATCCATCATCCCGCTAAATGCCATGCGTGTAAAAATGACTCCCGCAGGCCAGTTTTCACTTCGCTCTCAATCTCTTTCTCACCACTGAATCTGTGAAAAACATGAACGAATGGTGACTGAGAGCGCGACGGAGAGAGCGAGAGAGAAAGTTCCCTGAGGAGTGAGTGAGTTCATCCCGCTTGAACCGCCCTCCGTCCCCAGAGCGCTTTCTCTCTCTGTCTCTCTGTCTTCATGCATATGGAATACAGGACATGCTTTGATTGGAAAAAGAATTGAAAATCAACGATGAGGGTGTGAGCGACATGCTAATAGTTGTGTGCTAGTTTTTGGACAAGACTGTTCTGAAAAAATGTCAGACAGGGAATATCAACGCTAAATGTAAAGAACAGAATGCGAATAAATGCTGCCGTGTGCTATTACGTTTATAGATAAAACATTATCTAATATTAATTAATTAATATTACTTTATTATTGAATGTTAATATTAATACAAATGCCTCCGCCTTTTTTCCCCCGTTCAGTCAAAGTGTTGTTTTGGACCCCATTGACTTTCATTGTATGGGCAAAAACAGTGAAGACACAATTTTTCATTAAAATGCTACTTTGATATGCTACTTTGATATGATATGATTCCCAGGGAGTGCATTTAAAAAAATATATATATAAATATAAAAAAAAAAAAAAAAAAAAAAAAAAAAACATAAATATTAATGTATTGACCAATTAACATCCAGGACTGGAATTTTTAAAAATTCGACAGCCTCGTGGGCAGTGCTCCGACATGTAGTGCAATTGCGCTTCGGGCAACCCAAGTTTGAATACCGGCACGTGCCCGTCTTCCTGATTTCATCCCCCTTCTCTCTCCCACCTCGCTTCATGTCCATCCTCCAAACTGAATCTGTATTTGAATAAATGCAAAAAAATAAATCTTAAAAAAAAAGTCTGGAATCTGTTTTAAAATAGAATAGTACAATTATTTGACGAGAAATGGAATGGAAGAGAAATTATGCACATACAAAGTTCTGTCATGAAACTCTAGATGGCTCAGGCTAACAGGTCCTATAGAGAGCGCGCGCTGTTTACATCAACTCGATAAAACTCATCAGATGCATGTACTTTACGTCGTCTCGCGACCCTGTGAGTCACTCTCCATTTTAGAGAGTCTGTCTGACAGCAGGTCTCAGGTGCACGCCCCCTCCCGCTATCTCTCGGGTCTGCCCACTTTTCTAGCATTTTTCAAATATTGCCAGTGGGTGGAGTCAGGCTCTGACCAGGGGTTTAGTTACCCTTTAACTCAACCTGCTTGCAATCACATCATCTCTATAGGGCACAGCTGATTGGTTCCTGTTGTATCAGTAGCCAATGAGCTCGCGCTCAACCTTCAAATACTTGGTCAGCGTTTGCTGTAGCAGTTGCAGTGCGCTTTCAGAAACCCTCCACCATCCCCAGCTCCACCTGTATAGATCTGCAATGGTGTAATTAATATATTGTACAACAGCAGCATGTCTTACTTGTAGGGTTGCCAACCGTTCCGTATAATACGGAATCGTCCCGTATTTGACACATAAAAGTCTTGTTCCGTATTGAACTGATACGGAACGCACTTTGTTCCGTATTTTTGAGAATTCAGTGCAAATCCATGACAGACACATTATAGCTTCTATTATAGCCTATGTCAGACAGACTATGAACGAAGACATTTGTAGGCTATGACAAGAAAAAAAAACAACCCGACGGTGCGGTAGATACTAATTTGTCCCCGTTTGTCTATGATCAGCGTAGCGTTTTTAACATCTTGGAACATCATCAGAGAATGCCCTTTTAATTGGTCGTTTCAGTCATTGTGAGTCACGTATCGTAGCAACGATGACGACAAGTGACAACAGCGGGAAATGTAAAAAATGATAGCCTTTATATTTCACATCTCTGTGGTTCAGTCTTGTATATTGATTAGGCCTACTTTTCTATTCTATAAATATATAGGCCTAATAAGCTGTATTATAATATGCTATAATGTATGAAATATATTTAGCCTATATAAATGTATCAATTAGTTTTCACAATATTCACCAGAAGTCATCATTTCAGTATGGAAGCAGATTAGTCTCAAATATAATTCACGCAAAAAACATGATTCACAAATGCGTAGACAATTTCACATGCATGAAACCTAATTCACGTACACACAAAAAAAATCCACGTGCGTGAAAAAATATATATATTCACAAAAAGCAATTCACATGCGCAAAATAAAATTATATAATCATAAAATACATTTCACAAATGCAAAACACAATTCGTAGATATACAACTGTGCACAAAAACCTTTGAATGTTTAAAATGTACGAGTGTATCCTTGCATTTGAATGTGCAAATCGTCATTCACGTACGAATCGCCTTAGATATGTGTGTGTGTGTGTGTGTGTGTTTTTGAGACTTTCCTGGCAGCATAACACTAGTATCACAGAGCAGTCGTACTCTTTAGCCAATCAGATTTAAGCTTATCAATCGACCAATCAGTATCACGTGAGGGTGGGCCTACCTACATGTTACGTCATCAGCTTTCGACCAGTTCATGGCTGAGCAGAGGTAAGTGCAGTTAATCGTTCATTTCTTTATTTAGAAGTTAGAGATCAGTTGAAGCAATAGTTTATTAACTGCTGTTTAGTCCACATGTGAATATAAACATTTATTTTTAGTATTGATGGATTTTCATGTCCTGTCCACCACACATTCAACTGATGATAATGTATGTAATGACGTGCATATATAGGAGACATGTTTTGATCTGCATATATTATGTAGTTTTATTGTTTCAGATTTCCAAGACAGATGATGTATGAAGTTGCAGACAACCAGTACTGTGATCTTACCATTTCTACTGTAATTCTTTGAAAACAGTCATGTTGCAAGCCATCCATTTTGACAGTTGTTTCAACAAGTGGTTGAAAGTGATGCATTGTTACTGTATGCTTTTTGTGAATATATATATTTTTTTCACGCACATGGATTTTTTGTGTGTGTACGTGAATTAGGTTTCATGCATGTGAAATTGTCTATGCATTTGTGAATCATGTTTTTTTGCGTGATTTATATTTGAGACTAATCTGCCTCCATATTTTCAGGGGTTATTTTTCAAAATTTTCTTCCGTGGGGACCAGGCACGGCGTTAGTTTTCGGCGCACCCAAAAAAAAAAAAAAAAAAAAGCTCATAATTTGTACTAAAATAGTCTAAATGTTTAGTTTTAAAAACAATTTTAAAAAGCTGGCTATGTCTATTTTGATGTTTCTGCGCAAGTTCAGCAGACAGTGAGGTTCGGGTTTGTTCCGATCAGAGCTCGTGAGCGGAGAGCGCATTTCTAAATATTCCGCTCCGCTCGCTCATTCCGCTCACGGTCGCTCGCTCAACCCAGAATGTGGAATAAGGGCTGCCTCCGACTAATTTTTTCCCCCTAGTCGACTAGCAGTTGTTCATTTAAGCCATTCGTGGACAAATCGCCCCTTTATATTAATTTAATTACTTAAATAGGCTGGTAGGCCTACAGGATAATAAGCGTTATGACCGCACGCATAAAGCTTGCCACAAAGAACCGGTTAAAGTAATGATTATGAATGTGTCTAAATTAGCAAGGAGCCATTTATTTGTTTAGTAATAAACTGGTGTTTTCTGTGTCGCTGCAAAGATGAAGTTGACGATGCTCGCCATGAACGCCAGAGAGAAATGCACATTTCATATGGATAATCAGAGAGTAGCCTATTTATTTTGGTTTGAATATTTTCGTTTAAAAGTAGACATTTCAAGCTTTCTGTAATATAGCCTTTATTTCTCAAATCTGTGAGGCACAAGCTGAGTTTCGGCACCCTCCAGTTCACGTGCAATGCAAGTGATCGTGTCGGCGCCTTATTACATTGTCTGATATTGGCTTCTTATTTATTAAATACGGGCAATTGGTTGAAACATTGATCAAAATTAAGATACAATTTATACAAAACGAAAATCTTTTAAAAAGAGTTTTCTACAAAACAAAACTTAATGAAGTGGTCAAAATCATGTTTTACCAAAAACAGCGCCGTTGCTAGGAGGGCGCCAGCGCCTCTGCCTCGCGAGTGGATGATAGCCCTGAAGACGCCTAGCAATGATATACCTTTAGTGGTAGTATAGCCTACCTTTAGTTAAGTTATACCTTAAGAGTCTTCGTAGCGCGCTAAGAGACAATGTTATCCGAAAATGCAGCCCAGGTATGATGCGTATGATGCGTAATGGAGATTCCAAAGCGCTCTTCTTTGGTCAGAATCATGGAGAGCGATCGCGGATAGGTCGTCCTATGCACCGAAACTTTTAACAATGCAACAAAATTTTTAAAGAGCATCAAGCTATTAAAATCTATATTATGTATACGCACAGATAATATAACATTAGGCTTTATTAGTCAATATTTTTTTATTAGGTTAAACAGTGATTGTTGGATAACGTTTTTAATTTAACGTTTTTAATTTAAGGCCTACCCACGATTGGTCTGGCCCATTCAAAACTGATGCGTTAACCCCCCCATAGCCTACTGTGTTTTGCAAAATCAAAATGAATTACGGGCTACTAAAAGCATAGAACCATTGAAATTCAAGAGACACTAACATCATCCTAATAACCCTGCATATTGATGGGCATGTGCAATTTGCGGTCATATAGTTAAACATTGAAATGTATTAATATGGACATTTTGCTTACTTTTGTGCATTTTTTGATTCTGTGTTTGATAGGTCACTCACCATTTAATGTGCAAAGCACAGCTGAGAAGAAACAGTCGAGAACTGCAAAAAAAAAAAAACTGAAACCGGAAAGTGCAAAATATTTAAATTATATGTAAATCTAAAGAAAGAAATTATATATTTATAATTCTCTAAGAAGTACTTTACATAGTGAGGCACTGCACCATGAGCATGTCAAACAGCAGAGGACAGCGTCCCCTAGTGGACATCCCAAATAAAACCCATACATGGCCATTTCAAAAGAACAATGGTTAAAAAACTTTTTCTGACCGGCCTCCCTTTTGTAGAGAAAAATATTTTGGTTGCCATTTTAGAGGTATAAAAATAGACTCTGTGGTCTATAGAATTTATACGTGGCCTGTTTTAGAAAATCATTTCAAAACTTAATACTCTTAAATGAAAAATTATATTCAATCATCTAGACATTAATCATTTAATTAGCTATTTTGAATTCAGTTTAGGTCAACAATACATGGATTTTTTTTTTTCAGGCAATTTCTGTCAACAGTTTCTATGGCAGAAGTTAGGGCCAGTGTCAGGCAGTAGTTTTTCCACCTGGGGCTTCGGGCCCCCTCCAATGAAGCTACGGGCCCTCCAACTTCAAAAAACAAAACATATAAATATAGTACTGGGCAAAATTATTAGGATGGTAAGATTTTTTTAATGTTTTAAAAGAAGTCTCTTCTGCTCACCAAGGCTTCATTTATTTGATCCAAAATACAGCAAAAACAGTAATATTGTGAAATATTATTTACAATTTAAAATAACTGTTTTCTATTTGAATATATTTTAAAATGTAATGAATTTTCAGCATCATTACTCCAGCCTTCAGTGTCACATGATCCTTCAGAAATCATTCTAATATGCCGATTTGCTGCTCAAGAAACATTTATTATTATTATCAAAGTTGTTGCAGTTGCAGTTGTTCAATTTCTTTTCATGATTCTTTGATGAATAGAAAGTTCAAAAGAACAGCGTTTATCTGAAATAGAAAGATTTTGCAACACAATAAATGTCTATACTGTCACTTTTGATCAATTTAATGCATTCTTGCTGAATAAAATTATACATTTCTTTAATTTCTTTCCCCAAAAAATAAAAAATAAATAACCTCTGACCCCAAACCTTTGAATGGTAGTGATAATGTTACAAAAGCTTTCTATTTCAGCTTTACCATCACATAAATAAATTGCATTTTAAAATATATTCAAATGGAAAACAGTTAATTTATATTGTAAAAAATATTTCACAATATTACTGTTTTTGCTGTATTTTGGATCAAATAAATGAAGCCTTGGTGAGCAGAAGAGTATTTTAAAACATTAAAATATCTTACCGTTCTAATAATTTTGCCCACCACTGTATATATAGAGACTGTGTTAGTTTCTGCAGGTCTATTCTACATATATTTGTGTGTGTATATATACATACTGTGTGTGTGCGCGTGTGAACCCAGGTCTCCAGCCTAAAGACTACAGTCTCTAAACGGCCCCCAAATTAATAAATAATGACTTTTACAACGGAAATAAATCAACATTGAACTTACTCAAACTGGACAATGACTTTCTTCTTCTTTCTTCATTCATTTCCTTTTATCACAGTAAAGCTGCTTTGAAACAATCTGCATTGTAAAAGCGCTCTATAAATGAAGGTGACTTGACCTGCAGAAACTGATGTGGGCTGTTTTTCCCAAAAGCATCGTTAGCATAAGTACAGCTATTGGCACCAATGGCCTCTACAATCAACTTAGCTCACGATGCTCTTGAGAAACGCAGCCGTGACCACAAATTCTTCAGTTATTTCCCGTACCCTAATGGAAAGTGAGTATTCTGTCAGAACACAGAAGAATGATCAGTGACAAAAAAACAAAAACAAGCCACATCTATATGGTGACATCAAACATTAGTGACATGAGATAAATAAATAAATCTCAGACAAATATTAATGCATTATCAATATATTTTAGCCCAACCACATAAAAAAATAGTGTCATTTCAATGTGTACAAAAATGTACATTTCTTTCTTTCTGAACAGAACAGTCTTAAATTTTGACAGCAGTTATAATAATGAAAAAATGCAATCAAATAATACATGATTTATCAGTTTTGAACCCATTACATGGCATGTTGTATTTACAGTAGCTCAGCATATCACTGCGGTGCAAAGGCTTTGACATTCATGCTCTTTTAGTGCATAAGACAGGTAGTGCACGTGGTTTTCCACACCAACCAAACATATATGTAAATATAGATATATTTCACCCCAAAATTTAAAGAAACAAAAAGGAGGACTATTTTTAGGACCAAAGTTTAGTTGTTACAAAATTCTCATGACAATTAAGTGCATTTCCCTGCTATTTTATTATCTTATTCTCATTACTGTACACTTTAAATTGTATATTGTTTAAATAAACATGTATGTATTATAGTATTTGTTCTATTGCCTGTCATTTATGCAGAATTTAAAAAGACAAGAACTTCCTGCTTACTGTTTTTTGACTAACTAATGAGAATTGGGAAAATTATTACTGAATTAATAAGGTAATATTACATAATTGTTAAGAAAATAATTGTTTCATATCTCACACACACACACGCACGCACACACGCACACACGCACACACACACAGGTGAAATATAATGGCCACATGTTTAATCAGTCTACATTTGCACATTTTCCTAGCAGGTTCTCTGAACCAACAGTGATTTTTGCCTATTGCTCAAGAATCTTGAACCTACTTTTACACTACATGCACATCTATGGGTCTCTGCTAACCTTTACAATCAACTCTCACGGAGGTCTTCAAATAAGGCAAATCTCCACGTCGAACACTCAGCCAGGAGTGGATTTCAGTGCCTGAAGATATAACGCAGAGCCAGCTAGAACACAATGCCTGATATAGCACTGTCAGTGAAGGCCTCTAAAACCAGCATTTAAAGCAGTGTACAGTACAGCGGCACATTCTCACGACTGGCTCGCCATAAACATGTCCAGTAATGTGTGTGCATTATGAATACATGTCCATTCCTTCAGCTCCAATTCCCAGCCCTTCAGTGAGGAAGTAAAATGCTTTCAGCTGTCCTCTTCTCTGTATCCAAGAACGCAGGCTGGAACTATTTTGGTTCTCTGATTTTCTCTTTCACCTCCAAAATGTCTTGTCATTCAGTCACACTGTCCATTCTGCATCTACCTGTGGGGCAAATAATATGAAATTCAGTTAATGAAACTTAAGTCTGTCGATCAGTGGTCTTTTAAGAACACACACTCGTCAGAAACTCTTCTTTAAAAGGTTTTTAAAGAAAGATGAGCATATTTTGAAGCCTCTCAGCAACAAATCTGGAAGTGCAAACTAAGCAGAACGCAAACAAACTATCAATAAACTTATAACGGTTTCTGCACAAATCATTTAGGTGACAGGTCCAATAACATTTACAGATTTAATAATTTTATATATATATATATATATATGAAGAGTTCAGATGCAAAAGCCTCTAAGTGCCATATGAAATTTTCTTCTAGAATGATCATTTTTATCAAGCTCGTATATTTAAGTTCAGTAAATTCACTTAAATGACAATTAATAGGTAATTTTCATTGCCATTTAAGTGAAATTATTGAACTTAAATATACGAGCTTGATAAAAATGATCATTCTAGAAGAAAATTTCAGATGGCACTTAGAGGCTTTTGCATCTGAACTCTTCATATATATATATATATATATATATATATATATATATATATATATATATATATATATATATATTTTTTTTTTTTTATTTATTTGAATTACTAAATTTTAATTCTAGCCAATTAAAAAATTTTATAAGAAAAATTAATTCAATAAATACATTTCCATGACTGACCTTTGACTCAAGTGAATTATGATTAAAAATTCAGAACTTTCCTACAACTTTAAGATTTTATTAATGACCTTACTTTTAACAACTTTTTAATTTCCATACATTTTCAGTGGGATTTTATGTTAGTACTGTTTACCACAACCTTTTCTTTTTTATTTGTTTTTATTTTTTAAATTGCAATCATTTCCTTCAATTGTCTGTGACTTTTTATGATAGTATTAATTTCCTAGACTTTCCAGTAACTATTTACAACTTTATAAATTCCCATTCATTTTCATAATTTCCATGAATTTTCTGTAACCGTTTACGTTAGTATCATGACTTTTTCCATGACCTTTTACAACTGTATTTGACTTTTTATGACTTTACTGTGACTTTAAGGTTTTTAACTTCTACGGTTTCCTATGGCTTTAAAAGTTTTTA
The DNA here is from genome assembly GCF_963993115.1 of Abramis brama. Taxonomy (NCBI): domain Eukaryota; kingdom Metazoa; phylum Chordata; class Actinopteri; order Cypriniformes; family Leuciscidae; genus Abramis; species Abramis brama. The sequence continues at coordinate 28,212,309 of NC_139969.1, read as the reverse complement.
TAAGGATTTGTATTGCCATGGCTTATGATTTCCATAAACCTCCTTTCCTGGCCTTGAAATCAGAATTTTTAAATTTGCTCTCACATTTCTTATTTCTTTGCTTTCAAAAGAGTGTTGCTTCCAGCAGCTCAAGGCATTAAAGAGATCATGCTGAGGAGCATGTGAGTGTTTCATGCAGCAGTTTTCCCAGCAGGCTTCACATGGGGTGCTGAGGGTGCTGTTCCACATGCTCTATTCCAATCACTATTGAACCAGACAGCTATTTCTGTCTCATATTGATTTGTTTGCCATTGACAGAGTCTGTCAGGTCAACTTGTAGTCATATACAAGCGGCCTGCATTATAAAAGAAAATCAGTACCAGACAAATGCTCGTAACGATGCCATCACGATGTGTATTATATTAAAAAATACACACCTACATTCAGCACAATCAAACAAGCCAATCAGAACCCAGCCTGTGTGACTGTACCTGTGGTCAGGGGGTCAGAGAGGGACACTCAAGTGGTAGATGTCCAAGGAGAGGAGATTGTGTCCGGGGAAGAGTGGAGAGGAGAGAAGGAAAGTGAAATGGAGGGTTGGATTAGGAATTCTGTGCGTCTATACCTGCGGGGGTGAGTACCAGCGCCTGCAAGATGTCAGACAGAGAGATGATGCCCTCGATGCTGGAGTTCTCATCCACCACAACCAGCCTGTGCACCTGCAGATTACAAAACACAATCAGGAGCCGCTCAACTTGAGCAACGCTGTCATGTGCGACAGTAACACTCAAAGATGTTCGCAGAAAAACAACGGATTGTAAAAATGTGTTCTTTGTGAACGGCACCAAAGTAGTCAAAATAACTCAGCTGAAATATCTAAATGAAATGGTTTTGAGCTTGGCATTTCAAGTGTAAAAAAAAAAAAAAAGATGATGTGCACGGATAAAACATTTATACTTGCAATATTCCATAAGAAAAAAAGAATGGTCGATTTCGATTTTATGGTGACTTTAATGGAGTATTTAAATGGATTATTTTCAATGTAGTGGATCTGTGGCATGCTGTCGATTACCACGTAAAATACTTTTGAACTGTGCCATACGTTGACTGCAAAAAAACCCGACATTTAAAGTAATGCACCTATAATGGAAGCAGACTAGAGGGTTTAAAAGCACAAATGTTATTTCTTTATCATTAAAAATATGTTACTTGAGGAGTAAAGCATCTAAACTGTCCATTTCAGGTGGGATTTCATTTCTAGTGGTGACGTAATTCCTGTGGGTAGCGTTTGCTCTATGTAAACAGAGTTTTTCTTCCCATGGGTGATGTGTGCATTGAGTAAATCTCACCTCAGCTTTGACAATCCTGTCCACTATAGTGTCCAGGGTCTCGTGCCGATGACACTTCATAACCCCCTCGAAGTACTGTGAGCGATGCAGCAGAGCCTGAGTCACGGTGATGTCCAGATTATTGTAGGTCTTCTCAGCAGCCAGATTCTACACACACACACACACACACACACACAAAACCAATGAACAGAGAGCAACGCTATAGGAACCTCCACATACACTACACAACTACACATCACTAGTCATTACTAATCAATCCTAATGAGTAAACATGCATGTGATGCACCGTCACATATTTATTGTATGGAAATACATATTTGACACAGTTGGAGACTTTTACATTTACTTTTTTGTACCCAATGGACCTTATTCATGACAAGCAGAACGAATTTCAATGTAAACTCGATTCAATGGATACAAATGGATTTGAAGGGACATATGAATAGATATATTAAATAAATGAATACATTTATTCAGCAAGGATGCATTAAATACATTTACTATGTTACATAAGATTTATATTACAAATAAATGCTGTTCTTTTTAACCTTCTATTCATCAAAGAATCCAGAAAAAATCTATTATGGTTTCATCAAAGTATTAAGCTGCACAAATGTTTTGAACATTTATAATAAGAAAGCAAATAATCATCTTAGAATGATTTCTGAAGGATCATGTGACACTGAAGACTGGAGTAATGGTGCTGAAAATTACAGGAATAAAATACATTTTAGAATATAGTAAAATAGGAAACAGTTATTTTAAATTATTGCATTTATTTTATTTAATCAAATCAAAACCTTTGCACTGTAGTGTTTATAGAGATTTCTCCTATAAATATCTCAATCGTCAGACACAAGCAATCCAAGTGCACAATCTAGCTGATGAAATATTTTAGAATTGAGAACTAGAAAAAAATATATATTCAATTTAGAAATATCCATGACTTTCCAGGCACGGAAAACACAATTTTAATTTTCTATGGGATCCTTGTATATTTACAACTCACGAATTGTCTTTCATAATGAAAGTGTGGTAAAAATCTGCTGTATTATTCTTTAAGTAGTTATTCTTCAACTTTAAGTAGTATATTAAAAGCACAACTTACAATGACATCAAATTTGGAGTAAATGTCCACAACCTTTCCTTTGGGAGGAAAAAGATGGAAAGCAAATATGAGACATTCAAAGATGTGTACAATGAAAATATGTTTCTAAGAAAGGCTTGACAGAAGAATGATTACGGAACATGAACTGTTAGAAAAGCAGTGTGTGTTGTTACCTGTAACATCCACCACTGGCAGGGCAGACACTCTCCTGTCCACAAACATGCCCAGCGCTTTAATAATGGGTGTGTCAGGGTGAATGAAAGCAATGTTGCTGTACGTGCCGATGCCCAGCTCCTCCAGAGTCTGCCTCATGAAGGCTGCTTTAGGCATCTCACACACCTACAACAACACACACATTAGTTTGTTTTGTTCACACTATCTACCATTAATCAAAGTATTTTAATTGTATGCATAAAAGATCAGTAAGCCCAAAGGAAGTGGTATACTCACAAAAAGCTGCAGAAACTTGAGGATTCTCTTGTGTGTGAGGATATACAGGGCGTTTCCTGTGACTGGATCGATCACTGGCAAGCGATGGATCTTATTTTTGATGAGTGAGTAAACAGCATCAAATACACTGGGGGGGAAACAGCAAAAAAAACGATTGTCTTTAGATGCTTTGGTCACTTGTGAGGCTGTGTGCATGATTAACACCTTTAAGGACTGACTACTGAATGCACATAAAATATGTACAACTGCAACACCAAACAGCATATTCTCAATAAAGAATCCTTCTGAAGATACACCCGAGTCTCTTGGTCTTCGCTTCAGAGCTTCCTACAGGTTCATGCATCATGCAATGAAAATGATAAAACACGGTGTCCCACCTTGCATCTGGAGATATGTTGACTAAGGGTTTAAAAGTTTCTTGCAAGTAAAGCTCTGTTGATGTAAGCAGAAATGAAAAAGAATCAAAGCACTTTAAAGTTAAACAAAAATTGTGCGTCATTTACAAAAAGAGACATTTCCAAACATGGGTGTAAGTAAATAACATGATTTTCATTTAAAATCAATATATGCCTATTATGTGACAGTTACATAAGAAATGAGTGTAAGCAGTGGTGAACTGAAAACATATTTACCTCTCCAAGTCTCAATTTTATGCTCCTCCAGCTCATATATTTGTACCTGAGGCATATATTACAGAATATGACTTAAAATGTTAAAGTGGACAAACATTCCTCCTTTCAAGTGAGCATTCATTAAGTGAATACATGCAGGAGAAATGGCATGGCAAAAATGTTTTTCTTTAGATATGGCACTTCCATTTGTAGATCTGAACAAACAGCCATTAAACCAGCACTCCTTACCAGCGGGGACTTGTAGTATCTGTGCAGTATGATGATGAAGTCTGTGATGGTTAACATTCCTATTGAGAAAACACACCATCATTAGAGTAAAACCTTCTGTTAGCACGCTGACCTATGTTCTATACATCCAATGTCCTTTATTGTATTTATTTATTTTTAAAAATTGGATAATTTGATGATTTCAGCTTCTAACAAGAGTGTAGTACTCTACTTTAACTCATTTGACCATGTTTTAATTTACATTCTCCTAAAATATCAGCAAAGAAAATGTGAAAAACACCAGCATCTAACTGCAATTCAAAACAATCCAGACAGGAAAGAGAGAGCAATGAATTTCAACCAATTTACATATTATTGTTAGCTTGCTAATCTAAGCATGTCCAATTATGTTACAGGTGAGCAAAAAAATGTCCTGAAGAAATGTTTTTATTTGATTATTAATTACTATGGTTTTTTTGGACAATTCCAAGACAGGAGGTGTAAGCCAGTTAAATGGACTAGCAGGTTACACAAGTTTAAAAAAGGTGAGAGCATGAGTGTGTGTGTGTGTGTGTGTGCGCGCATGTGTCATTGCTCACCCACAAAGCTTTGCTTTTTGGTTTCCCATAATGGGGCAGCTCGAACTCCATTAGCAACCAAGGCAAAGAAAGCTTTCTTTACCTAGCAGAGAACAAAGGATTCACAAAACAATGCTTTTCTTTTAGATGCCTTTAAAAACACTTCTGGAGAAACTGGTCATGTGAGCCAAAAATCACAGGAGACACAATGAGTTGAGTGCAACCAGGGCTCCAAAACATTGCCACACCTGACAATAAAACTTGTCCGTAAACAATTCTTACCGGTTGATTAAAACATATGTTTTTCCCTATAACAACGGGATTATTAAGCTGTTTCCCTGCATAGAAACAAACAGCAACAAGTCTCTTGCAGTCATACAAGATGAACCAGGGAGTCAATCTGTTCTAACTGCAAAAAGAGTTTTTTTCCTCCTCTGTAACTTTTTTTTTTAAACTACAGTATCGCTCATTTATTGAAAAGCGACCTTGAGCTTGGGAAAGGAGCTTCATGAATAAAAACTTGTATTAATTATACTTTTATTTAATGGTTTAATGCAAAGAATATTCAATATATTAGGCATCATAGATCAAGATGACGAAGATGTTAGAAGTTTTTTAGTAGACTTCAGTTTCTATATTTCACTTACATCAGCAAGTGGTTCATTCTTCATTTAACCAATAAAGCCATCAGTCCATTAGTGTGTAATGTTTTATTTACTCACCAATGCCATTATTTACTCACATTTGCCACATTTTGGGCCCTTGGTGCAACATTTCTAACACAAATAGTCTCCAGCTCAAATTTAGACCAGCTCAGCTATCCATTAAAAATTAACTTGGAATTCATTATAAAGGCTTTTTCAAAATATGGCCCATAAACACAGCATTTTTATATGTTCACAATGCAAACAGGCATAACGCTTCCTCATTGCAGAAACTTCAGAAAGAAGTACAAGTGCATAATGTCACTCCCCCAATATAAAGTGATCTTCTCTTTCCTAAGCCTTTAATATTTCAAACTGGCCCTCAGACAGCGGAAAGTCAACAGGTCAATGGGTTATAAGGATGTGTTAGCCCAAAATCTAATAACGGCACATACCTGCACATGATTACTGATTAACCATAACAAACTAGCTTTATGACCGCTTCCCATACACTTCAAAGAGACCCTGTCCATTTCAGTCACCACCTCAAGATTGATTTACTTATGAAACATTAACCACAACGACTTAAACAATATGTGTTTAAACTGTGAATCAAAACTGAAAGACAATAACTACGACTCGTACTAAAGCTAGTATATTCAGAAAAGCATAATAACATACTACACTTTCTAGTTATTCAGAGGTACAATATGCAACTTTCTGCATTTATAGAATACCAGAATGGCCTATAAAATCAAGCAAACTGCATGGAATATTATATCCCACAATGCAATGTGCCCAACTTGACCATTTGCAGTGTGATGAATGGACCAGGTGCAATTACAGCTGTGATTTTTAACATCTCATTTTAACATTTTTTTTGACTGGACTGCCAAAAGTTAAGAAATTTAGATAATCCAAGATGATGATAACTAGATGACACACACAGAATGAAGAGGACATGTGACAACAAAATAGCATACTACTGTTTGAAATGTGTATCGTATAATTCGCAAAGTTTCATGTACTATTTTTTAAAATAGAAAGCAGCATAAAGTGTTAACAGAACAATATGCAGGAGGTAATAATTCTGAACATAACCCAAAACACCATAACCAAATCTTTTCTCTTTCTGTTCTTGTACTGGACAACAGAAGACATTCAAGATGTAGTAGTTACCTCTAATGTAGTGTCAAAAACCACAAGTTTGGAACTGGTGGGGACGAGGTCATAGCACTTGTGGGATTTCATAAAGCGCATGTAAATATCACTGTCTGGCTCTTCAGCAGCTGAAAAAAAAGAGAAGATATCATCAGAATCATTAGCAGTCGCCAAAAATGAAATTTCTGTCATAGTTTACTCACCCTCAAGTTGTTCCAAACCTGTATGAATTTCTTTCTTCTGCTGATTACTTATTCTTAAAATATCTTATTTTGTGTTCAGCAGAAGAAACTCCTACAGGCTTGGAATAACTTGAGGGTGAGTAAATGATGACAAAAGATTCATTTTTGTGTCAACTATCCCTTTAACTCTAATACAATTATATTCTTAAATCAATATACAATGCAATTATGTTGTGAATAAAAAGCTCATTTTGGTCAATGGGTTTATACAATGTGTATGGGTTTGTATGGGTTTATGCCCATACAAAAACACTACATCCCAACAAACATAAGAACAGATGAAAATTGAATGTATAGACTACTTGCATTTGAAAGAGCATATTAAATAAAATAAGCAAACAATACAGAACATAAGTGTAATCCTTTACCTTCATCGTCAAGTTCAAGTTTTTCCAGCATGCCTTCAGCAAGTACGCCGCTCTAAAACACAAACACACGGGCTGATGATTTCATCAATAATCACTTACTTCAAGTTAGCAAGACCCTATTAGAAACGGAGTGGTAGCGTCCATTTTTAAATCTGCTTATCTGCAAACAAGCAGTCTGGTTAAAAATAAAATAACACACAACACAAGCAATCTGCAGTCTGTTCACCACACTGAAGGCAGAGTGATCTTAAGTGTATAATGTTCTCCAGGCACAGGTTTCAGTTATTCATTACGCGCAGTGGTGAAATGACGGTCTTCCCCGCAGAGGTGACAGTGGAACAGTCCGATTCTATTGCTTTTTTAACGTCTGTATTCTTCACACCACACGACACGAGTCGGCACAGGTAACGTTAGAGTAGTAGCCTACTTCATTTTGAGCTTATAATGTCAACTCTGCATCTGAAGCGATCATTTTGCCCTATAGTTAAAGCACTGTCGCTCTCTATTGGACGACAAACGAAGCGAACGCATCCAAACAACGCAATGCGAATTCATTGATCGTGCATAAATTAAAATTACCCACTGTGGCTTTGTCTCAAACCCTAGCGAGCCGCCTACATAGACAGCATTTTTATATTTAACCATCCTAAGAGCGTGATTCAATACATTGACTCCTCTTGGAAGTCGCTGCAAAAAAGAACACGATGGATCACAGTTTAAGCTGCAGGAAATAAGGTACATACCGGTAGGCTACTTTAAGATATTAAGACCAGTGAATCTTCCAAACATCTTATGAAAGCCTGGCTGTTCTAGCCACAGAAACTAATAAATAGCGTACTCAAAATTTCATCAACGTCACGATAGAAAATCTCTTACGACCGTTTTTTAAACCTTTAAGACCTTAATTTATTTTTGTTTTCTTTGCACATCACGTTTTACATTTCATCTCAGGTTCTTCACTGACACCGTCGTCTCCTTTGTAAACAATTACACAAACTTTTGATAAATCTTTATTAGGGACAAAATTGTTGGTCATTATGCAAATGACAACACCACAACTGGGGACAATCGTATTTGATGTAAAACATTTAAAATAAAAAATAAAATAGTTTTTGTTTATTCAGTTTGTTTAGGTTATCATAGATTTAAAAATGCAATAATAACATATGATGTATTTCCATAATTTAAGATTACATTCGGGTCTGCAACAGGTGTAAAACAATAATATAAAGGGCACATAAAAAGTAGCAACAAAAAAAAAGTTCTAAGTTTTAATGTGATATTTGTTTGTTTTTTCTCCTCAACAAAACGAAAAAGTGTCCTTTTAAATATTTATTTAATATTTTTTTAATAATAACAGTTTTTTTAAGTTAAAAAAAATCAACCCATGGGACATAAGTGTGTGCAGTAGAAGAAACCCAATACATGTAAAACTTTCGTATAATTGTGAATTTGCAACTTTATTTCTCATATTTGCTATGTAGAGCCTAATTTCACAAAATGTGAATTTTCACAGATACTAGTCATTATAGATATGCATTATGCAAGTGAAGCAGACTATGTGCAGTGGATGACCTTTTGTTAATGATAAAGTGTTAATACGAAATAGTCAGTTACAGGCAAGCATCATTGAGCTCAGCTGCACCAGATGGCGCACAAACACATTGCTGACATAAATATCAATCCCTATGACATTAACTGTCCATAAATATTTGATGCTTGAGCTACTAACATTTCTAAACAAGAAAAAGCATTTGCCCAACAATTTGTTGTTATTGAAAGATACATCAAACTTTATGTTGGGTGTAGAAGATTAGCAAACTCTTTTTTCTTTTTAATAAATATGCCATTAGTTGGTTGAAGGTGTTCAAGCCAATGTTGTTATGGCCCACTCGGGCCATTCAAACATACAGATTGCAATTTAATATTAATATTAATTTTAATTTAATTTTGTGGCTCCTGGTGCCACAAGGGTAAATTACAGCAAAGCCCAGAAAGCACATGTGAAGATGTTCACTCACCTGGCGTGAGGTAGAGTTAAAGGTGTGCAAGGCGATAGGGGGTTTGGTGGTGGAGGTGCTCAGGCTGAAGCGCTGACCTGTGTCAGGGGGAGACGAGAGGGAGCGGGAGCGTCGTTCCTCCACACGCTCCGTGGGACTGGGGGTCTCCATAGGGAAGACCGGGGGAACTGGACTCTGCGTCGGGGTGGTGGGGGGAGTCGAAAGCCCAGAGCCTATGAGACACATCAATATAGAAGAAAATGTCAATCTAAATCTAAAATTGAGCAAATCTAAATCTGTGGCATCACAGGAAAGGTGTTCCTACAACAAAATTAGGCAGTCCACAAAAACAAAAACAGGGTATGTTTATATAAGTTTGGGTTGGTCCGATTTTTTTATGTTTTTAAAAGAAGTCTCACCATGGCTGCATTTATTTAATCAGTAAAAAGTAAAAACAGTAATACTACAGTAAAAATAGCAATACTGGGAAATATTATTACATTTTAAAATAACTTTATTATTTCAAATTATTTTAAAATGTAATTTATTCCTGTTTCAAAGCTGAATTTTCAGCATCATTACTCCAGTCTTCAGTGACAATACATTATCCTTCAGAAATCATTCTAATATGCTAATATGGAGCTCAAAAATAATTAATTGATGATTATTGATGCTTTTTTGCGTTTCATCCTGAAACTTTGTGTTTGTTCGCAAAATGTTTGTGTTCCCCTGAGAAACTTTGCGTTCACTCGAGCGAACGCAAAGGTTTTGCAAGCGAATGCAAAGTTTATTTTTAAAACATTTGCGAGAGAACACATCAGCATCGACTTATTATTTTTCCTCACATCTCATATTTTTTTCCACCACCATGTCCCCTTAGTGGCACTGTAAGTTTCAAAGTAAAAGTAGAAGCTTATCTTTTTATTAAAGCACAAAATTGAGTAAAATTATTCAGTACAAACTCATGCATTATTTAGGCTTTAAAGTTTGTCTAAGTATTTCATTTTGAAGGGGAATTCCATTCCATTTGAATTAAACTTTGGTTTTGCAGTATCAAACAGTCCTTTTCTGGTAACCTTGCATGTATCAAGCAAAAGTCACAGGGCTTATGTGTATTGTTTATTTTCTGTGGTTCTTAGACAATGACCTCTTTACTTCCAAGGGGTGTGTCTTAATGTAAATGCAATTCGAAATTATTTTCTGTGGTAATCAAAATTATGCCACAAATGTGGTTGACAGAGCTTAACTTGTATTTAACCCAGAGCATTCCTTTGATTGAATGTTACTATAGAGATAATCACTTGTGTTTAGAGCTGGATTTATCAGAGATACCACAGCAAACAGTGTCTTATATGACAGCCCTGACATAACCCATCATATACTGCATGCACTGATATATTACTGTACCAGCCTCTACTAACACTGCCATATCATGATCAAAAGGTAATGTGCTCTGAGGAAACTTTAAAGCTGTAGAATGGAGCATATCAGTACATTCATTCAGCTGAGGGTTGAAGCAACTGGATATATTCAGGACAGGTCAGGCTCTAACTCGTGTGTCTCTGCTTGGCTACAGCAGGTCACTATCAAGGGGGTAATCAATCAGCTGGAAACTGAAGCTTCCCCGGGGGCCGCCATTGATTAGCAGACCATCACCTGCTGTTAGCATCCCATTGACTCCCATTCATTTTGGCGTCACTTTGACAGCGAATAACTTTACATCTGAGGCGTTTAAAGACTCCATTTGTCCATTGTTTATTTCTAAAGAAACACGAAAATGTATAAAAGGCTCCATTACCTTGTATCTTACGTTATGGCCCCGTAGAAGCCGTTTTTCTAAAAATAGGCTAACGATTGCGTCATAACCACGCGACTCTCTGTCGCACAGTAGAGAAATTACCGTATGGACAGGAGGAGAAGCTCACGGGCAATCGGGGGGACGTGGAGGCAAAATGACAAAATAATTAATCAGAATACTTAGCAAAAGTTTCTCCTGCTCCTAGCTCATGGACACCACCTACTCACGCTCTCCGTCTCTGCAAGTTTCGGAAGGGAATGATTCAGATTTCTCTTGGCACACCTACTGGAAGACAGACAGGTTGCTCACGTCACATCTACGTCGTTAAGCTCAGTTTGAGTCTGCACAGTACGCTCGGCCATCAGGAAGTGAGTGCTTCTAATTGACTTCACTTTTCTCTGTTGAATCCAATGGGGTCGTTGTGTCCATTTCTTTTACTGTCTATGGTCACTATGCTTGATCTACTAATGTTTCACAATTAAAAGTTTCTGTTAAGGACTGGGAAATGTGTATGGCATGATTTTGGCTGCACACAGCATTGGGAAGTGATTCAGAAGATGGGTTTCCATCATTAGGATATGAGATGATATGGTTTGATTTATGAAATGCACAATTGTAGTCAATTAGTGTAGTGTTGACACAGTAGGATTAGTTCTGGCAAGCCTCCTTGTTGTGCAGGAAGGGTAGGGTCCGTGTGAGACGTGGGGTCAGGCTGATATTAATTAATGCTGGCGTTCCATTAGCCAATTTTTAGCTGTTTGTCAGTCATTAACGTCATTTACATAGTCGCTCAAGAATCAAATTGAGTCTGTGCATGGTCACACCTCCCAGCGTTTGGTTTTGATGGGACAGACTCTCATGACTTTTCACATATGAATTAGTAAACCCTAGAAAAACAGAATCCTGGGTTATCTTGCTTCATTTTTCACATTGCTCATACTTAACCCAGGGTTAACAATTAATCCTGGGTATTCATAATATGATGTTTCACACTTCACATTCCTAAACA
>NC_139969.1:27815492-28200584 GCF_963993115.1 Abramis brama | reverse complement strand
CTGGGTTAACATCTTTATTGGCATATTGCGGTATCAGTGTCATTGACTGGATGAATGCAGCATGCGATCTGTTTACATAAAGACTCTAGCATTGCACATCCTCATTTAATATGTTGCTTTGTCAAGTCAAGTAAATATAAATATGGTTTGATTTATGAAATGCACAATTGTAGTCAATTAGTGTAGTGTTGACACAGTAGGATTAGTTCTGGCAAGCCTCCTTGTTGTGCAGGAAGGGTAGGGTCCGTGTGAGACGTGGGGTCAGGCTGATATTAATTAATGCTGGCGTTCCATTAGCCAATTTTTAGCTGTTTGTCAGTCATTAACGTCATTTACATAGTCGCTCAAGAATCAAATTGAGTCTGTGCATGGTCACACCTCCCAGCGTTTGGTTTTGATGGGACAGACTCTCATGACTTTTCACATATGAATTAGTAAACCCTAGATAAACAGAATCCTGGGTTATCTTGCTTCATTTTTCACATTGCTCATACTTAACCCAGGGTTAACAATTAATCCTGGGTATTCATAATATGATGTTTCACACTTCACATTCCTAAACACTGGGTTAACATCTTTATTGGCATATTGCGGTATCAGTGTCATTGACTGGATGAATGCAGCATGCGATCTGTTTACATAAAGACTCTCACTCTAGCATTGCACATCCTCATTTAATATGTTGCTTTGTCAAGTCAAGTCAAGTCAAGTTTATTTATATAGCGCTTTTCACAATACAGATTGTATCAAAGCAGCTTCACAGTATTAAATTAAAATAATACAATACATCAATGCTTGTTTCTAGTGGAAAATGTCCACGTTTGGTAATGCTGATCAATAGTATTGTTGATTGATTAATTAAATTAAATATCCCAAATATCCCCAACTGAGCAAGCCAAAGGCAACAGTGGCAAGGAACCGAAAAACTCCATCAGGTGACCTAATGGAGAAAAAAAAAACCTTGGGAGAACCCAGGCTCAGTCGGGGGCCAGTTCTCCTCTGGCGTTTATGAACTAGAGGTTGGATTTAACTGTAAGATTAAAAGTATTATATGAATGCCTGGCTGAAGAGATGCGTCTTTAATCTAGTTTTAAACTGGGAGAGCGAGTCTGAGCAACAAACAGTATCAGGAAGACTATTCCAGAGTTTTGGAGCTAAATGTGAAAATGCTCTCCCTCCTTTGGTGGATCTGGATATCCTAGGTATGACCAAAAGCCTCGAATTTAGTGATCTTAAAGAGCGCGATGGATTATAGGGCGATAGAAGATCCGTTAAATAGACTGGAGCTAAACCGTTTAGGGCTTTATAATTCAGTAGCAATACCTTGTAATTAATACAGAACTTTATAGGTAACCTATACAGGTAATGTAGTGATGATAAAATTGGTGTTATATGATCATATTTTCTTGATCTAGTAAGAATTCTAGCGGCGGCATTTTGGACTAACTGTAGCTTGTTTATTGAGGATGCAGGACAACCGGCTAATAAAGCATTACAGTAATCTAGTCTCGAGGTCATGAATGCATGAACTAATTTTTCTGCATCAGAAACTGATAGCATGTTACGTAGCTTAGCAATGTTTCTAAGGTGGAAAAAGGCTGTTCTTGTAACATATGAAATATGATTTTCAAAAGACAGGTTGCAGTCTAGTATAACACCTAGGTCTTTTACTGTAGAGGATAAAGTAACAGGACATCCTACTATGTAGTTGTAGTGTGAGAGGTTTTGTGGGCGTTTTTTTAAACCGATGATTAGTACCTCTGTCTTGTCTGGATTTAATAAAAGAAAATTGTGCATCATCCAATCTTTTATATCTTTAACACACTCTGTCAAATTGGTCAGATGCTAAAAGTAAGTCATTTGTAATTTTAACGAGCGCAGTTTCAGTGCTATGGTGCGGGCTGAATCCAGACTGAAACTTTTCATAGATGTCATTTTCTTGCAAGAAAGAGCCCAGTTGAGCGGACACCACTTTTTCTAGTATTTTAGACATAAAAGTAAGATTTGAAATGGTTCTATAATTTGCTAGATTATGCAGGTCTAATTGTGGTTTCTTAATGAGAGGTTTTATAACTGCCAGTTTAAATGTTCTTGGAACATGACCTAAAGATAAAGATGAGTTAATAATATTGAGGAGAGGCTCTTCCACTATAGGTAACACTTCTTTCAGCAGTTTAGTTGGTATAGGATCTAATAAACATGTTGTTGTTTTAGATGAAATGATAAGTTTATTTAACTCTTTTTGTTCTATCGTTGTAAAGCACTGTAATTGTTCTTGCGTCGTGATAATTGAGGCTGAATTATAAGGCGCGATTGAGGATTGAACGTTTACAATTGTGGTTCTGATGTTTTCTATTTTCTCAGTGAAGAACTTCATGAAATCATTACTACTAAACTGTAACGGAATATTTTGTTCAGGTGACATCTGTTTATTTGTTAGTCTAGCCACGGTGCTAAATAAAAACCTAGGATTGTTTTGGTTGTTTTCTATTAGTTTGCGGAGGTGCTCAGCCCTGGCCGCTTTAAGGGCCTTTTTATAACGTGACATACTGTCTTTCCATGCGATTCTAAAGACATCTAAATTAGTTTGTTTCCATTTACGCTCTAAATTACGGGTTTCTCTCTTTAGAACATGCGTAGTATTGTTGTACCATGGTGCTTTACTTTTCTCTCTGACCTTTTTTAATCTAATGGGTGCAACAATATCCAATGTTCCAGAGAGAATGGTGCTCATAGTGCTAGTTAATTCCTCTAGTTCATATGTTTGTTTGGGTTCACTGAGCAGCTGAGACAGATCAGATAAGCAATTTGAAAAATTATCTAAGGTGGATGGAAGGATTGTTCTGCCTGATCGATAACGCGGCGCAGCATGATATATTACAGGAGTACGTAATATGCAAGTTACCATGTAATGGTCAGTGACATCATCACTTTGTGGAATGATATCTATATCGGTTGGATCGGTTCCATGTGATATAATTAAATCGAGTGTATGATTAAAACGATGAGTTGGTCCGGTAACGTTTTGCTTGACCCCAAAGGAGTTTAATAAATCTGTAAACGCAGCCCCTAACGCATCATTTGGATTATCTACGTGTATGTTAAAATCTCCAACAATTAATGCTTTATCAACATTGACTAATAGGTCTGAGAGAAAATCTGCAAACTCTTTTAGGAAATCAGCGTAAGGCCCAGGCGGTCTATATACGGTAGCCAAGGCTAGAGATAGAGTTTTTCTAACATCTAAGAGCGTAACATTTAGTACAAGTACTTCAAACGAAATAAACTTATAACCCGTTTTCTGACTAATATTGAGAATATCTCTATAGATTGTTGCAACACCGCCGCCACGACCAATCAGACGGGGCTCATGCTTATATGGGGCCTCGACAACACATACTCTTCCGGTTGACGGGTGAGCAGGGTACGCTGGCGCGCTCTGGCTGCCGCTCCTCTCTATCCGTTGTGATGCGGTGTGCTGGGGACTCATTTAGGCCGAAATAATCATTTGGTTTAAGCCATGTTTCAGTAAGGCAAAGTACATCGAAGCTATTATCTGTGACTATTTCATTTACAATAACTGCCTTAGGTGTGAGTGATCTAATGTTTAGAAGACCTAGCTTTAGAAATTGTTTTTGTTTACTAATAGCAACATTTTCTGTTTTAATAACAATTAGATTTTTCCTAGATCCTGCAGTAAATTTATTATTTGATCTCACTAAACGAGGAATAGACACAGTTTCTATGCCATGTTCTACACTAGAATTTATATCAGTTAAATTGGTGCAGCAAAGACTATGATTTGGACTTTTGGTTACTAGTCAAAAGGTATTTAACACTATTTTGGACTATAAAGGTATGAAAAAACTCTTTGTCTCTTCTTGACACATGTTTTCTGTTACCATTTGACATTTTTACCCTCAAATGCAGTAACGACTGTTCATATACAGTGTGCTGTATTTCTGTGACTGTCCAAATCAGGTGAATATGAGGCACATGATTGCATGTCTGTTGCTAAGCATGTAGTTGAAACATTCTATAACTGCATCGTTTTCCACTGCGTACGTTTGGGTACCAGGTTAGGCTAACCCTAACCGCAGTGTGGTTTACATTGGTTAACATTGCAAAAGCTGTGCTAACCCTGCTTTCATAACTGGTTTCATAGTCCCGGGTCAAAAGTGATGCTAACACCGCTTCTAAAGTGTAAAACGGGGTTTAGTACAACTATAGCCCAGAGTTAAGCGCAGTTTGAAAAGGACCACGTTGACTTTCAATGTTTCTGAAAAACTGTTATTATCTACACATTTTTCAAAATATGTTCTTAGGTGTTCCACACAAGAAAGAGAAATCCCTTTTTGGGTGAACTATCCCTTTAAGATTGACTGTTCCTAGACCCCCAGGGCAGCATCACTTCTGCCTCTAAACCAGAAGTGTCCAATCCTGCTTTTGGAGTTTAGCTCCAATTTTGAAGCCTAAATACAACGCTAAACGTAGACTGTAGATGAACTACATCAGGGTAATTGTGACTTCAACATGACCACCGTTAAGCGAACCTGATTTTACCAAGTGTAACATGTTTCTGGATCAACATCTTTGTTGATCCTGGAACAACATTCAAATCAACCAATCAGATTTGAGGGACAAGTTTACAATTTATATCAAGTTTAGGCTTACAACCAGGGTTAGGTAGCCTAGAAATCCAGACCTAAATCTAAAAGATGAATGGTCTGGCGTCGACTAATGAAAATCGGCCAGCTCGAGGGGCGGCACCAAGCATGCATTTGAAAATCTCACTGCACGCAATTGGATAACACTATGACCAATCACAACAAGCCCCATACGCTTAGCTAACTGGTAAATTATACTCTTACCGTATCCGGTCGGCAAAACAGCAAAAACGTCCTTCTTGCAAAGGAACGATTCGAGCGGCGTCTTCTGTTCCTATTTTAGATAAAAAGCCAAGTCTAACTTGTTCATTGTAGCGGCCAAAGCCATTTCAAACAACTGGTATTCATCCATAGCCATCTTGCAATGTTTACTAATGACTTCGACGTCACAGCGCTGTCGTCATCTGTTTAGCTCGCCTCTGGCCCGCCTATATCAGATAACCTGATGTGATTGGTGCAACTCAGATCGAGGGGCATATTTAATGAGCATCATTACTCGACACCAGAGTAACTCGCTGAGCAAATTCAACTTGTGCTCTCGCGAGAACCTTGGATTACCAGGGTAAGGGTTAGGAACACATCTAATTCTGCAAAATCAGGAGGTGCCACCATTAAGCTTCCAACAACTCTTTGGCCCTGTCCCTAAATGGACTTGTGGACTTACAATTACTGCCGCATGCACGTCTGTTAAGTCCATGAGACCGTAGGGTTTCCCACATGTCATTTTAGGTTTCGGAAAGGTGCTCGAGAGTGCCCCCTTTGTGGCCCTCAATGTGCACTTTTGCCGAGCCCGCACTGAAGCGAGCTCCGCAAACAGACTTGTTCCCGACAGTTAGGGGTTACATCACGAAAGTGCGGATTTGTAGAAAGACTGCGAGTGTTTAGTGTGCCATTTGAGACAGGACTTTTCAGTCTTTATTTATTTATCACACTGTTTAATGAACAGCGTTTAATGTCCATCTGTAGTCCCATTTTCCCACTTGTAAGCAACTGCCTTTTTCAAGACAAGTAAAAGCTTTAAAAAAAATCACGAGGGGTTTTACTGATGTATCTATGCCAAAATAAATAAAAAAAGCTTGTGATAACCACAGACCATATTTATGTCATTTAACCAAAACCACTTCAAAATACCCAATGACTTCAGGTTGATGGAACTGGAAGTTAAAAAAATGCTAACTTGTTTCTGGGTTTTGGCCTGTGAAAAAAAAAAAAAATGTTATCCCTGCAGCACATATTGACAATGGACCTTTTTGCCTGACCACATCTTAAGTCTACGTCATAACAGCCTCTCCATCCCTCCAGGCCTCTTCCTCCAGCATACTGGCTAGGTGGTTGCATGAAATACACTACAAGCTTTCTCTGTCACCCCTTGATTTATGTCGGTAAATGTGAGGAGCCTATAAGTACAGTTTTGCTGAGATCCGTACTGTATCACTGATGCTACACTAGTAGCAACACACACTGTTGGATGCTTGTTGGATGAAGGTACACTACAGTAAATCCCCACATTAACTTCACCACATTAACTATACTGAGCTTGGACCCAAACTACACTTCTCATAAATCATATGAGGGCAGTAAGCATTAAAAGCCATTATGTGTGCACATGAACATGAGTTTGGGTTCCTAACTATCTCCTGACATTTAGCCACATTCTCCCAGCTGGCTTAGACTTGTTTGGTGTGTTGCTGCGTTAGCTTCTTATTTTAGCCTTGCCACTGCTACACATTCCACGAGGGCAGATAACACTCACTCACAGCAAAGGGTCAGACCTCTAGTGTGTATGCTGGCATGCTGATCTCAGACCAGTTCGACTTCTTTCCATGGTAATGTCAGTGAATTGTTTAAGTGAGGGATTCTGGTTTTAGACTATTTGATGGCACCATTTACTGTAAGACCTGAATGATGACTGCATGTCTTAATTCAGTTCAATAATAATGATGCAGTGATATAGTTTGAAATATGGCCACAAAGCCTTTGACCCATTTGAAGAAATTAGTGTCATCTAATCTAATTGTGTGCATGCTGTTTTACATTATGTTTTCATCCAGTTATTTGTCAGTAACTGTCATGGTACATTGATATCAACATATTCCTGCATGCTATTCCACACAGCACATCCTAATAACTTCACCACATTAACTATATTGAGCAAGACGACTATTTGTCATGCTTTCAACAGCTGGAACTTGAGAAACGGAGGCTAAAGCTTTCAGACACTTCCATGGCTCTTATTCAGCAAAAGATCAATGTCAGAGTCAGTCAGGAAACATACTGCCTCTGAAAATCAGTCTTCAAATTAATCCTAACCTATATCCTAAGCCTGAACATAAACCTAAAACAAACTTTGGATTCCAATGAAAGTGTGGTGAGGCAACCTGAGCCTGTTTGGTTTGCGTCAGGAACACTATTTCATGTGACACACAGTGAAGCCCCTTAGGACACCACTGCGACTCTCATACAACTCTCCAGTCAGGCTGATATAATGTGACCCATCATCTGATTCAGTGCATGTGGACATGCAGTAGATCCATACAAACTGACTGCCTTAATACATCGAGAAAAAGTAATTATAAGGTAAGACCAAATGTAGTTGTTCTTTAAAGGTATATAGGGTTTCATTTCTACACTACTAGCAGTGTCATACAGTATTGCAAAAATATTGGCTTTCTAAACAGATTTACCAAACATTACCCTTGTCTTCCATTGCTCAGCCAACAGATAGTCCCGCCGCAAACTCATGCCATTGGTTGAGCTAATATCGCTATCGGTATGTTGGGCTGGTCAGGAAACCCAAACAAGCAAGATAATGTTAAATATTAATAATAAATAATACTTTTAGAGGAAATCAACTTACAGCTTAACCTCACTGGAACAGCTTACTTAGTTGTCTTCTCTTCATATTGAGATGGGATACGAGAAAGTATTTTAACATAAAAAAAATTACAATCACCTTCAAGTCTGTCCAAAGTCAAGTTTTACAGCTTCATGTCACATGACTGCAATACTCAATATTCTTACATTTACGTTCTTAATATAGTATGCATTTCAATATAACATAGTATGCGATAGCAAAACATAGTGATGATTTCCAGTTCATGCATCCAGTTCAATTTAAGTTTAGTAATCGATTAAAAAAACTCATCAAGGAATGGTATTAAAACCTTACAGGTGAATGTGGTATCCCTTGCTTTACTCCTAAGGTCCTAATGGAACCCACAGTCACATTCGTGTTTGTATCACTGTTACGAAAGCATCAGCTGACAGCTTCAGGTTCGACCCTGAACCAAATTAGTTCTGAAAAGAGTTTCCCTTCCAAGTGATTAATAAAGATATACATAATACACAGGCTCAATGTGGACCATGCCAAACAACTGTAACTGCCTTTACCTCTACACTGGAATGTCTATTTCAATGACGCACAAAAATAGTGGCCAAGTCAGCAGATCATGAATGATTGATCAAGTTCAAACAACAATATGTGTCATGGCACTTTATACAACATACACATATACTGTACATATCTGACCAATTGATAGATTATTTGACGAACAACACAGTCAATGCCTGCCTCATAATAGCACAAGGCAGACTGAAACATTCCACTGCCAGACAAATATCAATACTGTTATGTCTAGCTGAAGGCTCTATACAGAGAATATCCTGATTAGTACCGTACCAGACGGACATGCCGACTCTGACTGGCGTCTCCCGGTGAGCAGCTCGTCGTCCTTGCGCCTCTTTGTCCGACGCAAACTGCCAAACCTCTTCATGGGAACCAGCAGGCCTCACGTCCGACCTGAAGATCAACCATACCCCCCTAACTGCACGACACAGAGATCCTGTTCGGATAGCAGAGAACTTAACACAAGTAAAGCCAAAGCAAATGTCCTATATTCCAGAAGAGGTTCTCGTTCTTAATGAAACCACCAGTTCTAGATGATGGAGCCGAGCTATGGAGAACTGTGCCTTCAGAAGTGTCCCTTATAGATGTTTATGCTAGTCTCTTTGTGTTTTCAGTCTGATCTTCACAGTTGCCACATGTCCCAGCAGTCCAATGTATTGCTTTAGTACCCTTTGTAGAAATGAAATCCTGCCATTGGCTGTATTCCAGTGCTATTGATCCCCTGATTCTCTGTCTCCATTGAACTTCAATGCAGTCCGTCACTTTGCTTACTCTGTGTCAGTTGAGCAGACCCTGCTGATGAAAGGCAGACTTGCTTAGGACCCCCAGTGCCGCAGATCGTCTCAGAAATGATGCCTCTCTTCACTCATCTGTCTGCTCTCTCTCTCCTCTCGCCTTTTCTCTTCTCCTCCCTCTCTGTCACTCTCTGTTTGTGGAGCGAGCAGCCCTGCCCTCTCTGCAGGAAATTGTCAGGTGCAGCTGTGTGTCTTTAAAATAGCATACATGGCAGGAAGCTGTAAAAGGAGACCAGGCAACACAAGCTAACCACACTGTTGGTTCAGTCCTCCACACGATGTTGCCCTTTTTGCTTGGCCACTGAATTTGCATGCAGATACTAAATTTCTTTTACTCTGCTAATTTTTGTTTTGTTTTTGTCTTTGTGTCGCCCTCCCATATTCCTTCTGATATTCCTATTTCTAAAACTTTCAGTTATGCTATGCCATTTTACTTCCCCTTAAATAAAATTCGTACATTTAACTACAGTAAACATTACAATATATATATATATATATATATACAGTGCAATGCATAAGTGAATACACCCATGCTAAAGTTGACTAAAAAGAGGAATAAAAAATCATATTTTGGAAATTGAACTTAATGCCTTAATTTAAAAAATTAGGAAAAATCCAACCTTTAAGGACACCAATTTTCTTTGTGAATGAATAATGTATCGTAAATAAATAAATGTTCTTCCTTAAAATACATGGTGCATAAGTGAGTACACCCCTATGTTAAATTCCCATAGAGGCAGGCAGATTTTTATTTTTAAGTATTTTTTTTTTTTTTTTTTTAGGATACTATGCATCCTGATAAAGTTCCCTTGGCCTTTGGAATTAAAATAGCCCCACATCATCACATAGCCTTCACCATACCTAGAGATTGGCATGGGGTACTTTCCATAAGATCATCTCTCAATGCAAATCAAACTAGCTTTTAGGCTAACTGAAATAAAATCATGCCAATCTCTAGGTATGGTGAAGGCTATGTGATGATGTGGGGCTATTTTAATTCCAAAGGCCAAGGGAACTTTATCAGGATGCATAGTATCCTAAAAAAAATTAAAAAAAATACTTAAAAATAAAAATCTGCCTGCCTCTATGGGAATTTAACATAGGGGTGTACTCACTTATGCACCATGTATTTTAAGGAAGAACATTTATTTATTTACGATACATTATTCATTCACAAAGAAAATTGGTGTCCTTAAAGGTTGGATTTTTCCTAATTTTTTAAATTAAGGCATTAAGTTCAATTTCCAAAATATGATTTTTTATTCCTCTTTTTAGTCAACTTTAGCATGGGTGTAT
Organism: Abramis brama; assembly: GCF_963993115.1. Lineage (NCBI taxonomy): Eukaryota > Metazoa > Chordata > Actinopteri > Cypriniformes > Leuciscidae > Abramis > Abramis brama. The sequence continues at coordinate 28,190,421 of NC_139969.1, read as the reverse complement.
TCACTTATGCATTGCACTGTATATATATATATATATATATATATATATATATATATATATATATATATATATATATATATAGGCTATTATTATTATTAATAATTATAATATTTTGATGCTTCAAAAAGTTCTAATCCATATGAATCAAGCGGTTTAGTCCAAATTTTCTGAAGAGACACGATCACTTTATATGATGAACAGAGCGTGAGAACAAACCTCATTGGTTCTTGCTGAAGCTCAAACGTGCTGCGTAACACGAGAATGAACCTCATTGGTTCTTGCTGAAGCTCAAACGTGCTGCGTAACACTAGAATGAACCTCATTGGTTCTTGCTGAAGCTCAAACGTGCTGCGTAACACACAAGAATGAACCTCATTGGTTCTCGCACGTCAAGCCAACATGCTTGAGCTTCCGTTTACCACAACTGATGTGCGAGTTGATGAATGTTTGAATTCGAATAAAAGCCTAAATTAAATCTGTTCATATAAAGCAATCATGTCTCTTTCAGAAAATTTGGCCTGAACCGCTCAATTATGAATTAGTTTTACGATATCTTTATAAACTTTTTGAAGCATCAAAGTGGTAGTTGTGTAGACTGTCAATGGAGGGATAGAAAGCTGTAAGATTTCATTAAAATATCTTCATTTGTGTTTCGGGTTTGGAACGACATGAGGGTGAATAAATAATGACAACATTTTTGGGTGAATTAACCCTTTAATATTAACGAGAGCAACTGAACAGCTGTTTGTGATCTCAATCCTATAGTTTTACTTCTGCAGTTTAAAATCCCATCTCTTCCTGATTGTTCAGTACTGCCTTCTCTTCCAGGGCATAGACAATAATATAGAAACGTTACAGCAGTGACCTTAAAAAAGTGCTGATCCTGAGAGCTCTATGTCTTTGTAAGCCTGCAACTCATGTGATTCCTGGTGTTTACACCCTGCCACAGAACGCTTCAGTCCAATAAAGAGAATAAAGCCTTCTAAACATGTTCAGAGTGAAACTGAAAGATTCAGTGGTCAATCAAAACAGACTATATTATTCTATGAGATCAATGTCTGCCTCACTACAATTTAACACAACTGGGTTTAATCAAAGCTGCAATGCTCTCTTACTCGTAAGGAGTGATGTACGTCAGGGGAAACAGCAACTACATAACCTTATCATCTAACTCTTAAAACTGTGATATATGATATATGATGAATGTTTGACTCACAGTGCCTCCTGCTGGGAAGTAAAGGAGATAGCTGACACGTTTGAGGCCTTGTTATGAGTCTAAAGCCTTGTTCACAGCTGGTATTAAAATGCGTTTTGGTTGATCGGATCACAAGTAGACGAGAGAGACACATTCCCGTTTACACCTGGTGTTTTAATCCTTCTTTTTAGTCTACTTTTAACCACTTCTGTCCTGATTTCTTCGAGGGGAGGGTCTATGGGCAGGTAAATGTGTGAGCTTTTTCAGATATTTTGATCTGATGGATGAAATAAGCTCACACAATTTACATATGAACGCGACCGGAGACGCCAGAAAAACATAAGGAGAGCAGCAGCTTTAGTTTCTGCTCTGACAGCCGCAAGACCAAACGCTGTGAGTGTTAGAAATCAGGAATGATAACAGAACATTGTGCTTGGTCAGTTTTTCCTCTTCAAACCAAACTTAGGTCTTCGGCTAGCAAAGTTTAAATCCCGCCTGGTTAGCGCGCTTCCCATAATGTTTACGCATCAGGTCAGTACGGAGAGTAGATGGTCTTTTGTGGCTGTTCAAACATCGACCACATGAGCGTTTACACTTATGGTCGAATGCATTTTCGACTACCTCTGGAAGTGGTCGAAAGTGGACAAGCTCAAAGCACGTTTTAGACCACGTTTACACCTGTATTATTTAGCATTGTCCACTTGTGATCAGATTGATGATAATGCTTTTTAATACCAGGTGTAAACAGTGCCTAGGGCGGTCAGGGCAGGTCAGAATGAATTTATTTACCATATCATATTGTAGGGTTGAAAATAATCAAAGACATTTGGAAATGAACAAATTCCCACATTCCCATAGAGGCAGGCAGATTTTTATTTTTAAGTATTTTTTTTTATTTTGTTTAGGATACTACGCATCCTGATAAAGTTCCCTTGGCCTTTGGAATTAAAATAGCCCCACATCATCACATAGCCTTCACCATACCTAGAGATTGGCATGGGGTACTTTCCATAAGATCATCTCTCAATGCAAATCAAACTAGCTTTTAGGCTAACTGAAATAAAATCATGCCAATCTCTAGGTATGGTGAAGGCTATGTGATGATGTGGGGCTATTTTAATTCCAAAGGCCAAGGGAACTTTATCAGGATGCATAGTGTCCTAAAAAAAAATTAAAAAAAATACTTAAAAATAAAAATATGCCTGCCTCTATGGGAATTTAACATAGGGGTGTACTCACTTATGCACCATGTATTTTAAGGAAGAACATTTATTTATTTACGATACATTATTCATTCACAAAGAAAATTGGTGTCCTTAAAGGTTGGATTTTTCCTAATTTTTTTAATTAAGGCATTAAGTTCAATTTCCAAAATATGATTTTTTATTCCTCTTTTTAGTCAACTTTAGCATGGGTGTATTCACTTATGCATTGCACTGTATAAGTGCAGTATGTACTGTTGTATTATTTAACAGAAGTGGAGGAGGTCAAACAGATGAATTGGGATCTCAGTGCATGTAAATGCTCAGGTTTCATATTATTCAAATAAAGTGCACAAAGACATGTATTCATAAAGCCTCAATGTGCCACCACAATCATCAGCATGAGCCCATAAAAAATAGCTCTTAAAACTTGCAATTTGCTCTAAAAGCTTTTCGTCAATGGAGACGTTCCTGTGACCCTGAGGCAAAGGAAACAGGCTTCAGAAGAGTCCTCTTATTGAAGAACAATTTGGAAACATGGCCAGCACCCAGAATCTTTTAGGTGTATTAATTTAGATTCAGTGTGGAACATATAACACAGGCACTCAGTCTTCCCACTCCCATCTCTATAATGCTGGACACATTTATGGAATATTCTTCTCACTGAGATGCAAACAAACCTCTTCATACTATCAGGGTAGAATGACTCACTGCTCTTTTTTTGAGTGCGTAAATTCACTCACCACCATATTTCTTTTTATGTCTTGAACACATTTCAACTAGAAATTATAGCTGTAGTGTAGATATGAAGGAGTTTCTCTGAAGATCAGCTATGTCTGTTTTTTTTCAGCTGTGATTAATAGCTTATGATTTCATATTCTCAGTGCTCGCAGTGATTTTGTTTGTGAGAAAACATGCTTCAGACTCTTAAAGGGATGGTTCGGAGTAATTTCAACCTAGGGTCCTTTGCACCATGACCTCGAGCCAAACACCCCCCCCCAGAAGCTTTTTTTCCCTTGGTCGAACATTATTAAAGTTAGAGCTTTGGCTTAGTGCAGGCGCTAATGGATCCAAGGATGTATCTCGTAAATTACCCCACTAATAATGCCCAGAATGGTACCAAACTTATACAGTAGTACAAATAGGTTCTGTACTCATAAAACGAGGCATTGGAAAGTTTGTAAGTACATCAGGAGTTTATTTAAATGACACTTGCCTGATGGCTTATGCTACCGCTAACCCGGACGTCGAGGTCACTTCCGTGATTTGGGAAAAACCCTACTGAAAGACAAAGCTATCATTAAAAAAAACAATCCAGTCATTTCTCTTCATTATTAGAGCTGTGGGGGGATTCTCAAACTAAAACCTTCAAAAAACAGAGAGGGAGATTTGTCAGTCCTTGGCTCTCGAATATATGGCTATCTAATTTAATAAAAGTATAACTAGCTCATGTTTCAAATGTAGAGAAGAGAATGCTAGAGTAGATCAATTGCATAAACCACATCACATAATCCATCCCCTATTTCAGACATATTTTCAGTGATTTAGTAGGGTATTTTTATTTTTATTAACACACAGATATCATGGTTAAGAAAATCACTGTGCACATATTCAGTGTCAGCAGATTTTTGGAACTAACACTTGAAACCAGACTGAGAAGGTGCTGTGTTTTTTCTGCCACACTATTAATGTTAAAGCATTTGATTTGTTGAATGTTTCTCAGAAATCACTTACTGCACCTATAAGACTAACACTTGTGTTGTAGATGTTAGTTACAACATAACTGGCCTTTAAATACTGTAACAACCCCTCACTCAAGTCATTTCCAGCCCACGACATGACTCTGACTTGAGAAATAGTAATGTGTGCCCATGTCTGTTCCCTAATTTCTAAGAAACTGCTTAATGGGCATATTCGATCTGCACAATTTGGCCTAATAGCATGTGCTCAAAAATCAAAGACTAGAAAACCCAAATCATGATCTAACCACTTCCTGTTCAGATGTTTTTGAAAGCAGTTCAACAGGAAGTCAAACTCTTCTTAAAAATCCCCATTGACACTGATGCTTCCCCAAAACCATTATAACAAAATAACAGATGCAAAAACAGGTCTGTGATCAGTATACAGAGAAAACCGACTAACTGAGGAAGTTGCTGTTTGAATTCTTACCATGCTGGTTTTGTTTTTGGGTTACACTTTATTTTGATGGTCCACTTGAGACATTCTACTAACTATAAGTAACTTGTCAACTACATGATTGTCAGCTAACTCTAATTAGAGTATTAGTAGACTGTAGTAGACTGTTAGGTTAGGGTTAGGGTTCAGGTTAATAGAATAAGTTGACATGTAGTTGCAAAGTTACGTATGAGTAGAATGGTTGCAGAGCATCAAAATAACATATTAGCAGATATTAAGCTGACAGTCCACTAATACTCTAATGACTGGCAGTTGACATAGAGTTGCAAAGTTACTAGAACTTAGTTAGTAGAATGTGTAAAGTGGACCATTGAAATACAAAACAAGACTGTTTTGGTCTTGATCTACAGCATGCTTTGATATGCTCATAGAGACAGCTGAGACTGCAGTGAGCATCAGATCACTTACATGAATACATTTACTCTCACTTGCGACCTAAATACTTCATGCAGTGCTTCAACTCCTGATGGCCATAATTTGATATGTTTTATGAGGGAAAGAACAATATAAATAAAATATAAATAAAATAGATAACAATTTGTATTTATAAAATGGATAGTTCTGGTCCTGGATACTGATTGGTCAATACTAAGGTTGGGAATTGAAAATCGGCCAGGAATCGGATACTTTCTGCTAAGACAAAATGCACCCTGCAATAAAGCCATAAAATGTTATAAAAATTAAACTTCGATTGCTCTTATCGATTCCTTTGTGTGCATTTAAATATGACTTTAAACCATCTGGGCACAAGAGACCTGCGCTGTTTTCTGTGCTGCACACACATCCAAAACGTGCGCACAGAAAGCCGCCTCTAATACTGAATAGTCCGCGATACTGAACTGAGTTCTCTTCCCTTTTTGCACTTGAACGGACAAACATACACAAAAATATGTCAAAATATTCTCGTAAACACAGTCGGTTATGTCTTAAGTGAACATAAACAGTTGACAAAGAAAACGCATGTGTAACAGTATATTGTATTTATTTGTGTGATTGCTTATTTGTTCTCTTTTAATTACTTTGTGCTTACTTGCCTTTAATAATGCTTAAAATTGATATTAGTTAGGCTAGTTGTTTTTGCTATGGTATTTTTAAATCCTTGTGTAAGTGTTCTTTAGCCTGTTGATTTTTGTTCATGGTACAGTATTTAGCCACAATGAAATGTTTTGTAATAAGACTTAGATTAAATGTGAATGATATCTACGTTTTTTTTTACCTTCTTGGAATCGAAATTAGGAATAGGAATTGATAAGCAGATTTGGAATCAGAATCGTTAAAATCCAACCCTACTCAATACAGCATTCTTGCAAGATACAAAATTAACAGCTAAGACACAAAACCATTGTAAGGTAGTGACTACAGTATATATGACTGTGCAACAATTTTGAATAATATAATATAATATAATATAATATAACATATAACAGGCTCAGGTACAGCTAAGTTCATCAGCTAAATAATAAAACAACCTTAAAACAGGGCCAGGATATTGTACTGCATTAACCATTTCATTAATCACCAAGCCTGGAATATGCAGTATTTTCTATTAATTGAAAAGAATATGGGTTCAAATCAATTGAAAATATGACATGAATAGACTTGTGTCTCACTTTTTCTAGATCTGGAGAAGAGCTTGATGCTGGCAGGGGCTGAGCTGGACGAGGAGCGGAAGATACCACTGAAACTGAGACGGCGGGGAGATTTGGGAGGTGAGTCCTGGTGAGAAGATAGTGGTCGTGGGAAGAGGGTTTTAGGAGATCCTGAACTGGTCCTGGGAAAAATGGGGGCTGAAACTGGGGTACAGGGCTGACTGGCAGGAGACCTCAAACATGGGCTAGCTGAGTCACTTCTGTAACCCTGTGGGACAAAAGTAAATATTTTCATTAAATGAACTTTTAGAGTTATTGAAGTATTCTAAGAGATTGTATTTATGACCCAAATGACGCAATATACACTATACACTTATATTATACTTCCCCCTCCCTCTGCTTCTGCTACGTAAGGAAAGCTGTGACAATTGAGTGCATGGAGTGTCCAACATTCCACACTTCATTTTGTATATAACATGGTATCTCCAGCTCAATAACGGACAATCGATATGGAATCTCCTGAAACATCAGCTGTATCTGCCCAGTAGTTTTGAAGTTTGAGACTTTTGAATCAGGCAGGAACAGAGAGCTTTGCCATGAAGTTGAAGCGAGAATGAAGTGCATCAATGCATTGATGTGATACCAGGGTGAAACAGGATGAGAATGTCACTACATCAACATACTACTTGAAAATAGCAAGACAAAGCCAAAACATTGCACAACACACACCGAAGGAGAAATATTTTCAGCAAGAATTGGAGGAGAGATAGTGTAGTTATCTCAAGGCTTCAAGTCACATCAAGGCTTCAAAACAATCTTGTAATATGAAGTGTACTGACTTCTTATTAACTATAGATTAATTTATTAACTATCCTTTGGCAACTTTATAAAAGATTTGTTAAGTTACCAAAGTATAGTTAATAAATTAACTATACTATACTTCAGATTGCCTTTGTGTACTAAGATCAGCCACTGATATTTGCATAGTTAATTCTCACAAAATTATATATTTGCATTTCAGTATTTATACACATTTACAATTTTGTGAGAATTAAGAAAGTAAAAACAAAACAAAAAACTATGCAAATATCAGTATATTAACTATTTCAAAGTTTAGCTGTTCTGTGTGGCTGATCTCAGTACACAAAGGCAACCTGAAAGCAAGCATGTTTTCTCAAACCTCATTGCACAATGAACAATCAGTTTCAAGTTAAGCCAGCAGTGCGTCTAGTGCCCTAAATAGTTAGTATTTCAAAGTACTGACCTTCAACTCTTTGGCAAACACTTAGATTGTTTATTTGCTAATGTGCCCATTCACTAGGCTGCGGTTGCTTCACAGGCTGTGTTCATTGGCCCGGCTTTGCATGGCCTTTGATTACAAGGGGAAGGGTAGGCGTCACCTTAAAGCTTAGCTCTGAGTGGGTGAGATATACATATTAGATGTTGTAATTAAAATAAGAAAACGTGAAAACGTCCAAGGCTGGGTGAATCATTTTTAAATAAATAAATAAGTAAATAAATATAAAAGCCATTAGAGTTAGCAGTAATATGGTGCTAAATAATGCAAAACTACTTGTGCATGGCATGACCATTTCACTCTGACCTATTACAAATACTGCCATTTATATACTTCACTTAGTAATTCTGGCACATTTAAGTGCTGGCATAGTTTTTTCCCTTACTCTGCAAAATCATCATCCATAACCGTAGACGTAGAGACAGCATTTAAATTGTTGAGTATGACATTGAAAGAATAGCGTGTGAAAAGAAAGTTTGCCTCGCCTTTTAATCATGAGCAGGTTTCCCTAACGTCTCAGCCCAACCTTTCTATGCCAATCTAGCAACAAAACTAGTATGGGCAGCACTGGCACAATCAGTTTTTTTACCAACAAAGAATATGTTTGGACAAGTTTATGTGTAATATAACTCATCATGTAACAATCCACATATAATTCCTTCAAATCGCACATGCAAAGGATCTGTTCCAAAACCTAGTGACCTAGTTTTGCTCTCTACTCTCTACATACAGCAGCTTTATACAGTAAGGCAGCATGCTGAAATTAATGATTTGGAACGCTCATCATGGACAAAAACTGGTTTGTGTATTTTACCTTTTGTATTTCATCTTTTCCTGATCTGTCAGTCTCTCCGTCCATAAGAGAGGATTCCAATGTGCTCAAATCCTGTTAAAAGACAACACATCAGCGTTAACGATAAAAGCCAAGCCATACGACTCAAAACATGGTCTTTTAAAGAGAAAAAAAGTATTTTAAATCAATGACTTCAGAAAATAGTGAATGAATGAAGAAACAATGAATGAAGCTTAACAGAATCAATGTGATTTTGCAATCGTTAACCTCATTATTCTTTAAGCAGATGATGTTAAATAATGTACAAAATTGGGTTTAAACAGCCATTTAAGATATGATTTATCACTATGTAAGTGAGACGCTTGGCAAGCATACATTGCTCTGCCAGACATTTCTTATACTCATAAAGAAAGACAAAATGGACTCTCTAATCTTTTATTCAATGAATGCAGACTGGGAACAGGATCAAACATTGGTTGGTTTTGTAGCATGATGCCTTTTTGTTGGGCTTGAAAAAAACCTCACTGTGGGGTTTGGGGAGAAGTCAAAGTTTGGGGAGAATGTCAAAGTTTAGACATGTTTTAGGCAACTGTTCAACATTTGTTCAACATTCTTAAAAGAGTAGACACTGAACAAAGCGTAGCTCGAACACAATTGGTTTTTAGATGTTTCACTTCCACAATAGAATGACCTAATGCGTTTCAAACAATGTACACAAAGATGTATTATGGCACTAAAATACGTGCTGCATTCATCCCAAGAATGATTTAGTAAAAGTAAGGTAACTCAGAAGACTGAGAAAAACTAAATGCAAATAGTTTTGCATACAAAAAGCAACAATCATTCAAATTCACAATAGTATATAAAAGTACTAAAGTAACTAAGCTAAGTATTTGGCTGACATAACCATTGTTGGGGGTAACGTATTACAAGTAATCAGATTACTTTTTTCAAGTAACTAATTACTTTTAAATTTACAAGAAAATATCTGAGTTACTTTTTCAAATAAGTAATACAACTTTCTTTTATTTCCCATTTATTGACTGACAGCTCTCCTGTCCGCATGTTGAGAGAAATCAGGAGTAAGATGCAGAGGTGTTGTGTGTGTGTAATTTAAAGGAGAACTCCGGTCAATTTTAACATTGAGCTAATTTTTTTGTAAATTTGGAGTGCTGTCAGTACAGAAAACAATGACAAAAATCGGTGTTGCCTACACCGTGTTATCCTCTTTTTAAAATTTGCACCCTATTGACTTCAATGGGGCATATTTTAAACCTGCTTTTACCCTCTTAACATCCTTGATGTGTCATTACAAGTGCCCAGCCAATGTGAGTGATTCCTTCAGAGTGAACACGTGTGAATCTGACTGCAGTAGATGTGAAAGATATGAATAAAAATGAAGTTAATTCGGCCAGCGCTCATACCTGTATTTACATCCTGTTTTCGGTTGAAGTCCAAAGTAGTCGATTGTCGAGTTCACGCGCGTGATCATAGCAGAGCCCGTCTACGGAGAGCCTTGGCACTTCCTATTAGCCCCATTGTATCGATCTTGGTTGCAGTTCCATTAGAATTCCACTGGAGGTGATCGCGGGCGAGTGCAGACTGAATGGGAGTCTAAGGGGCTAGACGGCTAAATGTGTCTCTTTCACCCTATTGCCGTTGAGAAATCTCAGATTTTATTGTAGGTTTTGCAAGTTCAACATGGGTTATAGGTCGAAAGTTGAATGAACGAGTACTTATTTCTTTTCGATTTCTTACAGGTTGAGTTGTTGTTGCCCATAACACGCTAGCATTCTGCTAATGACGTCAGCATTCTGACGTCATTGACATTTTAAAAGACTTTTTAAACCAAATAAGTGACTCTAAAAAATCTAACACCCAGCAATGTGTAATTTCTTTGCATCTCCTTTCGAATACAACATTCAAATTACTAGACAAAAAATTATATCCTGAGAAAAGTGGATTTTGAGGGTTTTTCGCCATAGACCTCCATTCATTCTGCACTCGCCTGCGAGCGCCTCCGCATGGACAGAGACGTGTTACTGCAGCCAGTCCAGAAACCGGAAGTAAGCAGAGAGTGCCAATTCTCTTCCTATTAGACATTCTCTGGTCATAGGTAACTAAACATATGCGCGTGAACTCGACAATCGACTACTTTGGACTTCAACCGAAAACAGGATGTAAATACAGGTATGAGCGCTGGCCGAATTAACTTCATTTTTATTCATATCTTTCACATCTACTGCAGTCAGATTCACCCGTGTTAACTCTAAAGGAATCACTCACATGACCTGTGCACTTGTAATGACACATCAAGGATGTTAAGAGGGTAAAAGCAGGTTTAAAATATGCCCCATTGAAGTCAATAGGGTGCAAATTTTAAAAAGAGGATAACACGGTGTAGGCAACACCGATTTTTGTCGTTGTTCTCTGTATTGACAGCACTCCAAATTTAAAAAAAAATTAGCTCAATGTTAAAATTGACCGGAGTTCTCCTTTAAAAAACATGTACTTTTAGACTAAATGTAAGCATGCATTTACTCATCTCACTTGCACAAATGTATTCCTCAAAATGAATAAAACAGTGAAATGCAAACTCTGAATATTACGCAAACCCGCAATGATTAAATATGCTAAATAACACAAATTTACTTATCTCACTTTATTAACCAATGTCTTTGCTGCCGACCTCTATGATCCAATTCAACCATACTAATAAGCAAAAATGATCACATTTGTGTTCCATTCTTTAGTTTTTATTACTTGAGTGTTGAACTTTTTTCTCCTCCATCCTATTCTTCTGTGATCCAGAATGGCAGCACATCTGAAAGGTTTGTTTAAGCTGTGTCCTCTACTGTACAGGCGTGAATTTGAATCCTTCATCCTGAGGCTTATTCAACTTTTGGTGTGAAAGGGCATGTACATTTGCCAAATATGATTTGTTATTAAAAAACAATGAAGCAAGCCCAGCCCAGATGAGAAAAAGTGACGTACAGCATTAATGAAAAGTAACTAAGTAACGCGATTCATTTTTTAGGTAGTAACGCAATATTGTAATGCATTAAACGTTCCCCAACACTGTTAATAACCTTGACTCAGCAGTGAGTTACACTACACCCTTTGTTTACCTCAGGTCCTCCAACTTGCCAAAAGTTGCCAAGGCTAAGTTGAATGAAAGCACACGATGATGCATTTACATGCTCAATTTATTAAATTCATTATCAGTTCACAATACTTGCTACTCCTGTCCAACTAGTTTAACCAACTAGAGTATAGGACTCTTATAAGGTCCAGACCAGACCTCAATGCATACTTACATTTTTAAAATAAAAATTAGAAACTATTGTAACTATATTGTTATGCTAAGTACCTAAATTTCACTTTCTGACATTGCATTGATAAACTACTTCCTTTACTGCAGTGCTTAACATGTCATCTATGAAAGATGTGTATTTTATTTACATGATGAATATACTGGAAAAGCAGAACACTATTGCACCAAATGATGAACTGTTCTACTAATCCATTTTTTGACATGATGCAAAGATGGTTGCTATTGCTTGCCATCCTCAACAAGTTGTATTAACAAGTAAACATAGCAACCGCAGACAGGGAGGAATTTTATCTTCACAGACAATGACCAGAACCAATCTACCAAACGCTACCACTGTAGCAATCATAGTCAAAATACACCTCTAACAATACCAAAATATTACATTCCAGACTACGTCTGAAGCGTTCTATTTAAGGTTATTTATTAATGAACACAGTTACAAATATTTTTATTCGGGTGCCAGGGATTTTATGGTTTTGTCTTAAGGCCAAGATTTTAATGTCTTAATTTCCAACCCCTCCCAAACTGCAGCATTTGAACAGAGAGTTCTTTATGAGCGGAGCCAGGACACACCTCTCATATGGACAGATATGTTATGAATATAGAGGCAGATGAATAAATGGAAATCCCACATCTTAACGCAGTGGTCATTATTGTAAAAACAAACAAACAAACAAACAAAAGAGCTACAGTATGTTTTTCCCAAAGGGACTTTTCATGATATACAAACATGAAGTGATCTTTAGGCTACAGTACAGGTACAGGAATATCATTTTAAAATGTGTTGTTTCTAGAAAAATAAATGATCAGCATGCTAATCTATCGGAAAAGCATGTTTAAACTATTTTTCCTGAACCGAAACTAAACATGAAACTGTAGATAAACTGAAAGGTAGAGCAGGCGGCTTTTTTTGTTCATATTATCATTTGATAGCTTTGGAAGGCGCCAAAAGAAGACCTTTGCTTTATGGACCACAAACAAGCATTTAAGAACTACGTTATATGATATTTACAAGAGAGAGACTTTAGTCTCGCATAATGGGTGTTTTTCTAATGAGAAACAGAGAACTTTAGCCATTCTGCAGCACTGGAAGAGGAACGTTTTTTGCAGCTTTTTGCAGAGTGTTCAGATACACAGGTTCAGCAAAAAAAACAGCTTTAAAGTGTAGGCCATTTTAAAGGAACAATTCATTTACAAATCATCACCTCCATCAGTATTTACTCCTGCGCATGTTGTACCAAACCTGTGTGCTGTAATTTATTCTGTGAAACAAAAAAGGATAAGCTTAAAGTTGTCATGAAATGGAATTTCACCCTATATGTTTCTTAAAATGCATACATGCATAGTCCATAGAACTTCTGTATTATATCCTTAAGCTTCTGTAGCTATACTACAGCTTTGTGCGAGGAATAGAAAGAAAAGACACTAACAGTATTCTCTCTGTTGAATCTTTCATTTGTGTTTGAATTCATTTAAAAAATAGTGCGTCAGCATTACAGGTTTGACATCATTGAAGGCAAAAGGCCATTGATTCTCTCATGCGTCATGACCAAGCATAACATAGGCCTACTTGTTCAAACAGGTTTTTTCACTAATCACTAAGAAAAATATTGGAAAAGACCTGTGTGTATATTCTTTAAACATTCTTTTAATGTTCCACTGGGAAAAATAATCATATATGGATCGTGAGGGGCAGTAAATAAAGACTGAAACTAATTTCTTAGCAGCATGGTGCCTGAAAATAATATTGTCAGCTATAAGCAGTAGACTAGATGATGTTGCATCCCTTTGAAAACCTGAGAGGGATCTACAAAGCATGCTATGAGAAATCACTTGGATAAAGAACGCAAGGTGACATGGCTTCAGTACTAAACTTACTTAATGTCTCCAAGAAAGACAGAATATCATAATTTTCCCTTATCTTTGTTTTGAGTAGATGGCCTTTCCATAAAGGAGAGAGAGAGAGAGAGAGAGAGAGAGAGAGAGAGAGAGAGAGAGAGAGATGTAACACTATGATGAGTCACGGCTCTCTTACAGCTGTTTCCCTCCTGACTTCCTCTTTCAGCTAACAGCCAGGCTCATGGAACAGCATGACGTACCAAACCATGTACAGTAAAATTTCATGCGTATATTTCGGGTAATACTCTTGAAAACGTTAGCAATACACTAGCGCGTGCGCTCTGTTTTGTTATCGTACGCAAACAAACGTAACGTTAGGCCTGTTCAACACGCGTTCATGTTTGCAACACGCGTTCGCATCGGGGCGGGGGAGGTTCCTTGCAACTCATGTTTTGACAGCTCTGATAGCTCAAGCAGAAGTGATTTCTTATCAAATATATACTTTTCGCACGATTGTAATTAGATAAATAGCGAAGGAGTAGGCTACCTAATAGAGCAAATCAAAACACATCGACTGAAATGTTAGCTTAATAAGTTGCTTAATAACTTATTAGACAACATGTAACATAAAGACGTTCTGAAAATAGAACATCTAGCATTCCAAAATTGCATCAGAACGTTAAAATGTAAACAATGAGATCACATAGTGTAACAGTTAGCCTATTTTAAAGACAGTTCCAGGCGCCATACGCAACACGCGGAATTGTCGACACATTAAGAAGCAGTAGCCTAAAGGAAACGTTACATGCGAAAATAAACTCACTGGCATGTTTAGGTGCAGAGATCGCTTTTTCTTTGAGGATTTCTTAGCACAATCCTTTTTCTTGGAGTCCATCACTGTACTTCCCATTTTTCTGCAGTTATAATTCTTCTCTTAATATGAAGGGGGAAACGCTCTCCACTCGCGAATTGATTCACTCCAGTTTACCGATCAGCCTAAGTCGTCGTCCGTAATGTGGAAATTCAGCAGAAGCTCGTCTTACTTAAAACGAGCACATCCCGACACTCCAGTTCCTTATCAGTGTCAGCGCGCCGTGGAGGACATCCGCATTCAACTCCGCTTCTGTCATGGGTTCGATTCCCGCACCGAGCAGGCGATTCGCCCGGAGGTGCGCACACCCTTCCACTGCATGGTGAAGTGCTGTAAAGTCGTAGCAGAATACACTGTTACAAAGAAGAGAGTTTTATTTACCTCAGTTAGACTTTATCTAAGAAGTTCATCTGTCTGGGCGAGTGTGAAACTGGTGTCAGCTGACCGAGTTCCACTGACTGTCACTTTCCATTCATCCATTCATTCAAATAAGACAGTCATGACAAAATGATTAAATCTTTACAAAGACCATCCGTATTAATTCAAGCGTATGTATTTGTAGCCTAGTTTTATATTAGGCCTAGCCTATATTATAAATAACCAAAATAAAGGAAAGAAAAACGTCGCCTGGTCGTTACCGCACACCCATTCTTAAAGAGCTAAATCTGCAAAATCTGTCATAATTTAGGCTCACCCAGGTCGCTTCGAACCTGTATGACTTTATTAGATATTTTGAAGATTGTTGTTATGGTAACCAATAGTTTTGGTGCCCATTAAAAATATTGTATTAAGATGTTTATGAGAATGAATGTAAAACTGACATCTTAAAGATGTCTTAGATGTTAGTAAACAGCAGATACTTTCCAGATGAAGTGATCTTTAACAGACATCTTGCAGACGTATATATCTGCAAGCAGGCTGTTTAGTTATGGCAAGCAGTTTTAACATTTAATCCTTAAAACGTAGCTACTTTATTTTCAAGCTACTACTTATTTTTATTTTGTAGATAGGCTATCTATTCCATACTAGTACTTTTCATTAGCTACTAGTGCTTATTCTATAGCTATAGCTACTAAAGCTTATTCTTTAGGTGCTTATAGGCTACCATTTTAAAAGATACTTCTACTTATTAGTTCTTAATTGGCCTATTAGATACTGGTGGTACTCATTGATTAGATACTAGTTGGCCAACCTATTAAATAGACATAGTAGCCTAGGCAGCCTACTTATTCATTAGATACTAATGCCTATTAAATTGGTACTTATTTATTAGATACTATATTTACTAGCAGGCATGTACTGGCCATCAGGAGCACCGGAAATAATAGCTACACTCAAAAAAAAAAAAAAAAAAAAAAAACTACACTTGTGTCTACAAGATAAGTACTAGCATGAAAATAGATACTAGTACATTTTAAGGATTAAATGTTACATGTTGCCATAGTTTAGTAGAACTGAAGCCTGACTGAAACCAAATGATTCTCTAGACCCATATCCATAAAGTAGCCTAGTCTTATCCTACTTATCATGTTACCCTACTTATCATGTCAAGGCAAAGATAATAGGAGAAAATTCAATAAGCGTTTCACATTTGTTATTAAATGTATTTGATTTATGTTGTGCAAGTAGTTGTGACAAAGTAGTTTACATGCTCCACTTACCCTATTACCGATGGTAACGTACATTTTAGGCTTAATTGATACCAATTCTGGTCTTCAATGTCTGTAGTTCAGCGTTTTATAGAACAGTCAGTGGAGTTGCATAATACAGTCTCTAGGGGGCGCTACTGTATTGTACCCTAAATCAACAACTTTTTTTAGTATTCAATGTGTGCAAACAACATATTACCCACATTCCACTTCCCTTTCTTAGCGAAAATATTAGTGGTCTTACATGTAAAAGCTATTTGATGGGAGCACTTATTGTTATAGAGACCCTACAATTGGCTTATTTTGCAAACAAAATATACATCACTTAATATATCTTTTGTTTCATCATCTATCTAACACAATTTCTTTTGTGAAACACAAAAAGATATGGAAAGGAAATGAAAAAAAGCATGCATTTTAAAGACTCAAACAGCCTAATGCTTTTTGGGGCCACTAAATCAAAGAGATTTCTTCATACAACTAAACTAAAATAAAGTTGTTGTTTTTTGTTTGCTTGAATGGTAAACACGATATTATTAGATTATGTTAACTCAATTTGTTTTGTGGTGAGACTCAGAAGTAGTTTTATAGATCTATGGAGACTACATGCATAATAAAAGGCAATTTTGCAGTAAAACACTCAGTGCTTTTAGTATTTTACATAAACTTAAAAATATTGCATTTGAATAGCTACAATAGAGGCTGAACATCTGCTCAGCGCTTCCTCAGATTTATTAATGTTTAGATCTGGTGATTCGGGAGGCCTTCGGAGGTGTCTGATTTCATCCTGGCATTTGTATTTGTGTAGCAGTGTGTGTGAAGACATTATCATCCTGGAATACGGGATCATCATAATGGAGCAGTGTTTGAATATGGGGTGCAGCTGGTCCTGCAAAATGGACTCATATAGCTTGGCTGTAATAGGACTCTGTAGAGCAATCAACAGACCTAATGACTCCTGTGTCATTATGGATTCTCTGCCAGGTTTAATACCTGGAAGCAGATACAGTATTGTGAGTTGAAGGGATTGTTTAGATTTGCAACACAAAAATTGCTTTAAAACATCACATCACACTTTAGGTGCTAAAATCAGTTTGATAATTATTACATTTCTGCATTGTTTTCATGTGTCTGAGGATATGCTAGATTGATCAGTCAATTCGATCTTCATTATGGATCCAATAGAGCAAACTGAATTTAGTGCGCTCGGACAATGACTTTGATGTTTCATATCCCACAGAGTGATCATTTCTTTTAGTTCATCATTATGCAATACTGCCCTTCAGAGCACTGTGGCTGTGTTGATGTGTAGTTCATTTGATATTCTGCAGCCAGTCGTGTAAAATTGAGTGTCAACAGGCTCAAGTTTCCACTCTTCCTCTCTCTCTCTCAATCCTATTCATAGACGCAAGTCATGTTCTGATTCACAGGGTCCCTACGCAGTGTTCTCTTTCAGGAAAGCCATGCAACATCATCAAGTGTAGATTTGAATTTTAAATGAATATAATTTGTCACAGGCCTACCTGAAACTTCGGTTTCAGTCATTGTGTCATTGTCCCGGTCATTGTGTTCGGGTCATTTTGACCCGGAGAGGATTTTATTTCCCCCGAAAATGCTAGTTAATGTAATTGTATTGGACTAAAACTTACTGACTTTGCTCACACAGGGTATAACAAGTAATCGTGACAAAAACATGTAGACGTCATAAAATCGTATGGACATTTAAAGTCAGCTGTTGCACTTTTCAGGTTTTTTTATTGGCCACAGTGTTACCATAACTGTATAACTTGGCCCAGTTATGTTTTATATTTTCTTCACTTCATTGCAGTTATTTTCTGATTTCTCAAATTCTTTCATTTTAGGGCAGCCTCAACAAAGGACAGCCCTGCCGAAGTCCAACATGCACCGGGAACAGGTCTGACTTACTGCCGGCAGCAGGAGCTTGGTCTTCGTCTCTGCTTTTTGCGGATGCACTGGGACGGTTGGCAGCCGAGTGTGAAGCGGCTGGAATAAGAATCAGCACCTCCAAATCCGAGGCCATGGTTCTCAGTCGGAAAAGAGTGGCTTGCCCGCTTCAGGTTGGTGGAGAGTTCCTGCCTCAAGTGGAGGAGTTCAAGTATCTTGGGGTCTTGTTCACGAGTGAGGGAAGGATGGAACGGGAGATTGACAGACGGATCGGTGCAGCTTCTGCAGTAATGCGGTCGATGTACCGGTCTGTCGTGGTGAAGAAGGAGCTGAGCCGCAAGGCGAAGCTCTCGATTTACCGGTCAATGTACGTTCCTACTCTCACCTATGGTCATGAGCTGTGGGTCATGACCGAAAAGACAAGATCCCGAATACAGGCGGCCGAAATTAGCTTTCGCCGCAGGGTGGCTGGGCGCTCCCTTAGAGATAGGGTGAGGAGCTCGGTCATTTGGGAGGAGCTCAGAGTAGAGCCGCTGCTCCTCCACATCGAGAGGGGTCAGCTGAGGTGGCTCGGGCATCTGTTCCAGATGCCTCCTGGACGCCTTCCCGGGGAGGTATTCCGGGCACGTCCCACCGGAAGGAGACCCCGGGGAAGACCTAGGACACGCTGGAGGGATTATATCTCCCGGCTGGCCTGGGAACGCCTCAGTGTCCCCCTGGAAGAGCTGGAGGAAGTGTCTAGGGAGAGGGAAGTCTTGGCATCTCTGCTTAGACTGCTGCCCCTGCGACCCGGCCCCGGAGAAGCGGAAGATGTGATGTGTGATGTGATGTCTCTCATTTTATTTTCTGTTTACCAGCAGGTGGTGCCTTTTATTAATGATTCCACATAGTAACCCAGTGAGGCTTTGTCTTAATTAAGGAAAGCATAAGTATAATCCTTTATTATTTGCAGGGATGTCAACCTCAAGTTAAACGTGAAGAACTTTAATTGAGCTAATTGCCTCAGTTTGTAACCTATAGTGTGTTGTAAATGATCCACGACAAAGGTTACCATTAACGATTGTATAAAATACATAAATAAATGAAACCCCAAACATGGGTCTTTAAAATAACGTACACCCACCAGACCATTACATCTTTCTCCTCAAATACAGTATAACAATTTGTGTTTGACTGATCATCAGATGGCCTTTCTTTGAGGCAGAAAAGCAGCCTGAAACCAAATGCTTCCATCATGACTGACATACAGCATGATGTATGTTTGGTCAAAGGTTTGGGTTTTCATCATTTTCATACATTTTTTCTGGCATTGGCCAAACAGCCTGCTTTATTCTGGTCAGCATTACGCATTGTTCCAGTTCAGTTAGCTCTCAAGATGAAACTGGTGGGACAACCTCCTGATTATGAATAAATTGCCTGGGGTTTGAAATGTAGATAAATTGGAAGAATATTTTTTTGGACAGTGTAACAACTGACTACAAATTGCTTTGCAAACCACTGTTATGGTAAAATGGACGCACGCATGCACACACACACACACACACATACATACATACACATTTAGCTTGAAGAAGGGACCTGATTCATTTATGTATAACTGACAAATGTAAATAACATTAAGTTTATTAGTTTATTTTAAAACTGTGAAATCCAAATAGATGGAAATATTATGCAATTCAAATACATAAATCTTAAATTTATGCCAAAATATTTTTTTTATATGGTCATTTTACATGTCATTCAGACTGTCTTCCTGTCTAAATGGGCAGTTCCTGGCCACAATAAGCTGTACATCATGGTAGCAGAAAATGTAATAAAAAGTAAAATAAAAAAAAAGATTCAAACTAAAGACTGACCTTTGTATTGGGGTGTAGCCTACATACTGTTTAACACCACTGTATATAAATACACATGGTATTAGATCCATTTGTTGATGTTGATATTAAAAGAAAGCTAATTAAAACAATAATCAAGTACCATATTAGTAATAAAAAAGTGAAAAGAGTGTCAAAGACTATAACATGGAACATGAAATAAGACTAGTTCATCACTGTCAGATCAGGGTGCGACATGGACCTTGTTATGGTTGAAGAACACAGTCAGTATAACATGAGTTACCAGAGGCCTCAGGGTGTGCTGTAGTGTTTTTCTGTCCCAGGAAGGCGAGAGGGTCTTTTAACATCATGTACCTCTACATACGGCCCCCTCCCTGAGATAAAATGAAGATCTGTTGTTAGGCAGAATTATTGTCCCCCGCTGTCAAAAGCTCCATTCTTTTCATTTCAAATCTGGTTTGTGCCGTTATGTGCGAAAATGCCTTTAATGCACAGAATAAAATTGCTGAAGGCTGAAATGTTTTAAATGTTATTAAATCTTGCATACCTCCAAAAATATCAACACATCACGATTATAGTTAACTAAAAGTAAAAATATGAAAAAAACAACAACAACCTGTCACTTGAACTGAAAATAAATTAAAAAGTAAAAAAAAACACAACTTATATTTATTTTATTACAGCTAATTGCAACATTTCTCGTTTTCATTAAGTTTAAGTTGATGTACTAAAATAATTCAAACTGAAATAATAATTAATAAAAACTATAGACATACAAATGAAAAAAACACAATAAACTTTACAATTAAAACAAAAACAGAAAACACAATAATAAAAAATATTGATCAAAAGTAATATATAATAGCATCTCAATAAAACTAACAACCCAGAAGAAAAATAAGTTGTGCATCAATTAATGATGTAAAATATTTTATTATTTTTTTTGTAAATGTAAATTCAATTCCTCAAATACCAAACCCTATATCGCTCTGTGTACTTCAAAAAAGCTTCAGTTTCCAAAACAATTTAGACTACTATACAGAGCAAAAAAAAACAAAAAAAAAACAAAACAAAAAAACACTAGGAAATTGATGTATTTTACAAGACAAGGAAAATATCCATGAAACAATTTTGTTACAGCTGTTCATTGAGAAAAAATATATACAACGGACTCTTTTGAAAAAATTCATGCCCAGTACAATACAAAGTCTAAACTGTCCATTTTTCAACGTGAAATTGTGCACACAGAAACTCCCAAATTGAAATAACAAGGCATGTGAAGTGTGAAAAACAGTTTTTGGCTACAAAATGAATAGCGCTCTCTTAACAGATGCTTCACTTCAATCAATAAAACTAATACAAGCATATGTTTTTCGTATGTACACATTTTTCAGAGAGTTACGCTGACCCTTCCTCCCACCGATTACACACAAAGCGCCCGACGACGACGTCTCCTTACGACGCTGCATGTTTATAAAATCCATAAGACAGCCTTTATATAAAAAAATGAGCATGATCTACTTGTGCCAGTTCAGGTTACGCTTGTGATCATAATCGGTTTGTGAGGTTTAAAGTTCATTTCACAGTTATCCCTACATCTACAATCCCACCTGATTTACTAGAATGTCTCTCGTTTTGAATTTCGTGTCGCTGCTATCCGTAACATAAAATGGAATAAAATGAAATGAAAACCAACAAAATGGTCAGCAATAATGAATAAACCACAAAGTCACTACAAATACCACATCCTAAGCACAGAGAAAATACTTTTCTTGTGAAATCACCTTTGTAATTCTGTACAGTTTCGTAATTACACGTGTACACGTGGTATCGTGATGTGTCTTTGTTAAATAATTCCGGAAAGTAAAAGAAAGGAGTAAAAAAAAAAAAAAAAAGCAAAACAAAACAGAACAAGCACATCTAAAATATCTGAATATCGATATGAATAAGGTAGTGAATAAGGTCGTATTTGGTCAATCATTCTGATATTTCTCTATATTTACACGGTATTTACAGATGTAACAGAATCTCAAACTGCGTGCAAGAATCGCAGTCGGGCATCCTTTTTATCGGCATAAAACCGCTTTTAAAAATAGGCCCATTCATTCACTCACACAATAATAAATACAAAACACCTTTATTTTCTTACACTAAACAATGAGAGATATCTAGGATAAAACTGACTCATGGAATCAAGTATTTTTGAGTTTTTTTCGTGAGTTCGTTTTCTATTTCTTTTTTTTTTTTCGTTTTCTTTTTTTTTAGTGCAACATGTTTTTCCCTTTGCGGAAGTCAATTCCGTACATTCTCCATTCAGTGATGTTCTACATTGATTTCTACGGTACAGATCACGTCATACAGATGGGCCTGCCCTCTCCATCGACCTATAAGGCATACCCGGCACAGTGCTCTCGCTCATTCTCCGTCCTCATTCGCTGGTGAAATCTGCCCCATGTGACGCACACGCATTCGAGCTGGCAAACAAACACTCACACACACACGCACGCACACACAGACTCATGGCACATGCACAGAAACGGAACCTTTTCCTTTCAAGTCAAGAAAATGATACGAATGGCTCTCACACAATGCTGTATTCCAGCGTTGTGTTTTCCTCTTAGATTTGCACGTTTTAAAAATGATCGCCAGCTAAAACAACTTCCAGGATTGGCTGTTTCCTTTTTTTTATGTCTCCTCTGGTAAATTGGCACCTCAGAGTTGTTCAGTTTATCCACTTGCGGCAGTTGGCGGCTCCACAGTGACATGGGATCTTGCTCTGATCTTCAACCGGGGTGAGCTTGTAATCATAGCAGAGCTGCAACACAATCATTCAAAGGTGGTTCAGATCTCAAATCATAAGCTCTCCGGATAGTTCTTATGAGAACAGACAGTCTAAAAATCACATGATCCGAGAAGAGCATTATAACCTCCCCCACATAGTCCAGAGCACTTTTAAAGGGTCGTTTCAGGGGTCTGAATGAACAGTCACGGTAAAAGATAAAGGTATGCACCAAAATTTTGTCTGTGTTGTTTAACAGTGAAACAAAATTGACATCAAACAACCTCAATCCTTCTTCCAAAACATGTTTTTTTTTTACCCTGATTTACTATGGTAAGCCTTATATAAGTGTTTATATTTTAGACCTGTCAGGATTTTCGTGGGAAATTTGTCACTCGCCCGTTCACGTCTCATCATATCTGTAAATAGAGAACAGTTTCTCCGATGTGTTTGGTGTTGGAGTGGTATAGGTTAGGCTAGTTGTCACAACGAGCGAGAAATGTTGGAGCACGATACATTTTCAACCTCCGGGGAATCACCCGTTTTAAACAAACGGCGAACAGAGGAGAGTCTGCTGGCAAAAAGAGAACGCGACAGAGCTCGTAATAAAACAAGAATCAACATTGGCTTGGCTTTTTGGAGATGGCGAGAACTGAGGGATTTGAAATGTTGTAAAAGCGACATAGAGATCTGTTTGATGCGTTGACATAATTTCCACTGAAACAGGAAGCTAAGGCGGGAAATATTGAAATATTGCTCCTCCCCCTTTTCAAATAGCCAATAGCGTCTAGTTTACCTCACAGACTGCAAGTCGTACTTGACAGCACCATGGAAGCGAATCCGAGCGCTGATGATACGTTGGATTCAATAGTAGAGGTGTGATTAAATTCTAGCCATTTCATTCTTAACCGACGTACAGTTGGAAAACGGAATAAAACTTGAACGTTTGAGCAACCGAACGACGAACACACATCTCCAACTCATATTGTTCTGTGACGTGTCAACGGTTGTTTTGGCCAGGTGGTATTTATAGCATAGGGGGCGGGACACTTTAGATTCTAGAGAGCATTTGATTGGGCAGAAGATGTGATGAGAAGCTAAAGTCTGCAGTGATGTCATAAAAATTTGTGATCCATTTTAGCGGAAGTGGGAGACTGTACGTTTTGAATGCTTATATCTCCTAATGCGAATTTTGTCATTGTTTTGGAACACACCAGCTTAATTCATAACCTTAAGGCTAACATATTCATACTAAAAGCTAAAAAATGTACATTTTGATTACAGGGGGCAATCAGTTAGGCCAAAAGGCCAAAAGGCAGTCAAGTTCGACGTTACGTCAGAACTGAACTGACGAACTGGGATACCAATTCATCAGTTCAGTTCTGACGAAAGAGGGTTACATTAGTAACCTAGACGTTACATAGTGTACCTTTAAGTGAGCGTCAGATGACGGTAAAGGAAATCCAAATGTCAAATAGTGGAAATGAGCATGAACAATTAAATATCCAATATCGGCCGATACACGTTAATTAAAAAATCTATAATATCAGCCGATAACCGATTTGGTACCCCTAAAAAGTATGCCAGATTGCAATGGTCTGCTGCATCCTTCACAGTCTACCAGAACTGCCCTGCAAAATTGTGCTGTGCATTGCAACGCTATTTTTGGGGCATGTTTGTTCCGTTTATTTAGGTGCATGAAAATAAATGACACACTTGTACAGTCTTACCTCTTCTCCTCTCTCAATCCTGCGTGCGGCACTGATGATAATCTTGTAGCCCCGCTCAAACGTCACAACCTCAGCCACACAATTTGGAGAGCATGAATGATTGATGTATCTAAGAGAAACATCCAGTTAAAATTAATTATAACTTCATTTCTTTTTGCGTCCAATTCACAGGTGTTCTGAATTGTGCAAAATGTGACAGGAAAAATGACAGTAATATGTCAGGTTTGAAATTGCCCATAATGCATCATCAAGTAATGCAAACATCTGAAAGCTGATATGACACGTCAAGTTCATTTTTGTACCTTGCAGGGCTTCCAGAGTGGGTTGCGTCGATAACTCGGTCGCTGCCGATGCGGAACATGTACGCTGGGCGGTTCTGTGGGAGAAATCCACACAGATTTAGACAAATGCATTTAGACAGCATGTCAAGGTAACATTATTCCCAGCACTATTCCCTCATTGGTTGAGCGAGCTTTACCTTAGCCTTGTACAGCAGCTCTTTCCTCATGGCCACCTCAGTGCGCAGAATATCCCCCATGTATTCAATCACCATGGTCTGCTTCTCAATGTCACGTGCTGCAAACAGCCCAAGACCCTGCAGACACAAGACGCATTAGACATGCATCCTCACCCAAGGCTACAGATCACTCTCTCACGCACGCACAGTCGCACACACACTGGGGATGTTCCATAGTCATCTATTGTTTTTATATACAGCTAGTTACAAATACTATAATTTAACCCTAACTGAAAACTTTCTGAATTTTTGCAATTTACAGTTTTTTTTTACACATGAGGACATCCCAAAAACAAGGTTTTGCCAGGTTTAGCTCACTTCTGAATATGAGTATTTATCCACAAAGTAAACACATTTACTTACTCAAGCTATTCCATGCATGTTTACTTGGGACATTAAGTACACTTGTATTGTTTTTGTACAGCTAATTATCAATACTATAAACCTAACCCAAACCCACACCCTAAAAGAAAACTTTCTTCTGCATTTTTAGATTTAAAAAAAATATATTTACTTAATTTCTATATCATTTTTTATAAATAGAAAAGGGAGGTTTTGTCAAGTTTATTTCATTTCTGGATACAATTTGTTTCCCTGAAAATGATTGTCCCTGGAGAGATTTCTCTGTTTTCTCAATTAATAATTGAATAAATAAATTCAGCAGTGATATTATAAATATAAATATTTATAAATAGACACAATGATTAAAAGGTCATTTAAAACCATTAAGGTTTTTTTTTTTTGCATTATGACATTATTTTTTATGACTAGTAAGCTTATTGTCATTAATGTAATGCAGGAAAATATTATTTAAATTATTGGTAACACTTTACAATAAGGTTTCATTAGTTAACATTAGTTAGTGATTTATCTGTTTGTATGCCTGTGTGGTTGTAAAAAGCTCGGCAGGGAACTAGAAGAGACACTGGATCAGCTGTGGCTCTTTTAGATGACCACACAACCGTGCCAGAGGGAGGAATGCCAATAACACAAGCTTAAAAGAGACATTTTTCATTAAGATGCTCTTAGAGGAACAACAGAAACTGTAGTCACTCAAGGGACACTGAGTATTTTAAGGCTTCCTCTAGTTCAATCCAGCGAGGTCCATCTGAATCCCTTTAAAACTTTACATTTTCAAAGGATCAGATGAACCTGGCAATTTCAGCCAGCTTTTTCAAATATGCATCAGATGGTCAGTGAACGGACTCACCTGGATGCGGGAGTGTGCCAGATACACGTTTGTCTTCCAGTCGCTGGTCAGCCGGCGGTACTGAGATGACTTAGAGTGCACAAAGTGTTTGCTGTGAGATGATCCACTCTCCGGCATGGTGGAGTTCTGGATGCAGCGGGATGTTCTGGCCCACACGGAGAGGATCTTTAACCTGTGTGAGTATATGCGAGTTTGTCGCAGCGTATAAGAGAAAATGGCAGAAACAGAGAAAGAAAACAATATTTCATTAATACTGCTCTTCCAACAAATGCAAAATGTAAAGGTGCAGTCACATTTAAAGGGTTAGTTCACCCATAAATGAAAATTCTGTCAGTAATTACTCACCCTCATGTCGTTCCAAACCCGTAAGACCTTCGTTCTTCTTTGGAACACAAATTAAGATATCTTTGATGAAATCCAAGAGCTTTCTGACCCCCCAAATAGACTTATTGCAATGTTATTACCAATTTCAAGGCCCAGAAAGGTAGTAAAGACATTGTTAAAATAGTCCATGTCACTACAGTGGTTCAAAGTAATGTTATGAAGCAACGAGAATACATTTTGTGTAGAAATTTTCATAAAGCTCTCGGATTTCATCAAAAATATTTTACTTTGTGTTCTGAAGATGAACGAAGGTCTTACGGGTTTGGAACAACTTGAGGTTGAGTAATTAATGACAGAAATTTCATTTTTGGATGAACTAACCCTTTAAGCCCTGTGCATACTTCCAGTGACATGCAGCGACAAAATTAATTTCACTAGAGAACTGGCGATTTTCTCAAAGTTGCTGGAAGTGTGAACAAAGATTTATTGTTGCTTTGTGAAATTTCTATCTAGTCATTCCAATAGGAATTTGTGCGAGTGGGAGTTTCGTGTGAACACGGAAAAATTGCCCGCGTATAAATACACATAACGTAACAATTTTGTTCGTGTTAAAATTGGTCATGCAAATTCACCGCACTGACCAACAGAAATCTGCTCGGCTTGAAGCTGTGCGTCACACATCTCTACGCGAATGACAATGGACAATGAACCTGTTCTTGCATGCAAAATTTCACTGAAATTTCATTAAAGGTCCCATGACATGCTACTTTTTGTAGGCTTTAATATAGGCCTTAGTGGTCCTTAGTACTGTATCTGAAATCTCTTTCCAAAAATTCAGCCTCGGTGCAGAATTATAGCCACTACAAGCCAGTCCCAGAATGAGCTTCCTTCAGACGGGCCGTTTCGGTGACTGTAGCTTTAAATGCTAATGAGGAGGAGAAAGGCTGCGCAAGGTGGAGGGTGGGTGTGGTCTTGACCATCTTGCGCAACGGAACCATGCATGTTTGTTTATGTTGGATATATTGCAATGGCACGAAGACACGCAGTCGTTCAAGCATTTCAGTTTGACCCAGAATCTGATCCAGATGGAGAAGCAACGGATGAAGAAGTTGCAACTCAGCAGGACGTTTCCGAATGGTTAGTTTAAAATATTATGTCTGGATACGGTACTTTATTCGGATGGTTTACAGTTATTATCATGTAGCTAACGCGAACCTACTGTTGCCTTTTCATGAGAGATCTGTAACGTCTGTAATTTATCTTATTACAATTACATCAAGCTCTGCGATCTTGAAATGCGGATATCGCGCGCGCCATATAACCAACAGGAAAACGGTTATCCAAATAACAAAGAAATGTACAACACTCGCGTTACAGTATGTGTAACTTGATGCTGTCTACCTTTACATTAGCGCGAGTAACTGCATAGCTGCATAGCTAATGTGACAGCCACATTCTAAGTTACGTGTAAGAAGCTAGGTAACCATAAACAGTAAAGCAACACACTTATATATCATTTGTTGACTTACTTGTCCGAGGTGTGTAGCTGTGTGTACCCTTTGGTGTTCATTTGTACATCCAATTATTGGGGCTCAAAAGCCATGATATCTCTCGTGGACAAACTAAAATCGTGCGCGCGCGTTCTACTTCCTAGCTTATTTTCTCATGGGCGAGAAATATTCTCTGGGCGGGCAAAGCAGAGAAAGGGGAGGTAACATTTCTCCTTATAACGTCATAAGGAGGAGATTCAAGATCAGCCCGGTTGAGCTTCCATTTTCTCAAAGGCAGAGAAAAATAGCAAAAGCTCGATTTACACCGATTAAAATTTCTAGAAACTTTGGGACCATATACAGGCTAGGGGAACTCATATTAATGTTAAAAAACCTCAGAAAGTGGAAATTTCATGTCATGGGACCTTTAATGTGACCACACCGTCATTTTTCACAATACTGACCTCTCATGATGGGGGAACGTCTGCAACTCAGAACGAGCGCTGCCAGATGGATTGATTGACAGTGGAAGCACCAACATGGGATTCCGTCCATAACGGAATCGATACCTTGAGCACGCCTCCACACCCGGCAGCTACAACAGTGACATTTCACAAAATGAGCGCATTGTAACAAACTGTACATAACTGGGCATTTCACTTTACAATATGCAGTGAGTGATATTAAGGTTGTAATTATTGTAAATACCGATTCGGCGATGCGGGTAACTGCTGAGATGGTAAGCCCAAACAGGTCCTCTCCCTTCAGATAGACAGGGAAGAGTCTCAGCATGCCCGTCTCAGCCCTCCTCTCAGCCACGGGCCCAAGAACCTTGTCCCAGACTCCTAGAGCACATGGGTGAGAATGAGCACACAAGCGAATAAAAAACATCACACTGCTGTCTGTCAGGCAGTAGGACTGATGTGATTATTTTAAACTGGTTTTAAATGTGGTTTACACAATTAATCGCATTGAAATTTAAATTGAGCGTCAGCGTCAGTTCTGGCAGGCCAGGTAGTCAAGACGCTGCTAATGCTGTTTGCTAACAACACTGTCCCGTCAGCTGATCTGCTCCAGCTGAGCTGCATTAGCTCGTTAACTCCCCTCGCTGCTCAATGGCCAAAGCTCAAACAAGGCGCCCTATTTAAAGCACATTCAGTTGCTCATACATACTTGCTGCTCGCTTCTGCTGATCTGTACGCTGGTAAAAAGCTGTTTAATTCCTTCATCTAGCTTGTTTCTCAGAAGGTGGCTTAGTCATCTCTTCATAGCGCTTACACTGTAGACTGTCAAAACAGTTCAAAGACAGATAATTCTAGGTAACAGCATGTTTTAGCTATTGTGGTCTTGAATAGTCATTTCAGTAATTAATTAATAATTTTTACCATAATATAATTGCTAAATTAGGGTGGCTCAGACGACACCGTTCGAGACACTCAATTTCTGTTTTGGGGGGAATAGCTCATCTAGTCAAAATAATGTGAGAGCCCTTATGCTGCTGCTGCATCCCCTCATGCTGATAATGCTGTCCCTATATGCGGCTGCTATCTCCTCATACTGTGCTGTCCCCTGACTCTGCTAATTCATGATGGTCAGGACTCATCTGATTATAACATATTGCAAATTATCCATGTATATTTGTAGATTACTAAGCATATAAATTGTTAAAATAAAATCATCCTCTGTATCTCAGAGGATTGCCAGGTGTGGTTTTGTTTGGGGGGATATTTTAGCTCTCACAGTCCTAAACTGTGTGAGCGTTCCCTAATGCTGCTGCTGCTGCTGTCCTCTGACTCTCTGCTATTTCATGGTGCTCATGAAAGGTCAGAGGACTCCCTGAACAGAGCCATACCGCCAAATTCAATTCAGGAACATCAACCTGTTTTGCAATCTATTCAATATAAATTCTTTTATTTTTATTGTCTGTGTTCTTGACTTAATGGACCTGACAGAAATTGAGCGTCAGCGTCAGTTCTGGCAGGCCAGGTAGTCAAGACGCTGCTAATGCTGTTTGCTAACAACACTGTCCCGTCAGCTGATCTGCTCCAGCTGAGCTGCATTAGCTCGTTAACTCCCCTCGCTGCTCAATGGCCAAAGCTCAAACAAGGCGCCCTATTTAAAGCACATTCAGTTGCTCATACATACTTGCTGCTCGCTTCTGCTGCCCACCACCTCCCCAGCTCCTCCTTATGCATAACATGGTATTTGCTTTATGTCATGTTGCCTGCTCTGTTCACAGGGGGGATATTTTAGCTCTCACAGTCCTAAACTGTGTGAGCGTTCCCTAATGCTGCTGCTGCTGCTGTCCTCTGACTCTCTGCTATTTCATGGTGCTCATGAAAGGTCAGAGGACTCCCTGAACAGAGCCATACCGCCAAATTCAATTCAGGAACATCAACCTGTTTTGCAATCTATTCAATATAAATTCTTTTATTTTTATTGTCTGTGTTCTTGACTTAATGGACCTGACAGAAATTGAGCGTCAGCGTCAGTTCTGGCAGGCCAGGTAGTCAAGACGCTGCTAATGCTGTTTGCTAACAACACTGTCCCGTCAGCTGATCTGCTCCAGCTGAGCTGCATTAGCTCGTTAACTCCCCTCGCTGCTCAATGGCCAAAGCTCAAACAAGGCGCCCTATTTAAAGCACATTCAGTTGCTCATACATACTTGCTGCTCGCTTCTGCTGCCCACCACCTCCCCAGCTCCTCCTTATGCATAACATGGTATTTGCTTTATGTCATGTTGCCTGCTCTGTTCACAGGGGGGATATTTTAGCTCTCACAGTCCTAAACTGTGTGAGCGTTCCCTAATGCTGCTGCTGCTGCTGTCCTCTGACTCTCTGCTATTTCATGGTGCTCATGAAAGGTCAGAGGACTCCCTGAACAGAGCCGTACCGCCAAATTCAATTCAGGAACATCAACCTGTTTTGCAATCTATTCAATATAAATTCTTTTATTTTTATTGTCTGTGTTCTTGACTTAATGGACCTGACAGAAATTACAATATGGCATAGTGCAATTATTGAACCTCAAAAAGCTGCAACTGAAATTGTTTAAATAAAAATGAGGTCCCTAGGCATATTGGGGCAGTTTTGTTTTGTCCTCTACTACACATTCAGAGCACATGTGGGTCTCATAATAGCGTTGTTTTTTTGTGTGTGTTCTCAGGGTGATTGGCAATATGTGCACAACAAAAAGACATCTGAGTCCACTTGTCAGTTCAGATACAATGTGAATGCTCAAAGAACTGGGTCCTTTTACACTAATTGAAAGCGCTTTGATTTGGTTCTTTTGAGGTAGACTTTGTATTGGCAGCAGATTGTGGGCAAAACATTACTTGGTTTGGAGACAAAAGGCATTGCTTGCAAGTTTGTAGTTTTTTTTACATCCCTGCTGAACATGAAAGCTGCTGTTTCAATGGGATTTTATGTCTTTTTATTCTTTTGGTTTTGCTATTTTAACTGTTGTTTTAGGTTGAATGTTTATCATTTCGAGTTTTTTAAATCAAATGTAGGACTTTTGAAGATGTTATTTAAGACCTGCCCAAATACTGTAAGTCCATAGGGTACCCG
Organism: Abramis brama; assembly: GCF_963993115.1. Lineage (NCBI taxonomy): Eukaryota > Metazoa > Chordata > Actinopteri > Cypriniformes > Leuciscidae > Abramis > Abramis brama. Next base: position 28,159,097 of record NC_139969.1, on the reverse strand, counting down.
CGGGAACCCTGTCTGTTATTATATCAGTATATGTGATGGAGACTGTGGCAGCTGTACCTTTAGCAGTGGTGTCTGTTAGCACCAGATCCTCATAGCCCTGCTCAATCACACGGATGCTGAATTCGGGACGCCCCTCATGCTCTTCAACAGAGCAGACGTACCGGCAGCGCTTCTGACCGTGCCGCATGCTCCAGTAGAGACGGCTTGCCTCATAGCCAGGTGGATAGATGGCCGTAGATGAGTGGAAGGCGGGCAGCAGGGCAGGTGGCAGCTGACCCATTGCATGGAAAAGTAAACTCCCCACACGGAAAGTATGTCCGCGCTCAGGCTGCTGCACGGCCGACGCTAACTGTCGCAGTTCATCGCGCTGTATGAAGACACGGCGGAACACAGAGAAGCAGCGCAGCTGATGTTCTAAGTGCAAGCCGGCTGCAGCGCCGGCTCCCCGTGGCCGGTGCTGGTGGCACAGCATCGTCTTATCCTTAAAAAACGTACAGCCAGCCTGCAGGGCGCAGGTGAAGTGGTAGATGTTGAGGCAACGCAACCGATGGCAGCCACTAGTGGCGCCTAAGCGCTGGCAAAACGCACAAACCACCGTTTGACCACGCTGACGCGCCAGTTCCACATTGATCAGGGCGCCGGATTGAGTCTCATAGACTTCAGAGGACCAAAGGGCACAGTTGAGGTGCACCCAGGTGTCCAAGTCCAAGTTGAGCAGCCTGGCGGGGCCATCCGTCATCCCATCGCCAATTTGTTGGCAAAAACAGCAGCGGCGCCAGTCACGGGTGGTTGAGCACGGCCGCAGAGATGAGTTGAGCTGCTGCAAGAACTCTTCAACTTCCGACTCTTGGGTGGCAACTTTTGGTACTGCAATGTGTATTGTCCATTTTCGCCAGCGCAGGCCTTTCCACCGTTTGCCATGATGCCACGGTTTGTCTTCCACGTGGCCCTCTGAATGCGGTTTCAGCTTAACCGTCACTTTAAGATGGCTCTCCGATATGCTTTCAGGTTTGGATTCTGTCTTGATCGCTTGACCAGCTGGGTTAAAAACCGCGTGAAGGTTCGGAGAGGGAGGGGATGGCTTGTGTTGGAGTTGGGCCAGGCAGTGGACATCCAGAGAGGACATGTTGTTGCTATACTGGTGCTGGACTTTAGAAGGACTCTGTTTCAAAGCACTTTCAGAAAGTAGAGCAACAGATGTCTGGAAATACAATACAGAAACATGAAACATATGTACGACATTCATCATATGTAATCAAGAGGAATTCATCTATCTGTTAAATAAAATCAGCCATGCTCAGTCTCAAATCTGTTTGCATATGGATTATGACTGAGAAAACAAACCTTGGTGTCGGTGTTCCCATTGGACTGAGTGGATGATGAGTGCAGAATGAGACAGCTATGACTGCAGAACACCAAACCCCCATCAGAACATAACTGGGACTCCTGGGAGAAATCAGAGGATGAGACGTTGTAATAATGTAACTTGCTTCACCTCTGAAACAATTTTCCTGCTGATGTCACCAAGGCCATTCATTCTATTGGTTAATGTTAACCAATAGCAAAATAACTATTTAGGCATTAGCATTAGTCTGGCCTCATTCTGACATAGAACGTCCACAATAATCCAATCAATTCCCAATCAATCAAATTAAGTCACACTTTACATTTCACATGGAAATATGTCAAATTGATTAAAAAAAAAGGGTTGCAAATGCCTTTTTGAATACATTAAGGGCAAACAAAAATCACATATTCCTACCTGTGCTTTGCCCTGCCCATCTTTGGTCATTTTCCTCACGCCATTGCCCAGGACTACCACTTTACATTGTTGACACCATTGTTGCCTCTGTCCTGGGCTGCCCTGTCCCTTCTTATACTGCTCTCTGCCACCAACAACACCTGAAAGAGATCCACTCTTGTCAAAAAAACAGTTCCTCCTACCAGCTCTGATTAGCGTAAAAACAGCAATTACACAACGATAATAGAGAGCTGTGTCATTTCCCTGTAATGAATGAAATGTAATCTTGTACTGAGGCTTTTAATCTGATTCAGTACATTCATTAAGTGAGTATCTGACACAGATGAGCAGACTTCAATTGGATAGTTCAGGCCAAGATCACTACTGTGTTTAAGTAGCTTCCCCAATCGTTCACAAAATCAATAGTGATTTTCCATCAGTAGCTGAGCCAGACATAGACATAATACTGCACATTTAGCAACTGATGGATAAACAATTAGATCCTGATCTAATTGTTAGATCACAGTCATTTTAGAATGATTTCTGAAAGATCATGTGACACTAAGAGGTAATTATGACATAAGACCAAAATATGGATAAGCAGGCATTCCTCACCTTTGTTATGGTTGTGCTGTAGCTGCAGGTGGTAAGGCGCTTGCCGTGTGGCCCGTGGTCCATTCGGCTCGTGAAGTGCAGAGGCTAGACGTTGTGCATCCACAGAGGTCTTGATGGCTCCCATAGAGCCCGGGCCACTGCTGACCTCATAGCTGCTGGGGATCTTCACACGGATCAGGTCAGCAATGGCTGCGACAACGTCAGTGATGTTCTGAAAAAGCATAAGGAAACCGCACAGTGAGGAATGAGAGCAGTATAGATATGTGTTTGTTGATGCAAGCAACACTATTCTTCTTAGTACACATACTTAAGAGTTGAGGCAGCAAGTTTTTTCAATGGCAAAAACAACTCACATTTTCTTCAGAAAATGTAAAAATCTAGTTATTTATACCATTTGTACTCACTCCAATCCCACTGACTTCTTGTTCTGTGAATTTATCTGTCAAATCTTGTGTCAAAGACACCCATCTTTGCACCCATTCTGCACTATGGAAATTGTTGTACTTGTTATTCCATGTTTTGTTGTACTGTGTTGTTTTTTTATGTACTGTTCTTGTGCTGTCCATCGAAAACAAATTCTGCAGGTACCTCTGCAGAAACAGATTTCTCTGGTAAACCAACACTGTTTCTCACCTCAGCAGCAGCTGGCTTCAGTGTGATGGCGATGGACACCAGCCCAGTGTTGGAACCATTTTGCACCGATCCAAATGGAGAGCCGAAGAACACAGATGAAGGCTCCGTCTTGACCTCTCGTAACCTGACCTCTGAACCTTGAAAATAAGAGGAATAAATAAAAATGTCTTAATCAATCAAATCCACCGTGGGCACTCAGCAGCACCCAGAACATTTATAATGTAATTGTAGGCACAAAAGGGAATGAGCTAGTTACCTTTGCCCCTAAAGACAGGAAACATTGGAATTACTGGAGACAGGGCTGGAGATGGAGGTTCCTCCTTGACCAATGAGAGATCAGGATAGCGACTGATTTCCATGCCAACGACACTCTCTGGGGAAGAAGATGGGACAAAGCTGTCTGGGGTGTCTCTGTCTTCACAATGCTCCTGTCCCCTGTGTGTACGAGAGAAATAGATTGGTTACATTTTAACTGAGAAACTGAAAATAGACTAATGTACAGAAATTAGAAAATACATAATTCAAGATATCTGTGTGCCATGTTTATACACAATCACATTTCAAAGTACTGTCCACCATTACCTTTACGCACTTTTGATAGCTTTGGAAAATGAAACTCCTTAAAAAAGATTTAATCTGTGTTAAAACATTTGCTCTGCAATAAAGACCTGATCAAGGCCTTGATCAACCTTCAAGTGGATTTTGGTGTAATGATGATGATACAGTTTTACTGATTATAACGCTAAATGTATTATAGAGGGAAGTTAAAAGGTCTGGGTAAAAGACAAGCCAAAAATAGAGAAATTTTTTGTCTTTAATTAAAAGTAAAATAATTGTTTTAAATGAATTTAAAAGTAGAATAATTATCTATAAAATCATCCTAGAGTCCCTAGTCCCCTAACTGAGAAATCAACCCTAGGATTTGTTGTTTACTTAGATAGGTTTAAATATGAGTTCTTTACACTATGGTTTAAAAGTTTTAAAAGATCCTCCTGTCAACCCTAATGATAATGAGCATCTCAGGAACCGCACTCCAGTGGTTCAAGTCTTATCTCTCAGGTAGGTCCTTCAGGGTATCTTGGAGGGTTGCATCATCTAGCTACTGGGGTGCCTCAGGGCTCAGTGCTTGGACCACTTCTCTTCTCCATCTACATGATGTCACAGGCCATTCAGAAACATGGCTTTTCCTATCACTGCTATAGTGATGACACACAACTGTCCCTCTCATTGCGGCCAGAGGATCCGAGGGTAGCTGCTCGCATCTCTGCCTGCCTAACAGACATTTCTTTCTGGATGAAGGACCATCACCTTGCCACCAACCCAACCTTGCCAAGAAAGAACTGCTTGTGGTTTGGACCAACCCAACACTTCATCACAACTTCTCCATTCAGCTAGGCTCATCCACCACAACTCCTTCCAGGACAGCCAGGAGCCATGGAGTTGTGACTGATGATCAGCTAAGTTTCACAGACCACGTTGCTAGAACTTCCTGGCCCTGCAGATTTGCCTTATACAACATTAGGAAGATCAGGCCCAAGCTCTTGTTCTATTCAGACTGGACAATTATAATGCTCTCTTGGCAGGCCTTCCAGCATGCACTGTCAAACCTCTGCAACTGATTCAGAATGCTGCAGCAAGAGTGGTCTTTAACGAGCTGACGAGAGCACATGTCACGCCTCTCTTCATCAGTTTTCACTGGTTGCCAATAGCCGCTCGCATTAAATTCAAGGCACTGATGTTTGCCTACAGATAAACCACTGGCTCTGCACCTCTATACCTAAACTTAGGAGCTTACGTTCTGCAAGTGAACGGCACCTTGTGGTGCCATCCCAAAGAGGCACAAAATCACTTTCACAGCCCTTTACCTTGACTGTTCCAAGCTGGTGGAATGACCTGCCTAACTCAACCCGTCCTTAGCCATTTTCAAGAAACGGCTAAATATGCATCTTTTTCATTAATACTTGTCCCATTAATACTAACACTTTTTATTTCTATTCTATCTATTTTTTCTATTTGTTAAAAAAAAAACTTGCTACATGCACTGTGCTAGACTAACTGTAATCCCAGTTCTCGGTATCCGTGTACTGACCTGAGCTCTTCCTGGTTGTTATGAGGTGGGGTGGGAAGAGAGGCCGGCACATTCACAGTTTTGGGCCCCTGAGCCAGTGCTCGAGCCAGCAGCTCCTCCTCAGCCTTAAACTGCAGCGGTCGAGAAAGCAACCCTTTGGTGACTGTTGAAACAAACCCCCCCCCAAAAAAAACAACCAGCGTCAGTAGTGTATTTTTCTTAGCTCCCATTGTACATTAGAAATATTATGTTTTGTGATCTAAATTGATTTTTGTTTTGGGCTACTACTACAAACTGCTACGTTTCTAAATGGCGGCGTTTTTTGGTAGACTCAATATTGACCAAAAACCGATAAATATGTGATTAATGCTAAAAAAGCATTGGCCAAACCTATTATCTCTAGTCAAGCGTAAACAGTTCATTGGCCTGTCCATATCTAGTCAAAATGATCACTATCAACATCAAATTCAAATTTGCCACTCACCATCATGTCCGACAATGACACCACCTTTGCTGACAAGCTCTTCTGTTGTGGCAAAGCCATTGAGCAACTTCTGCCGTGCCACTGGAGGAGGTGTCGGGGGCAGGGAGGCAGGAGGGGTGGGCGGGTTGCTCAGGTTATTCTGCTGTAGAGAGATACAAATATGAGTGACCATCTGCACATCTCATAAATGAAATCTAATAAGTGAAGTTTACTGCTGATATCACGAGACTTGATGTAAGTAATAAAAGTGATCGCTTGATGCTTCAGTAGCAAATGTACAGTCATGGAGTATTTTATTAGCTATTCTTAATTACCTTGTAAATCAGTTGGGAGTAATAGTCTGAGACACCGTCCAATGAGGCGCTTCCAAATGTGCCCGAGAGACGGCTCTCTCCATCCAGCTGTCCGCCCCCATAGGGCATGAAATGGGCAAAGTTCACCCCCACCAGAGGCTCCATTAGGGGCAAGAGAGAGAGCTGCTGCTGCAATGAAACAATGAGACAAAAAGAGCAACATATGGGAAATGGGAGATAAAGGTCATGTTTAAAAAAGCGTTAGAAGAGAGAAACCTGTGCTACTGAGGTCATATGTAAATGTAAAAAACCTGTCAGAAACCTGACAACTTCTTAAGTGATGAGCATTTATTATAATAAAAGATAAAATAAACTTAAAAAATATTTTAAAATATTTTATCAAAAATAGTATTGTTTCTGTTAAGTGTATAGTTAGATCAGACAAAATAAGGGTGCTTTTTCAAGAGGACAGAAAGAAATATGTCAACAATTATGTCAAGTATGTGTTCAATCAAAAATACAGTAAAAACAGCAAATGTGAAAGTTTTCTGTTTCAATATATTTTCAATAAACATTGCTCAATAAATATTTCTGATTATTATCAATGTTGAAAACAGCTTAAAATTTTTGTGGAAATATATATTTTTTCTTAACTCTTGATGAATATAAAGTTTAGGAGAACAGCATTTATTTGAAAAAGAACTCTTTTAAAACAGTTTAAATGTCTTTACTGTCATTTCTAAATATCATGTGTCCTTTTTAAATAAAGTAATAAGTATTGATTCCTGTTTTTTTTTTTTTTTTTTTTTTAAATTCGTAACAATTGTCATATCTAAAAAAATACACATGCAAATGAACAAACAATTTAATTTTGATTGAGAAATCTTTATTTTCAAAAGTCAGGAGCAAGACTGCTGTAATGGCCTTAGATTCCTCAATCATATAGCTCATTGTTTGATGCTCACCAGTGACTTTCTCTCATGTGTTAAGCGTTCAAAATGTTTCACAGCACCATCTTCCTTTTGTCATGAGTTAATTTGGCACAGCCTCTCTGTAATCATGTCTGCAAACATGCTAGACTCATTTTCAAACTGCATGACAAAATTGTTATTACCTACACATATAAATCAGACCACTGTACATAACTAAAGAAAAGTTTCAGCAATGAAACAAGTTTAAGTTACAGCAAAAAATATTTTTTTAATTAGCATTTAGAAGAAGAAGATTATTTTAGAATATAAAAATACCTTTGATAATAAGACTTTCAAGAACACACAATGTTTTTTCAGCAAGGACACATTAAATTGAACAAGTGACAGTAAAGACATTTATAATGTTACAAAATACTTCAGTTTCAAAAAGATGATGTTCTTTTGAATTTACTATTCATCAAAGAAGTATATTTAAAAAAATCATGGGTTCCACAAAAAATATTGGATTTGAAAGTAGCACAACTGTTTTCAACATTGATAATAATAAGAAAGTTGCTTAATATAATGATTTCTGAAGGACCACGTGACACTGAAGACTGGTAATGATCCTGATGAAAATTCAGCCATCACATTGCTAAAAATACTAAATGATAACCAGTATAAAATTAGTCAAAAAAGTGGAAGTAAATACGCCTAAACTAGACTGAAAAGATAAAGCATTTTGTATCTTACCTGTTTTAATTGGGTCATTACTGTCTCAGTCGAGGAATACACTGCTTGACTCTCATCCTCCTCTTTCTTCCTCTTTTTACAGCGGGGGGCGGGTCTGTCTCCGCTCTTGGGTGCCCTCTTGTTCCTCTGTTTCTTCTTGTCCTCTGGAAGTAATGGTCCAGGGAAATCAGGGTGGTTTGAATCCGAGAATGTCTGTGGGGAAGGGAAAATAACACAGTCATGACTCATGTGTTTACATGTTTCATGTTTTAAAATGAAAATTAAGCATCCTTAATCACTCACCCCACTGCTATCCATGGAGCACTGTCGCAGAAATGCTTTGCTGTCCGTTGATCCCTCTTCCTCTGACCTCAGACTGTCTTCAGACCTCTGGTGAGGTGGAGTCCTCTTATTCTTTAGGAGGTGTTTGAGGAGTTCATTCCCAGCTTCTCCTTTCAAGCTGTTGGCTGGACTTTGATTCGCATGATGAAGCATCATTCCTTCCCTCTCTCCTTCTACCTTGACCATGCCTATTCCTATTTCCATTTCCATTCCCTTATGTCCATGACAGTCACTCGCCTCCACCTTCTCCAATTTGATGTTGGAGAGGATCCTGTCATGCATCTCCTGATGGCTCATGGTCATCTCTGGCCCTCCACCACAGCTGCCTTCAGAGAGCTGGCGCTCCAGCTCAGAGTGCGGCTGGCTGCTCATGGAGCCTGGAGTAGACGATCCAGGTTGGGACATCTCGCAGAACTCATGGTCGCCGAAGACCATTGGGTTCCTTGTCGGTGTGGATGACGTATCTGACACGCAGGGTGTTAACGGGGCTGTCAGGTCAGAGTGAGGTGTAGAAGGAGCTCTCAGTGACTCACAATCATCGTCTTTCTTCTTCTTGCGGTTCCTTTTCTTCTTACCCTTCTCCTCCGGGATGATGTTGGAGTACAGCTGGATAAGTGATGGACCAGGAACTGGAAAGTTTGGAGGCAAGGGTGTGGGTCCATCCATTGGAAATGGATGCCCTTGAGCTGCATTTTGAGGCATCATATTTGGCCCAGGGTATCTCTGAGGTCTAGCTTGTGCCTGGACAAAGTTAGGCCCATGGGGTGCTAAGTTCTCAGAAACAAATCCCGGTCCCATTTCCTGAGGGAATGGACCGTTACCCATCATTGGTCTGGAAGGTCCTCCAATGAACCCTGGTTGCATGCCTTGTTGCTGTGGAAATGGTGGCCCTTGCATCTGCTGCTGCATTCTGGGTGGCTGCATGAAGTCCTGCGGTAGATCCTGGTTGTAAAAAGGCATCTGGGACAGGGCCCTCATGGTACCATCTTGGCAGTTAGGAACCTGCTGTTGCTCCATGCAGTGTTTCACACGCTGCCTTTCCACCTCCTTCATGAGCTGAACTCTTTGCCTCTCCTGCTGCTCCCGTAGTCTCTCCTTGCGCTCACGCTCCTGGAAACTTTCGCTAAATGGGTTGGTATCATCGAAATTCACGTGAGGAGACTCGCCACCTGCCTGCCCCTGACTGGGCCTAGCCACTGTCGGCTGTGGAGGCTGTGCCTGAACTACTTGAGCGGGCATTACTCCTGGCATTTGAGGTCCTCCACTAGGAACAGGTGCACCAGGGTGCCAGCCTGCTGTGTTGGACACATTAGCTGCATCTGGTTGGCCAGGATGAAGCTGAATCGGCATCATGGGACCCATCATAGGTTGGTTCATGGGGGGCCCAACTGGCATCATGCCAGTATGAGGCTGCATTGGTGGCATTCCAGGCATCACTGGGGGCTGCATGCCACCCTGTTGCTGCTGTTTAACTCTGTACTCCTCTATCAGCTCTGCATGCTCCTTCTGCTGCTTGCGAATCTACAAAAAGCAGAGAAAAATCCTTTTAAATTGGACTGAAACATTTACTACATGTACTTGTCCCATTCATTCCAAAATGTCCTTGAACTTACAAGAAAATGTCACAAAGTTTGAGGGAGATTTGAAAGAACTGGAATGGAAGATTTAAGAATATGTCCTTGTTTTAAGGATTCATCACAATATATCAGAAAGACAATTTATGTTATAAAGTATTGTTGCTAGATAATGACATGACATCTAAACTAATATAATGTCAACTGTATATTAGAAATAATACTACTACTCTTCATTAGACATTAATTGTTAGTAAATGTAATAGTATTTCTTACATCAGAAATTGTTTTTTCATAGAAAATTACTTTTTCAAATTGTAAAGACCATAGCTGAACCACAGATTTAAATGATTTAATTTTTCTTTTTGGAACATGTTCTGTCCTTGATTACTGCAAAAAAAATCTTACTTTATTAAAATTCTTTATTTGACTATTACATAGGGAAATAGTCATACAAATATTTAAGGATTCAAGGAATTTGTATTCACTTGTTAAAACATTCTGAAAAACTACTGAAGGGTGAGATGATTAAAGGCCTGTTCACACCAAGGACGATAACTATAACTTTATCTATAACTATAAAGTTTTAATAATCGTTATAATTCTATGATAATAGGGTAGTCCACACAACCACTATAACAATATTGACACGTTGTAATCACTCCCAGAACATTTTTTTTCCATCTGATGAACGATAAAAACATTGACAGCTAATCAGAATCCACCTTACTTTAAAAAACTTGAACATTTAAATTGGCAGGTTATCATGCATTAGCTAGGATGCTAATATATTTATCATTATAGTTGTCTTTATAGATATTGTATAAGTGAATAGTTCTCTGTTAAAGGACAATCATGAAATGTATTTTAAATGTACTTTTCAATGCTTTTTGGGATTATCTTATGAACTGAAAAGTGTTTTAATAGGTTTAGTTTTCAGAAAGAGAGGCCAGAGACACCTTTAAACAAATCAGCTCATGAAGATAAAACCATGGATGACTGATATTATGTGTGTGCTTTACCTGCTCCAGCTGTTTCTGCACAACCCCCTGCTGCTCTGTCACATGTTTCAGCTGCTCTGCGTCTTCTTCAGGAAACTCCCGTCCTGCTTTCTTGGCAGTTCTCTGCTTGGCTGACAGGGCCTTTTTTGACTTTCTGTGGGCCCCAATCTGCTCCTCCAAATATTTCTGCTGCATCTGAAGCAGCTGCTGAGTTTCCCTGAGCCAGTCCTCATACTGAACCTTCTGTGTGTCATCTTAATGGGGGAAAGGTTGGAATTATTAATTACTGGTTTAAAGAGTACATTTTTGTGTTTACATTAAAGGTAAAATAACATTTAAATATGTTCAGTAAATGCATAATCTGGAATTACATTACACATTATACATATTCATATTCAGAATGTTTGCCCTGTAACTGGAAGATAAACAATATGGACTGTATAATGATATCAATAATTATTAAAAACTTACGGGCAAATCCTGTTCCAAAATTCGGGGGATTGGGTAGTGCCATTTGAGGAGCAAGTTTGCCATCCTAAATGTGAGATTTACGACAAAATTACACAATCATTATGGACTTGATCTGCACAACTTTTATGCATTGATTAAGGAAGAAATTATGAGAAATGCATTGAAACTACAGCTGAGAATATTACACTCTTATTAGTTTCTAAAGGAAAATTAAATTAGCCAAAATATTTAATAAGCAAACACGAAAGGGGTGGAGGATGTGTAGACCAGACATTCTAATATGCAAAGTTTCTCACCTGTCCAGCCAATTGCATCGGAGATACAACTTCATCAGGACCAGGTAGCGCCTGCCCTGTCTGGACACTAATTGGGATTTTGTGAAAAGAGGAATAATGGATGAACCATTAGTGCACATGCACATACACACTGAAATAAATCTATTAATATTTCAGTTAAACAAACAAGACTATGAACTCACTTGTTTACGACCATTGACGTCATTCCCATGTTGTTCTGAACCATCATTTTATTGATTCCTTTCAATGCAACCATCTTTGCCTTCATTATAGGGTCAGTGATAGCATCGAAATCTGAATAAATCATTGAAAAAAGTATGCACATTTATGTAAATTATAGTCACATGTATATAGCCAAAATATGTTTCTTACAAAATATAACGTACAAATATATAAATTATTTAGCTTGGGATAAAAACATACAGAATGCATTTTAAATTATTATTTTGGGTTATATAGAAGTAAAACTCTATTGACTGCATCTGTAGCATGCTACTAATTATCACTGACAAAACTTTTATACCTCAGTTTGTAAAAACAGGCAAAAAAAGTGTTACAATCAAATCAAAGTTTATGGGGCAATCCCATAGACTTTAATTATAAGTGCATTTCTGTTAATAAGCTTGTTAAAAAAATAAAATAAAATTAAACTGTACAAAATGTGTAAATGTATAAAAAGTTCAAATTATTTTCTGTGGAAATGCACAACAGGATGCTGCCGGAATATTCCTTTAATTACATAACTTAGTTTTGTTTTCTTTAAGAAATTTGATTTTATAAGGTTTATGATGTAAATCACAAAAATGCATTTGACAGTAAACATCAGGGGCCAGTTGCATAAACATAGCCATTATGTTAAGACTGTGTCTTAAGAACTAGTATGGTCAACTAGAAGTTAGTTCGGAGTAATCAGTCTTACTGTTCGGTGTCAAATTAGACCAATCTACATTTTTATGTTACTGACTTTAAAAAGTTATTAACAATTTTAAAGAATAAAATTGGATGACTAACTTGTAAGACTAGTCTTAACAGTTTATGCAACTGGCCACAGGACTAGAAAATTGTGCTGGAATAACACTGAACACTGTACTTTGTTTCCAAATTTCCAGGCAAGCAGCAGTTCAAAACTGAATTTAGCAGTTTGTAAGCAAGTCGTTCTATGTGTACACTGAAACAGTCAAATGTTGTACAATAAGTTTCTTATCTTTTCAGTTTTTGACCAGCTGTTTACTACATGTAAAACAGAGAACGGCCTAATCTTGAGGCATCAAGGAAGAACAAAAGTACATAGTTTTATATGATCTAAACCTTACCTATGTTGGGGAAGAATGAGTCACTGGAACGTTGTCTTATCATTGCTTGCATTTGCTTCTGCTGTTGTTGCTCCTGTCTTTCCTGATCCAGGAGATCTTGGAGAAGAAGTGGCTGCTCCTCCAGAAGCAGTGGTCTGTTCAGAAGACCTTGCTGTGACAACATTGCCTGTTGTGTAAGAATACTGTGTTGTTCCCCTGAGAGTACAGCATCTTTTTGATCCATACCGAAAATATGGCTTTGTTGCTGTTCCTGAATGGAGCCCGGGACTTCTAATTCACTTTCGCCATGAGAAGACACCAACGATTGGCCAATACTGAGGCCAGAATCCATCCCCTGCACTGAGAAGTTTCCTTGCCCCAGCATAGAACTACTGAGTGACATTGTAGCTTCCTGATTTGGAGGGTTGCTTTGTGCCGCTGACTGACCACAGTGTTCCTGCTTTAGTGATTCACCTTCTGGCTGTACATTGACCAGCATACTTGAAAGCACTGGAGTAGCATCAGGGTGAATTCCAGTCTTTGAAACCTGTAAACTGGCATCAATATCACTTTCAAAGCTTGCTTGATTAATGGCAGCACTATCATTTATCTGATTCTTACAAGAAGTGTTTTGGGACAAGCAATCTTTAATTCCATTTTTGCTATCCTCTGTTTTCAGAGAAACCAACACCTGATCCTGAGGAACGTCTTTACTGATGTGACCTTGAGACTGGGCAGTTTTGTCCACCACTTCGCCACTTGTAGAACATGATGATGAGGATGTGTCATCAAAACTTTCAGTCTTTTTCTCAGCTTTGGTCTTTTGGACATCAGACGTCTCAGGGTGGTCTTCCATAGGATCACTGAGATCCAGGTCCTCACTAAGATCTAAATCAGCATCAGCATAAGCAATTATATCAAATTTACCAGATGTTAAGAAGTCATCTAGATGCAGGTCATTTGTTTCAAGATCCAAGTCCTTTCCATCGTCTGGGTCAAGATTTAGGTTCTCTAAATCGGCATCAACAAGGTCCTTCACCTCAACATCTTCAAGGTCCTTCACAGCAGATTCATCAGTATCAATTTTCTCCTCGGGTACTTCATTTGAGGATAAAGGGACCTCATCATTTTGTACAGCAGATGTAGCAATATTTGTGAGTAAGGGTGCACTGAGGGTCTCATTGGAAGCAGGTTGGCTAATAGACCTTGTCAGGGGGATTTGTGGATGTCCAGCTCTCAGCGGAATATTGGCCTGCTGTAAATTCCCCAAGCTCAGAGATGCCTGCATCTGTGTAACAGCTACCTGAGACTGATTCATTGTTGTGTTCATTGTCTTTGGAACCTGATTGAAGGGGAATCCCATTTCTTGGCCCACCAAGAAACCTGGGGGTCGTTGGTGTGAGGGCAATTCCATTCGATTTCCCTGCATAACAGGTGGTCCAAAGGGAAGCCGCAGTCTGTTATCTGGTGCTCTGTGTCTCAGTTCTATGAAAGCCCCCATAATGTTATGCTGTTGCATGTGCATGCCACGAGGTGGCAAATGTGAGGTTACTAAAGGGCTGCCACCTATTGATTTTCCCAAGTCCATGGACATGGATCTTCTCATCTGTGGATGAGCTTCAATTATTGAGTCCTGCATTTGATGAGGTCTTGGAGCTCCCATAGGACCTTGGACACTAGAAGTGAGGGGCATCCTAAAATCAACAAAAGAAGATTACCATTTTTGCATTTTTGAACAAATGTAGTCCCTTCATTAATGCAAAGTGCTACAAGTTTGGTAGTATGCAAATTCACCCACCTTGGCCCAAGCTGCCTTATATTTGAGTCGGCATCCCCAGGAAACTGTGGTCTAGGAAAGTGGCCTTCAGGGAAATGCCCCTGCTGATCCCCTGGGTATGGCCCATGAAATCTCTGAGGGGCTCTTACAGCTCCTGGACCAGGATATGGTGGTGGTGGGCGATTAAAAATTTCATTCTGCTGGCCTGTAGACTCCTGACTCCAGTGTTGAGGGGTTCCTGGAGGCATGGACAGTGGATGATCCTGTACACCCTTGTCTTGACGTATGGCACTTTTCTGCTGTTGCTGTTTGAGGATTAGCTCTCGAATACGCTGACGCTGTGAACAAATTAATGGAATGTGTTAATTGGTGTTGTACAAATTATACATTGTAACTGATATATTGCACCTCATTAGAAATAAAACCATCTTAAATAGAGTAGCAATAAAATAAAACAACACCTGTCTGAGTCTTTCCTCAGCTTCAGCAAGTGGTACTGTTTGAACTCCGGTGCTGGGCTGCCCCATGGTGTGGGAACTGATACTCTGAACTAATCCTTGTTGCTCCTTATTTTCTCCACACTGAGAATGGGGAATTATGGCGGCCTGCTCAAAGGGGTCATGGATGGGAGTCTGATTAGGTTGACTGGATATCTGCTGAGATCTGGTATCATCTGTCATACCTAGATGTTTGAGGGTCTGAGGTCCATGTTTTGTTGGACTGGCAAATGTGTCTTGCATCAGCACTTGAGGAGAGGAGAATGGATCTTGATTGGACATGGGCCCAGGTCCCAATCCCTGTCCGACACCTCCAGGGTGAGGTGTTTGTGTTAGATGTGCACATGAATCATTAGGTAATAGCTGGGACCTTCCCATTGACTGTGCATGATGATCGGGCCCTACCAAGCGTGGCAGTACAGGAGATTGACTAAAAGGATCAGCAGTCCTTTGGTGACTCGGAGACTTGGGGAACCGGTCTGCCATTCCTGAGCGTGGGGTCCCAGGGGGTTGTGCATAAGGGTCCATTGACATAGGGGACATTATGGGGTTTAGAGTCTGCTGCTGAGAGGGTTGATTCATCATGACTGGATGGCGAGATGCAGGCTGCTGAGTGTAGGGTTCAGGGTCATGTGGTCTAGGTGTGCCTGGCATTCTGGCATAGGGGTTAGAAAACGGAGATTGGGCAAAAGGGTCACTCGAAGGTCTTGGTGTAACAGGTTGTTGTCCATAGGGATCACACTGAGAATAGTCTGGCCGAGGAGTAGAGGGTGCTCGAGCATATGGATTACAGGAAGGCTGGCGTGCAATTGGTCCAGACTGAGGAAATGGGAGGGTTTGGGGCTGCCGTGAAACCCTCTGATTTGCATAGCCGTCACTTACTGCAGGACGTGGAGTGAGCGGAGGCTGTGCATAAGGATCATTATGTTGATTCTGAGAGAATCCCTCAGAGGAACGAGGGGGCATCATTGATCTTTCAAAAGGATCCCCACTTACTCTCCGTGCATGCATACCTGCATATTGTTCCTGAGCCTGAGGAGGTGGCATAGGGGTTTTAAAGACCTGGACGGACCCCGATTCATTGCTGCCTGGGATAGGAGTGAGTAAAGGACGAGCATAAGGGTCTGAGAGTATCATCCTGCCTTGAGGCATCCTCTGATAGGCTTCCTTTCTCACAGACACCCTAGAGAAAGGATCATGGCCTGGGGAGCCAACAAGATGTCTTCCTTCCAAAGTTTGACTTGCTCTAGGAGGGCACATAGGCTTGAGAAAAGGATCTGTAGCTCCTGCTGGCCTTGGAGTGTCTGGGGGCTTGGCATAGGGATCATTACATATGGCTGTTGGAGAGCCAATTGGCTCCGAAAGACCCCTGGGAGATTTCCCTGATTCTGAGTTACGGCGTGGAGTTCCCTGACCAGTTGGTGGTGGTCTGGGTGTGCCTACCATTTTGGTGTAGGGATCCCAGGGTGAGGATGGTCTAGAGCCAGAGGAGCTTGGGGAGAACATCTGAGGGGATTGAGGCTGAGATCCCGAAGACGGGGGTGGAGGATGAGGGCGCAAAAATACATCATCAGGAGAACATGATGTAGGCGTGCCAGGCAGCTGTGACTTTGAAACCCCATTTTTTGAACTGAGCTGCTTGGGAGACATGTTCTCATTGTTAGAATGCACAGAGACAGGACTCTTCAGGCCACTGGAAGAGTCTTCCTCAGATTGGCTGATTGATGGGAGTTGTTGCTGCTGCTGTTGAAGTTGTTCATTCTTCACCTGCTCCAGTTTCTGTGTAGCTTCAATCTTAGCTTGCTGCTTACTTTTCTGTCTCATTTGCTGCAACAATAAGCGAAAATATATATATTCTAATGATTAAATAGTAAGAAAATGTACAATTTATGATTCATTTAAAATACACAATGCAGCACAGTAAAAATAAAAATCATGTAATAGTAATTAGTGAGAATTAATAAAGTATTTTAGAGTTAATAAAGTTTTTATTTTAGAGTTCAAAACAACTATATGAATGTAAGTAAATAATTAGGGCTGTGCCATTAATCAAAATTGATTTTCGATTTCAATTTTGGCTTTCAACGATTATGAAAACAAGATAATCGAGGTAAAGGATTATATATTATATGCGCTTTCGTTCCTCCCTAAGCTAAACTTCTTCTATTCAAATCAGCTGAATAAGTGAGTGTTGTAATATGCAGTCTGCTGTTGCTATACTGGGGGATGTATTTTAATGTATTAATATACATATAATGTGTACAGTGAAGACTATGCAGAGTTATTTTACATTTGATTATTCAATTTCTGTTGTAGGCTATTACTTATCCGAATACAACTGTTTGTACATCTTCATGAAAAACTTAAAGCACTGTTTATTTAATTTGTATTTTTGTTCGGATGTATTTATTTGAACACTGCTATTTTGTTTGTAATTAGTTTCTTTGTTCTTATTGTATTACTGACAGTTTACTTGTCTTTTGTAACTGTTTTGAGGGCCTTTTACTTAGCTACTGTATATTAGTTAACCTACTATTAGGTTTTGCTGAAGTAGCCTATCGAAAATTTAGAAATTTGACTGATTTACTAAAATTACTCATATCATGGAATAAGACTACTGATCATATCGCCCACCAATAATTGTGTTAAATAATGGTGATTTCAATATTGACCATAATATTTGTGATTATGATTTTTGCCCCATAATCGAGCAGCCTATATTTTTTATGTCATTTGATCAGTGTATTTATTTGTAGGCAAAAGAGAACACGGATATAATTCATTTGAAGTTCTGAGGAGATCTTGAGATGTGTGAATTTATGCTTGAAAAACATGACGTTTCAAAAAAAAATTCATATTCTTTTCTGCCCTCTGAAATAAATGCTTCAGTATAGTTTATTTTGAAGGTCACTTCTGCAAACATTTCAACAACATTAAAAACTGTAGCTCAAAATGCAAATATATAATTTTTTGTGGTCCACAAAAGGAACAGGTATACAGATTTGGATCAACATCAGGGTGAGTAAATTAACATTTTTATTTTTGGGTAAACTATTCCTTTAATGTAGATCTACCATGACAAACCCAATTTCAGGACATCAGGGTCCAGTGGTATGTTTAGACAAACTGTCATTTAGCCATTTTCCAAACACAAACATATATTAGACTTACCTGTCTAAACTTCCATTCTTGTTCATGTTCTGATTCCTTGTGCTTCAGTGGATCTTTGAACAGTAACTCTGGGTCCAGGGGTGGAATAGCAGGATCAAACTCTTCTAAAGGCTGCTGAGGCTGGGTCGGCTGCCGCTTAATGGTCTCGTTGGACATTTGGACCTTGTTAATGCGTAGGGCTGCCCTGTTATCTCTGGCCTTTTGCTGTGAATGGTATAGTCGTGCAGGTTTGATATCAAAGAAAGACCATTGAAATTCAATGGTTGCATACATTTGCTAAAATTACATGGTTTTAAGATTAATTGTCTAAAAGCTTTTTTATTATTATTTTAAGTCGGCCTAGACTCCTTCATGTCAAGGTAATGTTCCCTTTAATCATATCTTTTTTATTTTTTATTTATCTCTCAGACTGTAATGAGCTCCTAGGGCCCAATTTATTCTTCTAACTTTGAGCAACACTAAAGTGTCCCTATACCCAGCTGAAATAAATTCCATGCTGATTTATGCTGTTTAGTGGTGGTCTGATGCTGCTCTAGAGGGTAGACCATCATAGCCATGTTATTAACCAGCAAAATTTAGCAGGTGAAGCTAGTCGACAAGCCAGCACACCAGCATTCAAAACACTGCATGTGCTGGTTCACCAGCAAACCAGCTTCCCAAAACACAAAAACAATATATGCTGCTCTTTTCTGTAATTGATCCAAAAATTTCTATCTACATTTTGTAGGCCCTTAATAGCCAAAGAGAGAGGCATTTTACAGTGCTGCTGAACTATAAAGTACTTTTTGTCATAGCATAATAATGTGATGATGATGTCCTCGTTGTATTACAGCTGATACTGTGCAACTTACCACATATGGAGCCCGGTCCTGTGAACTTGCTTTTCTCCACAGTTTTGCGATTTGTTTTACTCGTGTTGACCAATCTGTATGGTTATAACATAAAAATAAAATTATCTATTAGAAGACTAACAATGAGAGACAGAAGAGATGGTGTCATTTAAGTTCAACATGTAAATCAAAATAGATCTTATTTACTTTAATATATAATATGTCAGATTACATATTAAATATAGTAAAATGGGCTGCTAATGGAAATTCATGTTTATTGTAACATAGTATTTTACTGATTTACAAAGCTGCATTTGACCGATCACTTTAAATTCTCTTCGCAGACCTGGATATTCCTCCTTGAGGTTTGGGAAGTTGACATTAGTGTACAGGACGGGTGCAACAGTGGCAAGTTCTCCGAGCATTTCCTCTTTCTCCCACTTCAGCGTGCTTTTCTGTGCAGTGGACATGGAGTCTCCCTCCACCTCCGAGGCAGCGGCTGGAGCAGATGCAGAAGATGACCCTGTAGCGGACCACGGACCAGCAGTCTCCTGCGCTATCAGATTGAACTTCCTGTCCCTTCACAGTGGATATAATAACAGTCATCTAAAATCCTGATTTTATCTAACTAGGCCACAATATTTTTACCTACTTAACAAGAACATGTTACTGCAATTTAGATATGTGAGGGTGTGCATTTGTCTGAAACAAATATACTCATAACTGACCTAAGATTGTCTGAGAAAGGCATGCGCTGCATTGAGGGGATATTTCGAGCCATATCAGGCCCTGTTCCAGGACCAATCGAGGACTGTGAAAACTCCTGTTTGGGTTCCATCAAACCATTCATCACTGGCATTCGTGAAGACATTCCTGTACAAAAACATATCAACACAACTGACCAACAGTGCATAAAACAATGCCTGGCCTTCAAGATTTATCACAACGTACAGTAATGTGTCAGTTTGCAGAAAAAACGTCTTTACAGTAATGCACTTGAGGGATTATACAAAACGCCACAGATACCATCAACTGAGTTGGTGCAAAACCCAGAGTATTTTGGTAAAGGTGAAATGTGTGATTTTTGCACAACTACCATCCCCAACGACTTACAAAAACAATAACTGCTGTCAAATAGGTTTCTTGAACTATGCTTCTAAACACAAGCTGAGAGCAGTAGTTCCAAACAAAAACTTTGCAATGCTGTTTGCGAATATTCATTGGAACCATGGATTGGGGAATCACTGAAACTTTGTTGGAAACAATGGAACTTGCGACCACAGTTAGCTAACAATGCTTATGGGAAATGCACCCCTGGTGGGGATACTCAAATTCAGATTTTTTTTTTCATACTCTTTTAGAAGTCAACTTCAACTTCTTGCAAGTTGTCTGTGCAAATTCAAATCAATATGGGAATGTTTTAACATGGACATGCATCACCTTTAAATTACATAGACAAGCATTACTGTCAGTCTCAACCATATCACTCAAGCATAACATTGATTATTTTCCTACAACAAACCTGAGTTTGGTTGGGAGGGATGTAAACCATGGCCTGGGGGACCATGCAGGGTTTGAGCTCCCTGGATCTGTTGATGCATCTGAGGAGGTTGGCTGGTGCTGGGACTCAGGACAGCTGAGAAGAGATCCTCCACATCCTTCCCACCAAGCTCTGCAAGGAAACAGGTCTAATATTAACAACACAATGACTTAACGTGCTCTCTGGCAGTTGGTGCTTTGAGTATATAACCTACCTGGTATTTTGTAGAGTCTGCTGAGTATTGATTCTGTATGGCAGAAAGATTCAGTGTTTACATTTAGATGTGTCAAGAACAAATATTACTATTCAACAATGCATACATTTGTTATATACAGACCATCAGTGACCATCTTGTCCAGTTCAGGGCTTAGGATGCCATCCAGTGGCTCCTCGGGCACCTGACGTGGGTAAGTTCGGCCTAGATGAGTTTGAGATGAGGCAGATGCATCTTCTGTTAAAGGAGCAACGTCCAGACCTACACAAACACATATACAGAAAAGCACACAAATATTGTCACGCTCATCTCAACAAACAAAACATGCCACTGGACCCTGATGTTCTGAAATTGGGTTTGTCATGGTGGATCTTCAAAAATTGAAGGAATAGTTTACCCAAAAATAAAAATGTTAATTTACTCACCCTCATGTTGTATTATTTTCTTCTATTTAACAAAAGTCAGTGGGGTCCAATGTTATTTTGGATCCCATTGACTTCCATTTTACAAACAAAAACAATTGACGCATTCTTCAAAAATATATTTTGTGTTCTCTATAAGAAAGTTATACAGGTTTGGAATGACAATAAGTGAGGGTGAGTAGGTGATGACAGAACTTTTTAGGTAAACTATCCCTCTAACACTGAACAAAAACTAATAAGCAAAACCGGACAGGAGCAGGTTGTGGATCTTGCTATCTGCCGTCATATCTGCCATGGACAAAACTGAATAAACAACTTAGTGCTGCAAATAATTTAACTAGAAATATAACTGTAGGCTCTGAGGGAGGTCACGTGGGCTCATCCTCCAAGGCTGTTTTTACAGCAGGGATGATAGCTCAGCATCTTTCACAAAATACTGGGTTGGTTCCTTTTCATCAAACCAAGGACTCAGTGGATCTCAGAGGAACAGAGCACCTATTTTTCACTTATACATTCAGAAAGAGGCCCTGACTGTTGTTCATGGGAGGAAGGCCATTCATCAGTGCCTTCGGTTTTCTGAAATGCCGGTCTATAGAACATCTCAGTTCTGTGCGGGTATAAGAGAAGCGTCCTTGACCACATTCTGTTAATCTAGCACTGGATTGCTGCTGTCCATTATGGGAAGTTTTACTTAGTGAAACTAAATAGACTGCAGATACATAATGGTTGGATTCAGGTGCAGTAAGCATTGTGAGTGATGTGTCAACAATCAAACAGTAACAGAAAAGTGCCAATAGAAGCCAAGCAAAAGGGTGTGAGAGAATAGAAGAAAAAGAAAATAATCAAAAAACATGATCATGAGCTCTTACCAAATGGTGAAGGAGAGTACTCAACTTGGAAAGGGCAAAAATCAAGACCTACAAAGACCCAAACCAAACACAATGAGGGATCAGCACAGTGAAGAGAAAAAGAAAGATTCTGCAGATGATTCATACACAATGTAAATTAAAATGAGCTAAGAATGAAATATGGAAATGCCAAGAAAATTAACAAAATGAAAAAACAATCTCTTATAGGTTATTAAATATTTAGATATTAAACATTTTATTATATATTTCAAACAAAGTTTATCTGACTGTACACTATAAGACATTAGAGGTGTATTTCTGCTGTAGAGTCACACAAATAATATATTCTATATTTCTCAAACCGCACTAAACTCACGGGAAATACGTACAGAAATTGCAAATGTGCAATCATGGAATAAAACTATTTTATAAATACTTTATGGACAAAATCCTACACGAGTACAGTTGTTTTTGCCGCTGACCTGTTTGCATTAACATTTCTATGAATGACAGTGTTTACCTTGTTTAAAATAATAAAGTTCCACCATACAATGCAAATTACTTTTGTTAAACACCCCATTTGGGTTTGACTTATAAATAAATGAAATGCAAGTCTTTCTCCATTTACCGAGAAATGCATATTGCGCTTTATTGTATGCGTGTGATAAAGGGAGATGTTTATAAATTGCACAGAACAAATTAAAAGAGTTATGCGTTAATGTGCTAACGGCGTCAAAAATAATTAACGCTGCTAAATAGATTGCATGTGCCAACGTGCTACATTTGACAACCCCAAAAAACGTAACTTTTGTATGAACATTCATTAACAGGCATACTTTATATCAGTCATCTAAGCACATGCCTTTATTTTCAAAGGGGTTTTAAGAGTATTCGAGAACATTATGAACTTATGAAGTTCCCATTTCAAAGCAGATTCCCAGACACCGACAATATTAGAGTTAGAGAGCTGGACCCCATTAAAGGGGCTCATCAGAACAGCAAACATGTGCTGTCATTTCTTCTCATATGTTTAGAGACAGTCATAATGGCCTACCGGGCTCCTCTGTTTGCTTTCCAATGTTATCAGAAAACATTCCCAGCAGCTCTGTGTCTGATTTCAGCTCTTCGGAGAGGTCCACTAGAGGTTCCACAGAGTTTTCTGTGGATGCGGATAAAGCAGGAAAGTAATTATAAGGGCCTAATGATTGTAGTCACGTGTGTGGTACGGAGCACACGACGCAGGAGATTCAGAGAAATAAACAGTCTTTAATAATAAATCCAGGGAGAAACTTAGGAGAACACAACTACGTTAAACCATAGACTATGCCGGACAAAGAACTAAGGAAACTAAGGGCTTAAATACCCAGAGAGAGTTAATTTACAGGAAAATAAACTAAGGATTAATCAGAAACTAATGACCAAGGAATGTGGGGCAAAACGGGAGCAGGGAAAACTAAACCAAATTACGATTAATCTAAACAGACATAGACATAAGACTTTTGTACTCCAGGAAAATGGTCTAAATTGTTTAGACACATTTAAAGTCAACATGAAATTGCACTCTCAACCCATTTTACTTGTGGAGTCAGTGAATCCGCCGGCACCCATTCCAGCAATGTGTGTAAAGAAAGTAAATGGGGTCTTTTTAAATTTCCTATTGACTTCATATATATTTATATTTATATATATATAAATATATTTATAAATCAGACTGGGTTTGAATGTCAAATGGAAAAAAGACACAAACAGAAAGAGACAAAAAGGCTGCAACAGGCCGTGTGTGTGTGTGTGTGTGTGATTGCACCAGTAGCTGTGAGAAACGTACGTGCTGCTACTGCTTTACTGGGCAGCGGTGCCGCTGACGCACTGAGTGATGCGTTTGACAATGGCTTCATCTGATTGGCTGTGAGCTGTTTCCTGTCTCGGTCATCTTCTAGCATCCGTGTGGTTTCCTGTCTGCTCTGTTTGCTCTTGTCCAGCAGGTCTTTCCCAAAAAAGGCCTCCTGTAAGAGAAGAGATTGGAGTGAGAGTACTTCAGAATAAAATGTGCAAGGTGACTGATTTGTCCATCTAGTAAAGATGATATGGGTTTTAAAAAAAATATGGCTTTCATAAAATGAGCAAAAACTGTTCAGACTAGTGGTCAACCATTATGGGTTTTTTAATGTTGAATGCTGATGCCAATATCTAGAGAGCATCTCATGGCCCATAAAATGCAGATACTGCATAATACAATTTAACGATAACAAAAGGGATTTTGTTATACTACAGAATATTGACCTACTTGTGTTAATCAAACAAGTGGATTTTTTTTTGGTCAATATTACCTTTTGTTTTTTAAAAACATTCAAATTCAGACCAATCTGCTAATGAATCATTCAGACTGATTCATGTGAACTGTTTTTGGCTTTAATTACAAGAAATGAATAATTTTATTCATGAAGGATGCACTAAATGAATCAAAAGAGAGAAATCAAATTAATAATTAAAGACAATGAGTAATGATGCTGAAAACTCAGATGGTCCATCAAAGGAATAAATGACATTTTAAAAATAGATTAAAATAGAAAACAGTTATTTTAAATTGTAATAATATTTCACAATATTGTTGTTTTTATTGTACTTCTGAACAAACAAATGCAGCCTTGGTGAGGATAGAAGACACTGAATATTATCAACATTTAATATATATATATTTTTAAGTATTTGCATGATTCATTTTCTAAATGTCATATTTCCCAGTGCTGGAAAACACAACATCGCTCATGTCAAAGACAACAGTATCGCACTTCGGATGATCATGACATTCAGAGCGAATCTTCTGAAGAGGAATACTCGAATCACACTGTGCTGTTATCATTTGTAATGAAAGCATTGTTGATAGAGTATCTTTTCTGGGTACAGTGGATATTTTCCAGATGGCTCTGTGTTTGTCTGAGCTGACTGTCTGGCTCTCGTATGCCGTTACACTGCACTGACTGTCACGTTATGGGAGCCCCTCAAATGAGCTCATGTTTCATCCCGTCTCGTACCACTCCAGCGCAGTCCCACAGGATGCACAACCTACGAAGACACACGCCGCTGCACGTGTGCACGGCAATAACAGGAACAAGCATGAAAATATCGTCCGTAATACGACTTCCCAACACACCGCCTGTTCTGTCATTTCAGTTCAGCTGACCTGACAGCCTCCAGCTCTCAGGAACCTGCCTGGCTGAGACATTAAAAGCCTCCATTTTCAATAATTGATTTGAAGTGGCTCTTCTGAGACGCACCTTTAGGGTGGATTTTCTCAGTGTTGATGCAGGAGCTAGCATGAACAGCTAGCATTAGCTCAACCATCAAATTACGTCATTCCCATCTCATCCGTTCTTGGTTTCTTGAGCTGGTTGATATGATGGTGTAATACAACATGTGACGGAATCAATTTTGCTGGATCTTTTATACAGTGGTAAATACATTTGCGCAGCTTTCAGTTTGCAGACCTGCTTTATGCTATTTACACGTGTGGGTGATAGACACATGAACAAGTACAGCGAAAGTTTACTTGTTTTTACATGTGCATTAATAGAGAATTCAACTGATGTGTATATCAGCTTTATAACGTTGAAAGTGGCTCATTTAATTCAAATTTAGAGTCAGAATTATTTGCTTAATAATAGTAGTTTTACTGATTTGAATCATTGGTTTTGCTTTTTTACTTGAACAATGGTGAGTGGTTTATTCATTATTCATATTCATAAATCTTTTTTTGTTTGCAACCATCATCATCCAGATAGAAAGAGGAAATTATCTGACAAGATGATGTGCTTTTCATTAGTTACATAAGGTTACATTTATTTGGAATACAGTAAAAACTGTAGTGTGAAAAAAAAACTCTTTTCTATTTAAATGCATTTTAAAATGTAATCCTGTGAAGTCAAAGCTGAATTTTCAGCATCATTACTCCAGTCTTCAGTGTCACTTGATCCTTCAGAAATCATTCTAATATGATGAATTGATGCTCAAGATACATTTCTTATTATGCTGAAAACATTTGTGTTGCTTTTTATTTTTGTGAAAGGATTCTTTTATGAATAGAAGGTAAAGTACATTTTTGTAACATTACAAATGTCTTTACTGCCACTTTTGATCAATTTGACGCATCCTTAGTGTGATGCACAGGATTATCCCAAAATAGGCTTTCCACATGATTAATATACCAACAAATTTTCTGTTACATATCCAGCAGAAAATACTGTATTGTGGTTTACAGATTGAGCATGATATAAAATGACTCATACAATGATACAGGCCTAAAATTTGTATCAGACCATCCCCCAGTTATGCTTCCTGACATGAGTGCAAAAGGAGTCAAGGACAAAGTCTTAAGATTCAAAAAAATTGATCTGTTGTAGCTTTCAAACATCAGTTTGAAACTAACGACAGGAGTCTGAGTTGGATATCATCTCTAAGAGTCCACATGTCAAACTCGGCTAGACAAGCTCCCAATTCACCTAGCAGAGTGCTCTAAAGTCCACTAAAAGCTGTGGCATCTCCCAGTGCATCTGTAGCAGTTGCCCAGTGACATCCCTGGAATTTACTTGAGATAAAGGGAGCATCAGCTGAAAAGTTTCTATTGATTCCAGATGACTGTGGCTTAGAAATGATCTCATATCAAGTGGCCTGTTTTGGAGAGATGTGCTATAGCTTTTCTAAGTAGATTTGACTTTTGACTGGTGGATGAAAAACACCGAATGACCCATATTCTGCTTAAAGGGTTAGTTCACCCAAAAATGAAAATTCTGTCAGTAATTACTCACCCTCATGTTGTTCCAACCCCGTAAGACCTTCGTTCATCTTCGGAACACAAATTAAGATATTTTTGATTAAATCTGAGAGCTGAGAGCCTCCATAGGCTTCTAAGACATTATAACTTGCTGGCCCAGAAAATGTATTAAAGAGATCGTTAATATAGTCCAAGTGACTACAGTGGCTCAATCTTAAGTTTATAAAGCAACGAGAATAGTTTTTGTGCGCCAAAAAAACAACGTGAAAAAACTCGAGGCCCAGAAAGAAGGAAATGAATAGTGGAATAAAGTTGTTATTTTTGTTTTTTTTGCGCACAAAAAGTATTCTCGTCGCTTTATAAACTTAAGATTGAGCCACTGTAGTCACTTGGACTATATTAACGATCTCCTTAATACATTTTCTGGGCCAGCAAGTTATAGTGTCTTAGGAGCCTATGGAGGAGTGATCCAGCTATCAGATTTAATCAAAAATATCTTAATTTGTGTTCCGAAGATGAACGAAGGTCTTACGGGGTTGGAACAACATGAGGGTGAGTAATTACTGACAGAATTTTCATTTTTGGGTGAACTAACCCTTTAAATGAAAGTGTAAGTCGGTGTTCTGTCACGAGCCGCTTGCGCCATTTACTGTGACTAACTATGCGATCAAACATTCCCAGTGATGAACTGTAATAAATCCAAACATAGATCTCGACTATATTGTTTGCGATTGTGGTCGCTGAATTTACGGTCGTTTTAGTAGAAAAACATTAATGTAATTTGGAATAATTGGAATTACTATTAGGAATTTAACTGTTAAAGTTTCTTGTTTTACTAGTTTTTAGTGATGGGGACGAGACCGCCTATGCCGAGTCCGAGTCAAGACCAAGTCTTTGAAGGGTCGAGTCCGAGTCGAGACCGAGTCCGTTGGTTTTCAAATTCAGTCGAGTCCAAGTCAAGACCGAGTCTTTGAGGAAGCAAGTCCGAGTCGAGACCGAGTCTTTAGGAGTCGAGACCAAGACCATAAAAACATGTCAGTTTTCATATTCATGATTTAATATCACCCCAGTTAATAATCAACAGTTAGGCCTACAGACTAAGCTAGATTGGGAATTGTTTAGAGGAGCAGTCTTAACATCTTAATATGGACTATGGTTTTACTATCATTAAAAAAATCCCTACCACATGTATCATCTTCTGCCTATTTTTCTAAACTGCTTCAACAGTGCTGCTCTGTCATCAACATGTTAAGCTCACCCTGACTTTTATAATCATAGTTAGGACATGCAGAGCAAATTAAAATTTTCTAGTGGTATGTATTCTAGTGGACTAGTGATGGGGACGAGACCGCCTATGCCGAGTCCGAGTCAAGACCGAGTCTTTGAAGGGTCGAGTCCGAGTCAAGACCGAGTCTCTGAAGGAACAAGTCCGAGTCGAGTCCGAGAAAGCAGAAATCGGTCTCGAGACCGGACTCGAGTACTACATCACTACTAGTTTTCATAATGTAGACAGACCCAGGTGAAAAAGACGTACTGTTAAATATATTAAAAATGCATTAAAGTATATTTGTATTGTACTAAAAACATACTCAAGTAAATTTTTTATATATTTAATAGTACGTATTTTTCACCTGGGGAGAGTGTTAATTTAAATGATGAAATGATGAAACTAGATGCGTATGAGTTGAGATTCTCTTGATTTGTGATTATAGGTGAAAAAGCAATAATTCTGATGAAATGTAAAGATAAAACTCTCAAATGACAGCAATCATTGCAATTATAATTTTGAGCAAAATAATCATTATTATCAGTTTAACCATAATGCACCACAATGAAAATGTGACTACATTTTCATTGACTAAAACTAGACTAAAATGCCCAGACATGTATCCCCGTTCCACAGACAAGGTTTACGCCTAGTCCCAGACTAAAATGCAAGTTTGAGCTGTTTTAACTGAAAGCAACTTGCACTGACAAATCTTAAAATATTTCAGTGCCATTGTTTTGTCTCAAGATGCACACCAGTAATGTTTATTTCTAAGGCACTTTTATTAAAGCTACTTAAATGTCCTAATTGAACTAAGGCCTAA
The DNA here is from genome assembly GCF_963993115.1 of Abramis brama. Classification (NCBI taxonomy): domain Eukaryota; kingdom Metazoa; phylum Chordata; class Actinopteri; order Cypriniformes; family Leuciscidae; genus Abramis; species Abramis brama. Next base: position 28,130,487 of record NC_139969.1, on the reverse strand, counting down.
TCCATGCTTAATCTAAGCCCTGTCTGTGAAACCAGGCCTTACTCGTCTAAAAATAGACTAAACAAAAACAGGACAAAGTTAACTAAATATGATAAAAACTAAAAAGTATATCTGACACAAGACTAAATAAAAATTAGCTGACAAAATGAGCATTACCTGTAGGTAAGTGGGGAAAGCCTCCTCCAGTTTGGTCTTCTTTTTCCTATAGCGTTTCCGTATTTTAACCTCAGGATTGTCGTGAAAATCAGACAAAGGTGGTTTTTCATCAATTGGAGTGTCAGGCGCTTGGTCACCCCAGCCTATCAGGACAGAAAAGAGAAACCATATTCATTCTTTACATCAAAATCCTATATAATCCAAAAATTATGCAGTATCTACAAAGCATCTACATCAACGCAATATATTTTTGTTGTAATAATAACTTTGATCTATTTTAATCAATAGATCAGTCTAGATTAGAGGTGTCAAATACATGGCGATCAGGATGAGCCCGATCCAGCATTATGCACTAATGCAGTGGTCGTGGACATTTGAGAGCAGTTGATACATTCAAAAATAATAAAGACTGAAGATTGATTTAAGATCCAACATGAGCTACCAGCAAGTCATCTTACTGAAAGTGTTGAATGATACTCACCCTCGTCTTTGCCTTGCAGGGTCTCAGAACCAGTGGAGTCCTTCCTGACCAAGGCAGGTTTGGTTCTGCCTGGACCCATCCGGTTCCTCTGTCTGACCATGAAACCTCCAATACCTGAGTAAAAGCAGAAACTCCTCAATATTGTTTAACATTTCAAATGAAGTGCTTCATCACCTCTGATGAAATTATCAGCATTTTGAATCAAATTTTGATTCGATATATGCATAGATTAGATTCTAGTTTACTGTTTTGTGTTACTTTGACTGCAGCAGGAGACAAAAAATCTTACTGAATTAACTGTAAACCTTGAAATTCATAGTTTTTTTCTTCCCCATTTTAGTCAACCCCGAATATTATTACTAGGTTTATTTAACATGTCTTAAGAAATTGAATAATCAAATGTAAAAATAAGACACAGTATAGTCTTCACTGTATGGAATATAAATTGATTGAGTCTTCACTGTTAAATATAAATTGATTCATAATGAAGATACAAAAGTGATTCAGTCAAAAGCAGTGAGTGATTTTCTGTTTCTTTTTTTACTTTTTGATTAAATTAACAAAACAGACAGCAACAGTTTATTAGGCTGCTGTCCCTTTAAGAACAAATTCACGGATCTAATACGCTGTTACACATCCGATTTGTTCCCAACTGTTTATGTTCATGTAAGACATAACAGACTGTGTTTATGTGAATACTTCACACAATGTGCATTTTTACACCGTGTGTGTATTTGACCATTCAAGCGCAATAAGCTGTGAAAGAGAACTGAATTAGGGATCGCATGCATCTTGAGAGGCGACATCTGTGCTCCAGTCCTTTTTTGCGGCGTATTGTGATTAATAACACTCTACGCATCAATAACTTTAAGTAGCACAGCGAAGTTAAAGACATGTAACACTTTAGAAAACAGATTTTTGAAATTTGTGAATCGATGCGAATCGGCAAAAGTCTCTCACCTGGGCGGTAGGGCTTCCTCTTTCTCTTCTTGCAGGCATCTGTGTCTTTAGAATCATCTTCTGCTGTGGCCTCTCTTTCAGGACTTGAATCTGACTTCCCCTCACCATCCACCATCTCCACTTCTGCTGCAAAACACGCACAGGCAAACAAATACACAAAGCTGTCAGGAATCGCACACAAGTAAGCAAACTTCACTCTGTGAGAAGAGTAACTGAGTAACTGAATATGAGACACTTTAACATGTTTTACGCAACATGTTCAGCAAACTGCAGTCCATTTGTGTTAAAAATTTACATTTTAAATCACTATAATGAGCAGTCTCCAAAGCATTTATAAGATGATAGAAATTATATATTGATAATATGCATGGCCCTTTTATTTTAAAACTGACATCAAGATTTGAATGTATAAATGAAAAAGTTTATTTTAAGGTTGTGAACCCCTCAATACTGCATATTAGTGTTGGGCGATATGCTCCATTTTCATATCGTCCTATCGTCAGCCTGTGAGATCGGCGATACACGATATTATCGTGAGGGGGCGGGGCTTACTTATTTGATTATTAACTTGCTTATTTACTCGTTAATTTGCTTGTTTTATTAGTTCGTTTTATATATGAGAATTGTTTTCTATTTTGCTAGCAAAGGTGGAGTGTTTATTAATAGGCTAAATCAGGTTATTTCCCGGTATAGTTAGGTAAAAAAGATCCTATAATCATTCTTGTATCTGACTCAGAGTAGGCTATTTCAACATGTCAGCGGGAAATTTACGGACACACATTATCCTCTCATGCCGTTATGCAGCATTTTGACTGTAGCCTACTTCTGCACGAGATGGGAACACGTTTTAATAATTTCTTAGGTCAAGAAAGAGTCGGAGTTTGTGATAGCCTACATGTCCTCCTCTCTCTGTCTGTATGCACTTCACATATCGCACTTCAATAAGCCCAAAGAACGCGGGTTAATGTGTTTTAAATGCCGGGAGAAATCAAAGGCAAAAATCTAAAAGTCGATCGGTTTATACTTAAACTTGTGACTTGACTCCGATAAAGGAAAACGGGTTAATGTGTTTACATGACATGCATTGTCAGTTTATTCAGCATAATCAAGTTAATAACGTGCACGTAAACGCGCTCATTCCCTGAAAGTGAAAGCAGAAACGGACTGAGCTTTCGCTGCATTAACGGCGCGTTCTCTCAGAGACGACGGTGGATATAACGGTATAGCAACTATCTTAATTTACTGGCTTAATATTTCTCTTGTGGACTTACATTAGACAGTAAAACAATTAGAAGAATATTACTTGTTAAACAAGTGTTTGAAGTTGCTTTTGATTTTCACAGATGGCAGAGTTGTGCTGCGTTCGTGAACTAAACTGTTATTAGGCCTATATAATTTTAGTGATATTATTATTATCATTAATATTTTGTAATTGTATTGTTTTTAGTGTTATTAGTGTCATTAAATGTTTTGTTAATGTGCTATGGAAACAAAATACTGACGAACAACGATGCCGTCTTCATCTTGGCTCTGTATAAGAATGATGCGTCTGTTAAAACAAGCACTCTTTACAATTTGTGAATGGATCTCTTACGCGCGTCGGTGATGTCGCAAGTGTGGTTATGTGGTGATGTCGTTATGAATTTAGGCAAGGCAAATTAATTGTAGTTCCTAATTAATTTAATAACAATACTAGCTTCATAATAATAATAATAATGATTTAATACATAATGGGAAAACGAGCTAATTATCGTATTGATATCGTCAAAGGCATCTGCCAGCAGCGATATCTCTGACTATCGTCGATACACGATACCATCGTCTATCGGCACAACCCTACTGCATATATTATTTCGCTTATCATCCATGGATATGAAACTTTTGCAAAAAAAAAAGTGTAAATGGTCGAGATGTAGGAAGCAGTACTTTTGATGTCGTCAATGTCTCCATCTCTGGAGAGTTCAGTCTGTGGGTCTGGAGGAGTCTGCAGCACGGCCACACTGTTCTGGTTTATGATCTTCAGTTTGAGTTTGGGTTTGGAGCGTCTCCGGCGAGAGGCTGCATTGGCGAGACTTTGTAGCTGGGACAGACCGGACTCCGTGAGACAAACACCGTCCTGGGTGTACGTCCTCGACAGGTCTGTGGAGCAGAAACATTAAGGAACCTCACTGGAAAAACGAAGAATCGACTCAAAAGAACAATTCGCTCTCATATTGGGCATTACTATGGAGAACATTTTACAAAGAACAATATCTAGTTGATGAAATATTTCATAGCAAAGCAAAACCAGAAACATTTAAATTTCAGCAACACTAGGTTCTATTAGTTAACATTAGTTATTGCATTAACTAACAAGAAGCAATTCCTTTTGTTAACGGTAGTTAACAAGTACAACTCTTCATTGTTCATTCATGTTAGTTCAGGTCTGTTAAATAAAATTATTACACGGCTCTGTGGAATTCTTGATTCTGATAACAGCCGGTAAAAACCGATAACACAGGCTCATCCGGGTAACTGTCACTGAAGTCGGCGCTTTTCTTTTGCTAGGAACGTTTTTTCCTCGTGAAAGTTTTGTGTTAGTTGAGCTAATAAAATATTAAAACTCAAATCAATATTTTGTGTACAGTTATTTAATTATATCATCCGGTATCACAGACTCGCTCTCTCTTGTTTCATAAAAAACATTTTGTAATGGATTATAAGATAACAAACAGGTACAATTTTAAAACAGTTTCATCTCAAATCAATATCTCTTATCCCCATAATTATTTATGTTGTGAAATACCGTGTAATAAGTGGTATGACTCCATATCCCTTAAATGCCGTCTAGTTTGAACTTGCCGCTTGCTAGCAACTGCTCTCTCCATGGAAGCTTTGCGTTTAAAGAGCTAATAGAATATTTCGACTCGGATCAGTATTTAATGTCGAATCATTTACTGTGTTTATGTAGCCGTGTAATAAATGTACATGATAATGATGTACAGTAACCCTTACTTAACAGATACAACTTTTGAATTTAATAATGTATTAGTAAATGTTGAAATTAACATTACCTAAGATGAAGACTAAGATTTTTCTTTGTTAAATCATGTTAACTAATGTAGTTAACTAACTGAACCTTATTGTAAAGTTTTAATTGAAATTCCATTACTTTTAATTATTATAATCTGACGTTTTTATAATTCTGTTCGAAAAATAAACGTTTTAGTAAAATGACATCAACTTTACCAGGATCTCTTGTTTTTGTGAATCTCTGTGGTATGAGAACCGACTCGACAAAATCCAAACTGGGCTTGGCCGGCGTTGCAGGCGCTGTGTAATGAACACACAAATACACAATGTCAGCTAAAAAAAAAGAAAAAAAAAAGGGATTTATAAATGTAAAACAGACTGTTCTAAAGCAGAGCTTATGTGTACCAGGAGAGAGAGGGGTCTGGCCTTGGCACAGACTGCAGTCAAAGCTGGTCTCTGCGATCTTCTCCACCTCCTCCTCCGAGCAGATCCCCTGACACGAGGCATGCATCCACCTGCAGACACGGGAACAGCGCGTTTGTGCTACGGATATCAATGATGCCTCAAAAAATGATTTGCTGAGTTGAAAGGAATCCAAAGCACACCAGCAGGTGCAGGCACAGCCCAGACCAAGAGTGCTGGACCGCAGCTCACCTGTCACACTGGCGGCACTGCAGGATGATCTCCTCCTCATTGTAGTCCTGCTGGCACAGTGGGCATGATGCCAGGCTGGCGCAAGGGGCACACTGAGTGTAATTATTCTGCCACTCACACCTCAGACCCGCAGACGTGGCGCCGCACTGCGTACAGGACACACACCTGTGGGAGGCCCGAGCAGGCACAATGACATTAATCACACACCACACGGCTCCACCAATTTCACCACCCTAATAACTGCTCACATCAATACATGACAAGTAAAATAATTCGCATTAATAAGTCTTATACATTTTTATTTATTTTTTTAAATAAAAGGTCCTCTATTGTAACTAGCAAGTATTCTTAAATTAACCACAAGTATAAAAAACAGCAACGACATTTGAAGCAGTTTTCAAAGCACAGTTGAAGTACGATAATTTTGTAAAAGTATGTAAAAATCATGATTTTTTTCTCCATTATATTAATTTAAATTTGTATTTTAAAGAGAAAAGTGTAAATTGTGAAACAATGTGGAATACCATTTGCATTTCCAGCTCCCATTGGGCACATTCTGCAGGGGCGGGTCTAAGCAGTAGGTGTGGTAGCTGATGTCACAGTCGTCACAGAGCAGCAGACGTCCCGGGTCGCTGGCCTGACCACACGCCTCGCACACGGTACACTCCAAACACCGCCAGCCTTTACTCAACACCACCTTAGTGATCTGACAACCAATGCATTTCATTTAACATGAGGCAGCATGCATATGAAGACTTTCCAAAGAACTTTCCAAAAAACAAAAGAACATAGCAGTTTTTAAGTATCGTTTTAATTAGTAAAACGAAAGAAAGCTTCATTTTCAGCATCATTACTCTTCATACATTAGTCTTCAGTGTCACATGATCCTTTAGAAATCATTCTAATATGATGATTTGATGCTCAAGAAACATTTCTTAATACTATCAATGTTGTGTTTCTTAATATTTTTGTGGAAACATTGATTTTTTTTAGGATTCTTTGATGAATAAACTTCAAACAATATAACAATATAAATATAAATGTCACAATGTAACAATATAAATGTCTTAACTCTCAATTCAATGCATCCTTGCTGAATAAAAGGGTTAATGCAAGTGTTATGCAATGTGCTTATTGCGCTTAAATGGTCAAATACAGTAAATGTCAAAATGCCTGTCTTGCAGAGTATTCAGTTAAATGGTCAGTTTTGGAACGCAAATGTTGGGTAACAGTATATTGGATCTGTGCATAAGCTCTTAAAGTGACAGCAATCTAATATTCCTGCTGTCATGTTAATCAAAGAACAAAAGACAAAGAAAATCACTCTCTGCTCTTGACTGAATAACTTTTGTAACTTTAGTTTTAAGCATTAATCTGTGTGTTATTTTACATTTGATTACTTTCATTTCTGTAGTATTTCTGTTAGACCCACCTGAAAAACTTAAAGCCATGTTTATTTAATTTGTCTCTTTATTCTATTGTATTTGTTTGTGCAATAATTAGCAATTTGTGTTTATTTGTTCTTGTTTTATTACTGACTGTTAACTTGACTTTTTTTGTGTAAAAAAAAAAAAAAAAGCTATTCTGTGCTTTGTGAAAGCTATTACAATAAAATGACCTAAATTATCAACAAAAAAAAAGAGATATTTTCCCTGTGTTATATAATATCGATATTTTTCAAGGTATCGTATCGAACATGGAAATTCCAGTATCGTGACAACACTACTATCTATGTCTCTTCAGAGTCATTTCAGTAATTTTTTCCATTATTTAATTTTCTTCTTTTCTTTTTTTTTGCCCAGTCATAATTAGCGCTACAAACATCACCTCAAACACATGTAGAAAAAGGGAAGGATATGATGGCCTCATCCTGTAAAGTGCTCTGTTGTGCTGTGGCGTTGAAAAGTGCTCACCTTTATGTTAACACAGAAAGGGTGGTAACACTGTCCACACTGAGCACAGGCCAGGAGTCGACCCTCCACACCCTGTCCAAAACTTCCACACACCACACACATATCCTAAGGAAAAGAACACACCACTGTAAGAGAGCAGCACACTCCACATATACGGCTGTAAGCAGCACCGACTGCTCAGAAACATTCACTTTTACCTGTTTCAGTGTGAACGTGTCTGTACTAGAGAAAATCACCACTGTACTGTGCATGGCGCTTTCCTCCTCTTCCTTGAATATGCACATTGGTTCCATGATGTTGACCTGCAGAGATACAAACATACCATGCAAATAAATGGAAAAACAGTCACGCTATAGTTATATATCCACATATCAGAACAAACAAATGTGTTAGCTGACAGTTAATGTGACATACTCCTGGTATTGGGATTGGAGGGACTCCATTTTTCATTCTGGCACGGCCACGTCCTCCCCGGCCTGTGACACCCGAACCCCTGGGCCGTCTCCTGCCGGGGAAGCCAGATCCTCTGCCCTGGTGACATAACAGAGATACCATCAGGGCCATCCTCGCTGGCAGAGAGTGATTCTCATCGAGAAGAAGGGGCTAAAGGATTTTGTTAATGCATTGGCTTGCACTTTGCCCACCGGGAGCTTCTTGTAGCTAGTAGTAGCTTTATAAGTGTGATAAATTACAAAAAAATTCAATTGCATGTGCTTATACATATGTAATTACACTGTAATAACAACATTATTGTTTGTGATGGGTTAATTTCACATTTCTGCTACAGATCACAGATAGTTTTTAAATAAAGAGATCCTAATCCCTTTTCTATGAATACACATGGTCAATCTTGTAATTACTGGGTAAGGATTTAACAAAATTTGCTTAAAGGTTTGGGGTCAGTAAAAAAAAAAAAAGAAATCAATGAAATTAATACTTTAATTCAGCAATGATGTATTCAACTTATCAAAAGTGACAGTAAAGTAGAAAAAGATATTTCAAATAAATTATGGTTTCCACTAAAATATTTAACATGGATAATAATGAGAAATGCTTCTTGAGCGGCAAATCATCATATTAGAATGATTTCTGAAGGATCACTTGAGTAATGATGCTTATAATACATAAATTACATTTTAAAACATTAAAATAGAAAACAGTTATTTTAAACTGTAATAAAATTTCACAATATTACTGGTTTACTATATTTTTTAGCAAATAAATGCAGCCTTGGTGAACATAAGAGTCTTCTTTCAAAAACTTTAAAAATCTTACTGACCCCAAACCTTTTTTTGTTCCTTAATACTTTACAGCTTAGCGTAAGTACAACATTTTTTTATTGACTATAGAAATTTCCATGATTTTTGTATTAATTTGCATAACATTTCCAACCAAAGTGCATTTTTTAATGACATGAGCGAGGGATGAAGGTGGGAACTCTGTGAAGAGGATTTCTACAAAGCAAAGAAAAGATTTTCAAGTATATGACAGTTTTGCTATAGCTACCCCCCCCCAAAAAAATATACTCAATACTTTGTTAAACGATGTGACTAGATTAACAAACATGTCTGACATGTGATTAAATGGAGCGATAAAAGAAAGGCACATTATGTAACGGTCCAAACGGTGTAGCCTTCAACTACTTTTCCTGTCATCTCGAAATTGGTCAAACAAAAGAGAAGACTAACTTCATGTAATTTCTCTATATACCACTTCAAAGAGCCTTTTTCAAACACTCTTGGCAATTTAGGTCTTTTGCATTGACAGGACTGAAGCAATTTTCACTCGAGCAGGAAACAAATGTCCAACGTTTTCTTTTCTCTTTGGGTTTATATTTAACGAATGTCCCACCAGCTCAACTTTAATGCACTGTGATCAAATAACCAACCAGAACCAAACACGACTCTCCTTCAATTTAACTAGCTGTCATAGTGGAGCAACATTCCCCATAATGACACCAATTTTGGAGAGACTGTGACACTGTGTGTGAGATGGCATCTGAGGGAGCTGCCAGCGCGGCTATCAGGCTGTTGAGAGGCCTCGGCCGTGTTATTCTTGCGATTTCACTTCTATTACGCTGTCAGCACGTTTCCTTTCCTCAGGGGCTGCCATTCTGACTGTCACAATGAAAACCCTTTCCAAGAATTACACTCTCTCCCTTCACTCCCCCATCTACTGTTCTTCTCGCTGGACCGTAATTTCACTCGTTCTTTCAGCTTCTGCCTCTGCCACTAAGACTTGATGCGTTTTAAATTGGTCTTTACATCATCTCTTTTATTCTACCTGACTTTACAAAAAAAGACTGTGGGGGTACCATTGTACAGTGATGGCACTGGATAGTAATGCCACGGTACTGTGATGTAGCTTTACCCTGAATTAGGGCTAGGCGATGCGGTTTAATTATTTTTAAGCTTCTGTTGTATCATATTCAAGATATGTGTCAATATCAAGATTTCACTTTCACCTTTATTTTTGATTAAATTTCACAGTAATGTAAATAGTTACAGATTTTTTTTTAAATATATATATATATATATATATATATATATATATATATATATATATATATCATGTTATAATTTTATTATAATTTATTTGTTATTATATGGTTAGAAAAAAAGAGAGATGCTTTAAATTTAAAAAGAGACCAGAAATATCATGTCCTTACTGTTATAGTCAGGTTTTAAAATATGTTTATTTAGATATTTAAATACATTTAAAATATATTTATTTTAATATTTATATATATAATATTTGATAACACCTTATTTTACAGTGTCCTTGTTACATGTATTTGCAGAAGTAATTACAGTAAATTATGCATAATTACATGCAACTAACTATAAACCAAACCCTATAGTACATGTTAATTAATATTACTCAGTATTACTCATTGTATAAATCATCAGTTAGTTTGTACTTAGAATGATTCTGAATTTACAAAAAAAAGAATTTTTGCATGTTTTATACACAAATATGTGCATGTTTAGTTAATGAATGAGGCCCATTTTTGCTACATTTCATCAAAAGAAAAATCGCTGCAAATATATTGTGAATATTCACTCCAGTAAAGGCATATAATTACCACCATACTCATATACAACTATATTTACATATTCCAATATCTTCACTTTAAAAATGCCATTGTACTTTTAAGTAAGTGCTTCCTTTCCATTAAATCCTATTCTTGTTCTTCCAATTTCCCTGCTTCCTCTCCATCATAATCTCACAGTAGATGCAATTTTTTTTAAGTGACCCTTCGCATGTGGCAAATACTATCCAACACGCTCATTGTCAAGACACGATAATGGGACCTGGTCTGGCCCCGCGCCCAGATGATTATCCGTGTGGCTCCAGCGGCTCAGGAACAGATGGACCTGTAGGCCAGCGAGACCCCTACCAGAGCCAACATGGCCGCTGCGAAGCCCCTGACCCCTAAACACGCAGCACATCTGCTCCTACCCATGGGCTACGGCTCACAACGTGAAGACATTCATAACTCATTTTCATTCATTAGCCCAAGTCAAGCCAGGTCATAGAAAGAAAAGCACTGTGCATGCTGGGAAAAAAATCGGTTAGCCACAGACCATGTTAGTGACTTTCATAAAGTGCTGCGGCTGTTTCTGACATGAAAGATGCAACATAGAATTTGTCTAGTCAAAATCCAAATCAAATCTTTCCAAGATGAGCATTGTTATAACTACCTTTTCAATGTGTTGGCCCTGCAGCGACTATATATTCATATATCCATATCAACTCAAGACTGTCTGCACTGGAAGTGCTGAAGGGGCACAGACCAATCAGCAGGTTTAGATGAACCCTGCAGGCAGTTTTTATTTCTGATGGCACTATAAACTTGATGTTAGGGGTTGACTTGATGTTTTTATTTTTTTAAATATCTCAATAACTTTAACTCTGTAATGTTACTAATTCAACGATAAAATACTATTATTAAAATATATATAAGTATTAACAAATGTAATTTCTATACATATAATGTATACTATTATTTATAATTTATATAATAAAATTGGTATTTTTGTATTATTTAGGCTAATTTATAAAACTATATTGCAAAGTATAAAAGAAAAATAAATCAAAATAAATCAAACAAAAACTGATAAAATAAATAAATGAATAAGGGATTTTTATTTTATTTAAAAAACATAAAAAATCTTAATTAGTAAACGATTTTCACCCCAGTGTGTATATGTATATATATCCTAAAATGTATTAAAAAAAATCCATAAAAAACCCCTGAAAATACATAAATAAATTAAGTTTTTTTATTTAAAAAACATAAAAAATCTTAATTATTCCAAAGTTTTCACCCCAGTGTGTGTGTGTGTGTATATGTGTATATATACACACACACACACACACACACACACACACATATATATATATATACATATATATATACTGTATATATATATATACACACACACAAAATTGGTAATTGGTAATATTTAATATATAAAAACTATACTAAAATGTATAAAAGAAAGAAAAAAAAGTAAAAAAAAAAAAAAAAAAACTGTAAATATAAATAAAGGAGGGAAGTCCATCAGCTGAAGGTGTGCGGAATCAGCTATTTCCAGTGTAGACAGCTTTATTGACTGACTATAATGAGAACAATTTAGTATTGTCATGTCGCAAAGCTGTAGCTGAACTCCCAACTGAGGGTCTGTGTAATATTTAGCTGTATTTACCACACGGATTATCCAGGCGGCCATGCTGTGGGGCTGCCTGCTCTTTGGCCCGTCCCAGCCCTCAGTCGGGTCAAGGGACCATGAGGGGGAGCTCGGTCTGCGGGAGGCGCTCCATGCTCCCTGAAGATGGGGTGGGTTAGAGAGAAAGAGGAGGAGGAGGAGATGTGGGCGAGAACATGCAACAACTTAAATACAGCCAGCAAAGAAACATACAGATACATGCATGTACGAACAGACATGGTTAACAGAGAATGTGGCATATTAGAGCTGTGAATGAACTAAAAAAAAATGACATTTGAGACAAAGCATTTCCTGAAAAAAAAATACATCTGATTAAATTGCTCTCGAGCATGCAAACAAAAAACTTCCTTTTAATTAGAAGTATTGCTTCTAGAATAAGACTGTTTTCTGAAAGACTGCATGCGCAAATTATGGAAAGGACCAGCGAAACAGAATCCTCTGCTCTCGGAAGATGAGACGTGTTTTTTTAAATGTCATCAGTGCCTTAACAGAAAATATTTAAAGGTCAAGTGTGTCCAAGTGTGCCTCAAAAGTTTGGGGTCAGTAAAAATGTTTAATATATATTTTTTTAAATGTTACAAAAATAAATGCTATTGTTTTGAACTTTCTATTAATTTTAGACTTCTGGAATCCACATATTTTTCAACATTGATAATAATAATAAATGTTTCTTCTATCAAATCCTCATATTAGAATGATTTCTGAAGGATCATGTGACACTGAAGACTGGAGTAATGATGTTGAAAATTCAGCTTTAATTACAGGAATAAAATAAATAAATAAATATATATATATATATATATAGCTGCGAGCAGCGATTACGGGCCCAAGCCGGTGGCACCGCAACCCCGGTGCCTTTAGGTAACTAACTAACTGGCGGTGCCGCCGGCTTTGGCCCTTTCAGGGCTTGGGCCCTAATTATATTTTAAATTATATTTAAATAGAAAATAGTTATTTTAAATTTCAATAATGTTTCACAATATTGCAGTTTTTACTGTATTTTTGATCAAATAAATGCAGCATTGGTGAGCAAATAAGACTTGTCACTTGTGATCAATTTATTAAATAAATAATGTATAATGAAATAAATAACAAATGAAAGTATTAATTTCTTTAAAAAATGTACTGACCCTAAACTTTTTGAATGGTAGACAGTGTATATCTTTCTATTGTCTTCATTTGCTTTATTGCTTGTAATTTTCTACTTTTTTATTTTATTACTGTCTTAGAAATTACTCTTAATTGACATAATTTATATTTTATTTATATGTAATAATATTGAATTGTATATATATATATATACACATACACACACACATATACATGCATTCACATTTAATATTTAATGAATAATTAATTAATATTAATATTAAATATTTTTTTATAAAGGTGAGTTGCGAGTTGTATTTCGCATTAAAGCACTGGAATGACTTTCACTTTTCTTGCTGTCAATAGACCTTTCGTCTGCGATTCGTTTCACTTTTGCTTGCGAACAGGCCTTTACTGTTATAGAGAGGCCTGGCATCTACCTTTGTTGCCATGACAACAGAGACACTCTCCGTCTTGTTTACAAACGCATGTGATTATGCCAGCACGACAACACATGACTCGTGCGCACAAAGGGTGCAAAAGAGCAGGCCTCTTACAGCCGCCTAATTCCTCTAATTAATCCGCGTGTGGCTATAAAGTTAATTAATACTTAGCGATCATCCGGAAATCACGATGATGGCTGTGACTTAAGACTTGCTCAATTAAAACGTAAAGCTGCCTGAAGTGAAATTAACACGTCTGTTTTTCAACAAATATGCAAATGCATATTTACGTATACGCTAGTTGGAATGTAGTTGCTCTGAGGAGCATTCTGGGTGCATCTTTCTCCATGTCTGTCAGGAGAAACGCTGCCTTGTTAGGAAGTATATGTAGGAAGGTAGGCCGTTTGGTTAACAGGAAAACACAATCATAAACAGGATGTGATGCATGAATGATGATCTGATGGCTGAGTATGACATGTATGTGAGAGGTCTGATGCTGAGATAATTCCCTTTGAATTGATATTCGAAGCCTGTGTCATATCTCATAAAATGTTCAATTTATCACACATATTGTCTATAATCAGGCTTCCAACCATGGAAGTTCACATTTTCCCATGAGTTGCCTATTGTTATTGTGTTCCAGCACAAAATTAAACTTTTACATTCACAAATCACCAATATTTCCATATATATGAGAGCATATCTGAGTGTTTAGACTAAAACATATCGAAACATGCTAAAGAGTAAAACATGAAACGGCTAATCAAAATTGTGAGGTATAATGTAGCAATTACAAGCAATAGTCACAATTATGAACAAATACGCAATTGTGAAACAATGTTACAATTATGTGAAATAACTTCACACTTGTGGGATATATTGTGAAATAGTCACGCTTAAAATAAATAAAGTTGCAAATGTGAGATATACGGTCAACGATTACAGGAAACATCTTTTCAGTTGTGAGATATGTCATATTGAGATAAACTCGCAATTACAAGAAATAATATTGGAATTACGAGAAATAAAGTCACAATTGTAAGATATACGTATGGTCACAATTACAGGAAAAAAATCATAATTGTGAGATACAATGTCATTCTGAGATATAAAGTCGCAATTACGAGAAATAATGTTGCAATCATATGAAATAAAGTCATAATTGTGAGATATATGGTCACAATTACAGGAAAAAATTGCAACTGTGAAATGCAATGTCACATTAAGATTTAAAGTCACAATTACGAGAAATAAAGTCGCAATCATAAGAAATAAAGTCGCAAATGTGAGATATATGGTCTCAATTACAGGAAAAAATTGCAATTATGAGATACGTCATATTGAGATAAAATTCGCAATTACGAGAAATAGCGTTGCAATTATGACGAGAAATAAAGTCACAATTGTAAGATATATGGTCACAATTACAGGATTCTTTTTTTTAAATAATTGTGAGATACAATGTCATACTGAAATATAGTCGCAATCACGAGAAATAATGTTGCAATCATGAAATAAAGTCACAATTGTGAGATATATGGTCACAATTACAGGAAAAAATTCACAATTGTGAGATACGTCATATTGAGGTATATAATAGCAATTATGAGAAATAACGTTGCAGTTATGAGAGTTGCAACTACGAGAAATACTTTTGCAATTGTGAGATATACAATCAAATGATGAGATATAAACATTTCATAAGATATAAAGTTATACACTCACAATTACAAGAAATAAAGTCGCAGTTGTGGCTTGGGTTTTATTTCCAGTCGAGATCACAAATTACGAATCAGAATCGGACAAGGCAAAAACATTGAATTGAACTGAACCGAACTGAATTTAATTGTCTGTTTGAACAGAACCTTACACTTATTAATTCATCTTCAAAAAAAAAGAGAAAAAATGCAGATAATGAATTGATCATAAAGTATATGACTGACCTGCTTGACTCTGGGCCTTCCAGGTGAAAACTTTCTCTTAGAGATGGCCGGCTTGCCCATGCCGATTTTTGGAGTGAATGGTATGAAGGTGGATGAAGGCACATTGCTAATGGCTTCTCCTGAGACAGCCTGGACCAGGGCATGGAGCTGGGACGCCCCCTGCCCAACCGAGGGCAACCCCTCAGGCTGCCTGCATGGAGGTTGCTGTAAAGACGTCCTCTCCTCCACCAGTGAGCTCAGCTTGGCCAAACATCGCTGATCAACATCCATAGAGATGTCCATTTCCTCCGTGCGCCTCTCAGGAATGATGTCGTGCTGCCGCAACATAACATCCGTTTCCTCCTGGCTCTGAACTACTGGCGTAGTCTTATCAGTACTGACCTCAGGCTCTACAGTAACTCCATGCGCCTTTGAGGAAGGTTCCTCTGTGGAGCAAACCTCCATGGGTTCTTCCTCATGGGAAGTGCAGGCTGGAGTTGGCTCTTTGGTGGGTGATAGGTTGGATTTCTGCTCCTCCTGGCAGGGCTTGCTGTCATCCTCACTTTTGGAAATGTTTTCCGTGAGTGTAGCTGAAGTCTCTGGAAGCTCCTCTGTTTCAAAGGACGTCACAAGCTGCTGGACCGTGGACGTCTCCGGAGCCGAATCCAGTTTCTGCTCGTGCGGCTCTGAATCTTCAGGATCTTTTGTCTTTTGGGGAGATGTAACTGCAACATGGAACATTCCAAAATCAACATTCAAAATGACTTCCAAAGATTTACAAAAATACACAGGGATTTTCCACTGCGGGTCACAAGGTAAAATTTAACCATAATGTTATTATTATAACAATACTGACCATATTGTTATAATTATATTAAGCAGCAGGCTGTTTGGGCTTATTTTACTACCGCTTTATTCAAAGCTGAAATATTGATGGTATAGAACTGATGCAGAACTAATGGTATATAATGAATGCAGCTTTAATGACAGATTCAAATAAAATATTAATTGAGAGAGTTAATGGATTATTTGTACATTAGACACTACAAAAAAAAAAAAAAAATGTCTTGTAAATGTAACCTGGTGAATAGTAATCTGGAAAAAAAAAGAATAAGGAAAAGAAAAGAAATGACGAGCTTATACATTTGGTCAGATACAATAAAATGTATTTTGTTGGCCTGTGAAAGCAAAGTGGACATTAGAGAAAATGTTATGCATTTAAATACATGCAATAAAAATTATGTTAATGTTCGATTAAATCAACCTTAAATTAAATGTACATTCATTTATTCAGAAGATGTGTTAATCCAAAGTGGAAAAACACAAGCAATTTACCATACAAGAGACATTTTAATAGTAAAGCAGGGCAGTACACAGCTAGAGAAGTCAAATAGCATTTTTTCTTTCCAATTTAAAATGTATTTCTAATTGTTTATATATTTATTTATTTATTGTTATAGACTACTTGAACCAAACAAAGGAAATACATTTTTCTACATAATCTTTATCAAAATGTATAATTAACAACCATTCTGATATGCAACATCCACTTTTCACGACCGAATCCCAATGTACAAAATCACATCCGTCCGATTACATTTTCTCTCGGTGAATATCCTGCCCTAAATATGTCAGATTACATAAATAAAATGGGATGTGAATGCTGTTTTATGCTGACTTCAATTTTTATTTCAGAATTTATGGTTATGGACTGGTTAATTGCTTGTGGAAGACGAGTGTCCTCGAATGTCATCATCAAATGTTCCTTTAACTGTCAAAGGATTTTAGAATTTTTCAACAAATTCATTCTCAACCACTTGTTTTGAACAACTAACGTGTACAGGATCTTGGTTATGGTTAAGATAAGGGCATCTTCAATAATATTAAATATATGTATGTGTCACTGAAAGCAAACAGAGTAGATGAAGTACCTGAAGTCCTTTCATTTTCTGTGCTGTGGTGTGAGGTCTCGCTGGACTCTGGCTTGGCTAAATCGCCACTAGCGTCTGCACCAATTTCTAGAGGAGGGAAAAAAAAAAAAATCAATAGAGTGTCCTGACTTATGTTATGTAATACAAACTGCTCTAAGCACTAGTGGAAATAATTACAGGACTGGAAAAACAACTCAACAGGATAGAAAAGTGCAGGGGAAAGTGTGAACGCAGGCACATATGGCATGTGTGTTTTTCAGAAAACACTGTGCTCAAGAGAATAAAATGGCTTTGAGCAGTACACAAATACTGACGGTAATCTTCACCTCCTATTAGGACAATTTATCCAGTGTCTCCTTATATACACGCTGTACGTTTGATTTGTGTCTCTGACTACACTTTCGCATACTTGATTGTCCTTTTACTGTCTATAACATTGCTCTCTTCTGTTCAGTGTATGTCTGGAACAACAAATGTCCACCTCAGGCACTTTGTCATTGATCCTGAGGGTCTTATCAGATCAATCACCTCATATCTCCACTAGGAACAGATAACCAACCATTACAGAAATCACATAATCACAGAAGACTAAATGACTATTGTGCGGAGCGGCTGACATTAGCGGAGCACCATCTGTAGTAATTAGAGGGCAGGTTTCTTTCTAATCAGAAGAGCAGAGATAGATCATGATTCTGATCTGGACCTGTGACTGCTTTAATAGAGATAAGATACAGGCATACAATAATGGCTCATGCTTTCGGTAATTCAGCACATCTTTTAATTACGGGAAGAAGTGATATTTGCTACTTTTAGGTTTGTTATGTCAGATGAAGTCGGTTCTGGGTAATAGACGACGGTTATACATCCAGTTCATTTAATGTTAATGTCAATGCCAATGTCAAGTTAAAGGGCCATTTCTTGTATTTTTGTTGTTATATTTTTTTTTTCTTGAGTTAGAAATTCACAATAGGTACCATAGAGGTTAATGACCGATTTTAGACCCGTTTTTAATTTATTGGTATCAGACATTATTGGATATTTAATTGCACATTTCCTCTGTTTTTTACATTTAGATTGCCTTTACCATTCATCCATCATACCCTTTAAGTTTGTCTTTAAAAACATTTAATAAGAAAGCTTTTAAAATTGTAATTAATTAGTTAAAGTAATTAAACAATTACAAAATAAACTGTAACGTTTATTTCATGGAAGGTTTGCTTCTCTCATTCTCATTCATAATCCATTAGGCACATATGGGGACTTTCTCTGATGGGTGAACACTGCTAGATCTCGACATGTAACGTAATTTAATGTAATGTAATGGAGAAAGAGATAAAAAAGAAGAGAGAGAGAGAGAGAGAGAGAGAGAGAGAGAGAGAGAGAGAGAGAGAGAGAGAGAGAGAGAGAGAGAGAGAGAGAGAATGACCAGTCACCCTGGACCAAGAGCCATTGGGCATCATCTACAAAGGTGAACAAGGTTAACTCTCTGCTGTAAACAAGCCACTCTAAAATCGATGTGAGGGTCAAAGACCAATGAGCAGAAGCCATGAAGTCTTTAAAAAGCTAGTTGCGGTAAAGGCATCGTCTTCATCCAGCATCATCCAAACCACCACCTATGGCCAAGTAACAAATTTGAAAATTCCAAAAAAAATAAATAAATAAATTATATAGACATCATAAAGTAGATGGGTGATAAATCGATATCGAAATGTATCAACAAAAATAAATCCACAATATCGATAATAAACATTTGATAAAAGATGAAACTAACAACTAACAAACCGCCAAAAATAAAAGTTTGGTTTAGCTTACGGGGTTGGAACAACATGAGGGTGAGCAATTACTGAGAGAATTTTCATTTTTGGGTGAAAAGCCCTTTAAGTTTAAGAAAAAAAAAAAAGCCAAATACTTTAATGGCATGGCGCAACTCCTGCTGATTAGTTATCTAGATATATTTTTAAACAGCTGCCGCTAGTCCTCATCCTGGCACTGAGGCTGATGATGGAACCATACTGCGGCTCTAACCCAAATAATGCATTAAAGGGACCTGCTTGGGCACAGGGTGAAATCAAACTTGGATTTGGACCAAGTCTTTATGCTTTATATCACATTCTGTCTGAATATTTTTTTTCCACTATTGCACCATTTCAAAGCACAGCTACAACACACAGCATAATGCAAGCACACATGTTCAGGCTGCCCTGTGGCACCCTAAATAACCATGAACCCAGCGTGGGATGAGGCCAGATCTCTCACCTCAACACCTAAAGATTTGCACCAGGACGAATAATGCTGTAAAAGGCCTGTGGGCAGCTGCTCTCCGAAAGGTTGAGGAATTGAGTTACTGACACTGTGCTGAGCATTTGTACAGTGACAGCGGGGTGTTAATGTACCGCACACCAAAAGCTGGTTAAACGCAAAGCTGTGATGGAATATTACACATGGAGGAGATTGGCAGGAAAGTAAAACTTCCTGCAGGTCTGTAAAGTGAGACAGTCTTCAGTATTTAGGTGGAAAATTGAATTGCATGCCACGGAAGACATACGGCTTTGGAACGTGATGACATGACTGTCATTTTTTATTTAATAATGAGCTATTTCAATGAATCACTATAGACTTTATCCAGATATTTGAAAGCACATAAGCAGAAAATATCACATAAGCAATACTTTCATAGAGTCTAAGCCTTCCCCAGGCAAAGTAGGTCCAGGCAAGTTTCAAATACCCCTTTCCTCAAGACCAGTCCAGGCTAATCCAGACAGATCTGAGGCATGTGGGCCTATGGGATGCTTTGGTCTACTCTTCCACTTCAGCAGCTTCTGGCCTGAAGGACTGGGGTGCTTCAAAGAGCAAGCTCTGTCCTCAAGTTTCAAAGACTCCCAGCTGGACTCACAGTTACTGGACCACTGTGAAAGTAAGTGAACGGTAAAAAGCCAACACCAAGCCAAAAAGACACCGAAATCGAATAAAAACTTTAAAGATTCCATTCCAAAACCACAAAAAGTTTCTCAGAAACCAAGCCAATAATAAGCCTTTACAAAAACGATTAATTTAAATGATTCATGCTAAGGCAAAAA
Source organism: Abramis brama (assembly GCF_963993115.1). Lineage (NCBI taxonomy): Eukaryota > Metazoa > Chordata > Actinopteri > Cypriniformes > Leuciscidae > Abramis > Abramis brama. Next base: position 28,110,116 of record NC_139969.1, on the reverse strand, counting down.
ACTAGATTTGTTGGGCCATTCAAAAAGAGGCAATAAGGCAGCCAATCTGTAAATTTAAACAACACATTCTCAGGACAAAAAAATAGTACAAATGCTATCACTGGGGCAGTACTCTATCAAAAGGTATTAAAATATACTATTTAAGCACTAATGTTATCGATTTGACTGCACTGACACTATCGGATGAGAACCGTGGTCGGGAACCTTTTCTGACTGTGTGTATTTGACCGTTTAAGCATGCAATCGAAGACTTGACTTGTATACTTTAGGGCAAGGGTGTCTAATCCTGCTCCTGGAGGGCCACCATCCAGCAAAGCTTATCTCTAAACCCAATTAATCACAGCTGAATCAGCTAATCAATGCCTCCAGGAATACTAGAAACTTCCAGGCAAATGTGTTGGAGGTAAACTCCAAGGAAAGTGGCAGGAAAGAGAATGATAACTGCAAGCCTTAACAATGCAGACACTAAAGTTGGTCTCACCCGTCATTTGTTTTTCATCCATTTGCTTCTCTTCGCTGGGCATCTCGCTGACAGGCTGATGAGGTTCTACGTCTTGAACTTTGGCAGGCTCAGGATCGTTGTTTGATGGAACTAGCTGTGCGTCTTCTTCAACGTCCACATGTGATTGAGTCTCCGCCTGGTTTCCTTCTGCATCCGTGCGCACAGGATCTGATTCAAAGCCGGCGTTTCTACAGCTGGAACATATGTGATCTTCTTTGGGCTGGGCATTTGTGTGACCTTCACCTGGTCGCTCACACTCTGGGTGGAACCACCTGAAAAAAAAGAGGGAGCCAATGATTCACCTTATCACTGCATCCAAAATCAGGTTCCAGATATGGAAAATGTTTGGATCTGCTTAAAGCAGGGGTGTCCAATCCTGCTCCTGGAGGGCCGCTGTTCTGCAGAGTTTAGCTCCAACCCAAATTAAACATACTTGAACTAGCTAATCAAGGTCTTCCAAGGCACACTAGAAACTTGGAGCTAAACACTTCAGGACAGTGGCCCTCCAGGAGCAGGTTTGGACACCATTGGCTTAAAGGTACATTGAACAATCCTGTTCCAGAGTACAGATCTTTAAAGTGAATGTACCTTTTGCACTGATGGCAAGAAAGCAGGTCTTTGTGGGCTTCGGGATCTATGTCGCTGGGACATGAGCAGGGGAGGGTAGTGTCCTGTTGATCACCACAGTTTTGGCACAGTAGGCTGTTGTGGTGCCATTGTTCACTGCTCCGGGTGCCACACTCAACACACATCCGGCAGTTCTACAAAGCACACAGCTATGATTAGCTATACTGCATTAAAGAAATAGGACATATTTTGTCATGACAACAACAAAGTCTACCAGAGCCGCCCATACCTTACACCTCCAGCCGTTGGTGGGGATAGAGTCCATAGCCGGCTGCATGCAGAAAGTGTGATAGCCTTTGTCGCACATATCGCACACTAGCATTTTAGTGTCTTCTCCAGGCTCCCTGAAAAATATAAGTCCACAGTCAATTCTGTACTGATTCCAATGGCCCATAATTTCTTAAATTAATGAATCTCCATGGCTGTGTCTACATTAATCCAAATACATTTGAAAACGCTTCTTTGGGCATTCCGTCCTTTTTGTCAAGCTTTTTAAAGACGCTCTCCCAAATGGATACATTTAAAAACGCAGTTTTTGCATTGTAATGTGGACTGAGGTATTCCAAACCAATGAAACATTTTTAGTCACGTGACGCATATTGTACCAATAGATGTCTATGCTTATACTATGGTGCTATTCACTTGAATGTTGCTTAAGATAAATGTTACTTTGTACAACCTTCATATTACATTTCTGCAAAGATGAGAGAAAAATTCACTCGCAATTGTTGTCCTACTTCAAAACTTGGGGGAAATTGCGTTTTCAACCATACATAGAATGGCGATTGAGTGTGACCTGGACGCACAAGTAAGTGGTGGGATATTTTTTGCTAGTAAAATGATTGTGCCAGAAAAATAGCATGAGAACTTTACATCTGGTCTTTCTGTATCATCTCAGTGAGCTTTTATTATATTTTACACATATGCTGTAAGATGATTTAAGCATTTTCCAACGTGGATTAGAAGCTTTTGGAAAACGACGGAAAACGGTAAGGTTGAAATAAAAACACCGTTCACATGTCTCCACTCCCCAGATTAACGTAGACATACCTATGTCACCCATCAGATTTTTATACAGCATATAATTGAATGTGTCTTATTAGGGACTATAAATTAAGAAGACCATATAAGACAAGAAGAGAAGGTGTCTGTTTATTCCACTGAAAAGCAAACTACTGCAACCTCAAAGGATGTATGAACAAATAAAGATGAGCTATTGAGGATTAATCTACAGGAATGAGTAACAGCGCAGGCACGTCATACAGACTGAGGAGAATAAAAGGCAAAGCTTGGCTGCAACTCACTTGCATGTCTGACAGACTTTACACTCGGGGCACTGCCAGCCTGCCCTCTTCAGAGGAGTAACGCTGATGTCCAGACACATGCCGTGGTAGTGCAACCCACAGCTGGTGCAAAAAAACTGGTCCAGGAGATCCCCGGGGCTGTCGCACAATATACAGTTCGACTCCTCTTCATCTGAGAGAGACAGAGACAAGAAATCAACATGAACCCTATTTACCATCTAAATCCAAGCTTCTAGTCTCATTATACTCACTTTACCTAATCTAATCCAATATCCAATCACTTATACAATTAAATTAAATGTTTTACTATATTACATATCCAATTAAATATCCAATATTGACTGATACGATTAATAAAAACAATGTAATATTGGCCGATAACCAATATGGTATAGTGCATTCCTAAAGGATTTGTTATGTTGTCTGGTCACCAATGAGATCCTATGGGATTTTAAAAACAACAGAAACATCTAGAATATTCAGGCTAAGACAAATTAGATTTCTTTGGCCACGAAAAAGCTAAATTAACTTCAATATCGAATATCAAATTAAATGTGGCCAGTCATACATTGTGGAAAATAAACGTTTGGATTTTTTAAAATTTTTTTATTAAGAAATCAATACTTTCATTCAGCAAGGATGAATTAAACTGATCAAAAGGGATGATAAAGACTTTTATAATGTCACAAAAGGCATTTTCAAAATGCTGTTGTTCCGAACTTTCTATTCATCAGAGAATCCTGAAAAAAATCTATCACAGTTTGCACAAAAACATTAAACAACTGTTTTCAACACTGATAATAATAGGAAATATTTATTGAGCATCAAATCAGCATGTTTGAATGATTTCTGAAGGATCATGTGACACTGAAGACTGGAGTAATGAACGCTGAAAATTCAGCTTTGCCACCACAGGAATAAATTGCATTTTAAAATATATTAAAATAGTTAAGAAAAACATTTCACAATATTGCTGTTTTTTTACTGTATTATTTATCAAATAAATCCAGCCTTGAAACATAAGAGACTTATTTCAAAATCTAAAAATATGTGCTGTCAATCAATAACCCCCCCCCCCCCCCCCCCCGAATTAATCACAGATTTTCTGTAATTAATCGCAAATTAATCGCACCTAACCTAATTTAATTTTTAATATATTTTTATGTTGTAATACTTTCACATTGAATCTCCAAAATAATGTAGAAACATCTTAAAGACAGAATATTTTAAATATTTATTTAATGGCATATTTTTTCTAAGCACTATGGTATATGATATGGTACAATTGAAAGTTATAATCTTTTAACATTTAATAGGCTTTAAAAAATATAACAACTTTTAATTTAAGGGAACTTAAAAGAATCTTCAAATAAACCTATTGAAATAAATGTCACATTTAGCTGTGGCTTTAATATATCAGGGCTCAACTCTAAGGTTTTTTTCAACTGGCCCAGTCGGGCCGGTTCAGATTTTTACCTGCCTTGCTTTTTTTTTTTTACCCATGTAACCTTGTAAACAGTGCTTTAAGATTTTCAGGTAGGTCTAACAGATAAATATAAAGAAATAGGATAATTTCGGTATCTGCACACTGTACAGTCTGCACTGCATAAATTATAAATTAAATATGCATTAATCCTTTTTAAAGCTACAAAACTTATTCAGTCAAGAGTGATTTTCTTTTGTTCTTTGATTAACATTAATGACACAAACAGCAACAGGTTCATTAGGTTGCTGTCACTTTAAGACCTGACGCACATGACGAGGATCTGACTTTTTACGTTAATTTAACACTTTTTAATTCATTTAAGACAGTGCTTACTAGGATACTCGACAAAACCGGAATTTTGACATCATTTTGAGTGTTTTTGTCCAAAAATTAATGTAATGAAAATTACAGTGTGTTTTTATATTACATCAAGGCGTTGCTTTACAAGAGTGCATGAATTAATAGTAATAAAGACAGCTCTCACATTTGCTGACGGCCAACTCAATGTGCTCTGTGCACAGGACAGAGCGCCTCCTGAAGTCCTGAAAGGTGCCGGCGGCCCCCGCGCAGGGGTAATGGTACGAGCGATCACACCCCTCCTCACAGCACTTGATGGATGCTCCAAGGCGCTTACAATATGCACAATGCTATAAAAGATGAGACATAATTGATGAGACCACTGACAAAGCAGACTCCAGTTTTGATGCTAAAACATGTTAAAAGAGGGGGCATCAATTATTTTAACACAGTCTATAGTCCTTAATTGAAACCTTACATGCATTAACTGCTCATCACAATCAACATTCAAGCTTACATTTCTGTCAACTAATATTAAACCAAACACATCTATACAATGAGACATGAAAGCTGACAGTGTAATGCCTGTGGTCAGACTAACAGCTACCGAGAGCTGTGACAAACCACATCGATGACAGACTGACTGAGGTGTAATTATCCTATTATGCCTGTAATCTCCCACAGACCACAGAGGAGGGGGACCAATTCACTAAAGTTATATACTGCACACGCTATTGTGTGCAGTATCTCAGAGGCATGTGTATTGAAATTAAGTCACTTTGATCTAGACGTGCAATAAGTCAAGTGCACTGCATTTTAAAGAGCTGATTCAGGTGTCTGAATGAGAGTGGTGCATCTGTATAGAGAGTAAAGTACAGCAGATTGCAGTAGCCTGCTGCATCCTCCACAGAACTCTGCTTAACAGCCTGCAAGATTGTTGCAATTAGCTATCACAACTTAAAATGTAGTGCTAGAATAACTTTCACTTGTTGAGATAACTCAAATATCCAAGTTACTTAATACAATGTCACATTTCAAGTTGACAACCTAAAAATTTTTTTTTTTTAAAGATGAAACAACAAAATATATTTTACAGTGCGATGAGCAAATTGGGGCATTTACTGGATTTGCATAATTCCATTAGTGAACTGGGAGTCCCCCTGTAGTCAATTGTATCCCTCAAACTCATTTTTGATCACCAAAATTACATATTTTAAACGTTTTTTTCCTGTGACCAAAAAATTCTACATGCCTTAAAATAGATTGAATGTAACTCTACACCCTTGCTTCATATAGAATATGTGGATCCATGAATATGCTTATTAGCCCCGCCTCCACTGCGGTAAACGCTGCACAATGGTATCGCTATTCACAACGTCGGACACATAATGGTAATTAATATGATTAGCCTTTTGCTTGACTATGTTATCAAATAGCTAATAATGTTGCTAATGTTACACAAACCATGTTCTCGTTCGCCATCTCAGAGTCAGACAGCTGCCTTCTAAAAATCATCAGAAATGCTCTGAACAACTCAGAATGTCAGTGGAGAAACACATATAGTTCATCATAACATCGCAATATACGTAATGTACCCGCTATATTGATAAAAATGTACCCGATTTTTCATATCAACAGAAAAATATACCGGGATAACCTGGCTTCGCTGTTAATGACATGCTAAAGCCCGCCGGCACTGACATGATTGGTTACAAGGTAGTTTGCGATTTAAAATCGCGTTTTTGAGAACGTGTCTTTGGTTCACTGCAGTTTTAAAGAGAAAATACCCAGCAATGGTGCTGACTTATGAATTTGCACATGGTTTGTATTAAAGCATATCAAAAACACCACATAGACATAAAACAACACATTACTGTCTTTAGTTCACCGCAGTTTTAAAGAGAAAATACCCAGCAATGGTGTTTACTTATGAATTTGCACATGGTTTGTATTAAAGCATATTAAAAACACCACATAGACATATAAACAACATTAAAAACTTGATTTTCACCACAGGGGGAAACAACGCAGTCAGCATGTTTAAATAAATCAGGCATTATTTTTTAGTACCTAAACTTTAACCCTAATCATACCTAAACTTTTATCATACTAAATGTACGCTCTTAGTATCAGGTTTAGTAAATGATGACAACATTTTCATTGGCTCAAAGTTCCCTCTCATCATATTTATCACCATAAAAAAAGTTCTAATCATATTTATATTCTCTCCATACTTTTCACCATACTTGTCAAACTCTCAGTATTAGTGTTATCAAAAATTCTGGAATTTCTCATTTTGATATTATACCTTGAAAAATATTAATATTCAATACCATTTTCGGAACCACAGGGAAAAATTGCCACAACATTAAGGGCATTCAATTTGAACAGTATCTACGTTAATTTACTTATATTTAAAGTATTTTCTTAATAACTGAAACTTGTTGATATAATGTAACTTTTTTTTTTTACAACAATACCCACATCTACCCTCATTAAATGCCTGCAGCACTCAACAACCACTGGCAAAAACCAGCAGCTGGAGCATGCCATGCAAGACCTCAGACAACACAATAATTGTGAAATAATGGCTGTTTACAATAACAACTGTCACTGTGGCCTCGCTGCGAATTACATAACCTTTCAAACCTGTACTATGAGAGCGGATAGACGATTCCTAATAAATATTCAGGGAGAGCAAAAGAGTGTAATTCCTTAGAGGTCACACATCTCAGCTCTACAGTTGCATTTCATTAACTCCTGCCGACATTGCAGGTTGTTTCATGGGCCAGATGTAGTCTTCCCTAATGTTAGGTTCCAATTTGCATAAACTATAACTGTAACCCATAACATCTTCCTGAAAACACTTACATATTTCCCTCTGAAAACCAGCACTAGGCCAATGTTCCCTTTTTTCTATTTGAATCGATCTGTTCTGCGTCTCTGTCCATCGTCCTGCTTAATGAGCTCCTCAGAAACCAGATGTACGCTAAAAGTCAACCAACACTGCAAGATGAGTCCAGACCTGACATGTCCTCAGCCATCATGTTTACAGCTGCTCTCCGCGTCTTGTTAACTGCGCATTTTGTTTCACACCTCAAGTTGTTCCGCACCCACAGCAAATGGATTTTGATAAGACATGCCTTCAAATGGAGCAGTGCGCGATTTATGCACATCCATCTAAGGGGGATTCCACTAAAGCATGTCGATCTGGCGAGCCACCCGTACAAATCACACACACGTATTAATTGAGCTCTCAACTGGCATTTACCATTAAATGCAGCGTTGCTGTAAATTCACAAGATTAAATGGCAGAGCGCTATTAAGGAATGTGATTCGAAGGAGTTGCTGCATGGGGGGTGTTAAGTGATGAAGCTGATGACGCCGCTGCCCCTTTGAGTGCCGTGACCTTTTCTATTTCACTACTGATCAACGGCGACCTTTAGCAGCCAGTTAGAGCTCTCATCCAACTCTAGTCTTTCAGAGAAACGCAGCAGCATGGCCGTAAGAGTCAGCAGGTATATGAAGAACTCTAACAGGTGTCATTAGAGTGATATTAAAGGAGTAGTTCACTTTAAAATGAAAATAACCCCATGATTTACCCACCCTCACTCACACCTCACTAGGTGTATATGAGTTTATCGCAGTTATATTAAAAAATATCCTGGCTCTTCCAGGCTTAATAATGGCAGTGAATTGCAACCGTTGAAGCTCAAAAACATGCATCCATCCGTCATACACAAACTCCACACGGCTCTGGGGGGTTAATAAAGGCCTTCTGAAGCAAAGCGATGAGTTTGTGTAAGAAAAATATTCATATTTAACATGTAAAATTCTAGCTTCCAGACAAACGACCATTCGCAGTCGACTTACGTATAAAGCGCAACTTACGCAACTTATGACGTCGGAAGTAGCGTAGTGCGTCATGGCGTAGCGCGAACATCAGCAGTGCATCGCATTACTCGCATAAGTTGCGCTTAGACTTAAGTCGAATCCGTATGTTCGTTCGTTTTGATTAAATATGAATATTTTTCTTAAACAAACTCATCGCTTTGCTTCATTAACCCACCGGAGCCGTGTTGAGTTTGTTTACGACGGATGGATTCACTTCTTTGAGCTTCAATCTGTTGGTTGCAATTCACTGCCATTATCAAGCTTGGAAGAGCCAGGATATTTTTTTTATATAACTCCGTTTCTATTCGTCTGAAAGAAGAAAGTCATAAACCCCTAGGATGGCTTGAGGGTGAGTAAATCATGGGGTAATTTTCATTTTAAAGTGAACTACTCCTTAAAACAAGAGCAAGATATAAACTAAAAATTAGGGCTGGGCAGAAATACATTTTTGTATTATATTATACTGATTATATTGGAACTGTAATGTTATTCTTTGGTTTGTGTCCAAAAAAATCATACATTGAATTAGTAATATAATAAATTAACTGGATTATCAAAAAACAGTAATAATGAAATAATTAATTTCCACAAAATCATTAATTACTATAACTTGTTATTATTTACTAAAACCATGAAACTTTTTTTTTGGTAATTGGGATAAAGCTGAAATCAAATAAAATATAAAAATCTGAAATGTCACCTTGACATCTAAGTAAAATAAATAAATAAAATAAGTCGAATAAATAAATAAATAAATAAAATAAGTTGAAATACTAAAATCACTAAAACTGAAATATTTTTTTTTTAAAGCTACACAGAAATATATATATATATATATATATATATATATAAAGTAATAATAATAATAATAAAAAGCAGATAATAGGGGCCAGCATCAAAAACACTACATAATCTGGTGGAAGCCATTAAGGACAAATTCTAAAAACAGTTTCAGGAAAGATAGCTGTCATAAAATTAAAATACAGGCACATTATGGTCAATCAATAAAAGGAGGGGGAAAAAACACCATTAAGAGAGAGCTGAGCATTTTAACCCTCATTTGCATAACCTTTCAAGTTCTCCAGAGAGGTGATGTAATATTTGCATGTTTACAGTCATTATTTTATTCACGAGTTCTTGCATGCTTCAGCCAAGATGAACATGAACGAGTTATCCCAGCATACCTCTGTGCTCCCTGAGTGGATGGCTTTGTCCACGTTTAGCAGTGATTGATCCTCCGCTTGACACACAAAATTTGACCACAACGCGCAGCTTTGATGGGCCCAGCACTGACCTGCCAACACAAGAAAGTTGGACAAGGAATTAGAAGATGGCATGGGAAATTTCATAATTTACTAGTCTTTTCAAATTTTATTATATTCTTTCATCTGTTAAACATAAAAGGAGACACTCTGCCAAAACTCTCATTTTGTGTTTCACAGAATAAAGTCACCCAAATTTGGAATGATCCCTTTCTGACCAACTTAGTGCAGATATTTATTGGCAGAGCAGCAGTTCAAGTTCATTTTATTGGACTAGCAAATTTCTGGTCCTCACCTCAAATAAGTTTCATGTATCTGACTACACTGTAGTTTTAGGCTGCTTTCTGAAAGCCTGCTTTTTTTAGTTTCTTTAAATCATCTCTGTTTTCAACCGCTTGATATGAGAGTGAAACCTGGTTTCTTTATAGAAACTACACTTTCTTCTATAAAATCTTTATTACTTAAAAGTAACACTCAAAACTACAGTCTAGACAACATTGTTTCTACAGTTTGCTTTTCTCTGAATGTGCCTTGGTGAAGTTTTTAACAAGTGCTTACCTGACTCCTCAAAGAGTGTTCGGACATCAATGCCGTCTGGCAGGCCGACGTGGCTGAGCTCATCCCAGAATCTGCCTCCTGCTTCCTCTGCCCCGACACTGAAGACAGACACAGAGTGATTAGTGGTGATCAGGTTTTAGTCTCACACCATGTCCTAACCATGATTATCTGTTTGTCCAACCAATTGCAGACGGGGGAAAGTGATCTTGTTTGAAAACAGTCATTATTTTTGCATTTTTATGTGGTGAATGAAATTAAAGGTGCACTACGTAACAAATGAACTAAATTTAAATAATGAGTCGGGGGATTTTTAATCATAAAGGTAATTTAATCATAAAATGGCTATTGTTTTGCATTAATAAGCGCAGCAACTAATAATATGCAAATTTGACAATAAAGCACTGAGCTTAATTTGAGATTTAACTTATTAAAAACAGAAACTTGTAAAAACCTAAAAACTTTAAATATTTTTTATTTTTGAACATCACATTAAAAATAACATTTAAATTGGATAGTATTTAGAGCTTTGTAGTGCTAGAAAAAGTGTGAAGCAATTGAAAGTCCTTGAGAAGTCCTTGAATTTCACTCTCAAAAGGTCAAAACGTCAAAACATTCGACTATTTCTGCCACAAAACCATGGTTACAGTTAGCGTAACTACATTGAATCTATGGTGAATGTTGGTGATTTGTGGACTGAAAAGCCTTCTATAACTTGTTTGTTCACGGCACAATGTTTCTCCAGGTTTCCACGTCTGGGCTGTTTGATATGATATGGTTTATAACAGAAATCTGAGCAGAATTTGAATGCTTCTCACTAGATGTCGCAGCGATTTTATTAGTGATGCGACGAATTCAAGCGCTTTCTCATTGGATTTCTCAGCGCTGTGTAGTAACGGTGTCATGTGATCAAAATCGGTCAACGAGTAAACCTGTTCTGAACTCGTGCTTCACTGTCTAATATTCATCCGAGCTAATAAGCCGTCAGCGCTGTGCAGCTCAAACGTTTCATTTGCCACTTGATGTTTTTCATAATACAACAGAAATGGCAGCTCTTATCAGTTGGGCAATGTGGTGATCACACCACTGTGACCTCTAACAAAATTTACTCACACCGCCAAGAAAAAGGGTTGCAAAATTGATTGAATAAGCACAACCAAAACAATGTTCTTCCGCAAAATGCAAACGTTTTTTAACGGCTAGAGGGCCAAAAGTTACATAGTGTATCTTTAAGACATTTCACCTTAATAAACAGTGCAGGTGTGTTGACCAATATTTTGGACCAATGAGATTTCACTGTAGACGGGCTACCCAGAAAGATGCAACTAAAATGGAAACCATCCGAATGTTCCATTGCTAAAATGCTCGTCACAGTTGTAGCTGGTTTGGACAAAAACTCAGGGTGCACTTTGTTTTGTCATGCCTTGTTGGGACATGGTATCAGAAGAGAAGGAAGAGCAAATGAAGATGTCTCAAACCAACAATGGTTTTCTAAGTTAATGAAAAGATCAAATATTATATCAAGGAGCAATACAAATGGACTATTTCTGTAATAACAATTAATAATAGTGCAACCACACTGCCACAGAAAACAAGTAACAGCATTTTCCAAAATATATTCCCTTTAAACATGGAACATTTACAGAACCATTATTGGTCGGGCACCAGCTTATTTGCAAAATATGCTACAATGTCACTCTGCCAAATATCAAATTAGATCACCTAACTGCATCTAATTCCAAATATTCCCCAAACAATCTGTGTCTGGCTGCTCTGCCTTTAAATTTACACCACTAATGATGGAATGAGCAGCAAAAAACATTGAAAATTGGCATTTGCATCTCTCCATTAGCTTTTACTAACACCTGCAAATTCCTAGGTCGCTGTACAGTGTTATAGAAATAAAATATTATAAGCCTTTTTTTTATATTAATTAATCAGCACATCATGAACTAAATTCAATTAAAAAGTTTCACAGGCTTAATTTCTATAGACCATATATAGAGTGAGATGAATGTGAACATGATCTCTATTACTGTTGGCCCTCTATCATGAACCACAGGCACAAGGAGAGTGTTAATTTATTCTTGACATTCAGGCACTGGAGGGGTTTGACTCACAGCCATTTTAATTTAGGAATGGGTGGGGGGGTTGCGTGGGATGGTGCTGATTGATTAACCACTTACACAGAAATGACTCATCGTAAACACATCATGGGGCAAAAATGCATCCATCACAGCTCGGCGCATCTCATTATACCCCTCCCCTATCCACCTGCTGGGACGGCTGACATATACGAGGGGTCAACTGTGATTTCAAACGCAGAGTGTGCTGCTGACTGACATTCTATGTAATCCCATGACAATAAATGAGGATGAAACGAAATATAATTTCTGAGTGCTGTATTATTTTACCTAGTAGTGCTCATACTGGAAATACAAATGGGGTTTCATGCTATGTTACATAACCCAACAAAGCAATTAAATGATGTACACTAGGCAAAATCAATATCACGAGCATGGAAACCAACACAAACAAACAGGTTTCCATAAATAACACATTTGATAACATATAGGTACCATGCAGTGGTGAAAGAGCTTCATGTGGCATGCTACATTTTTTTTCTTTGAACCACAGTGACACAAAACGGAAGTAGGGATGCGCCAAAACTGATATACCAATGATGTTGTGATTGATCAATTAATAATTTTACAATTCAATTATATTTTGTCTTAATAAATTAAAAATAACACATTAACACTAATAAATAAAAACATGTTTAACATTCTTTTAAATGCTACATGCGAACTTAGGCATAACAATATTATAATGCACACTATGAAAAGTGGATATTCATTTTGAAATGGCTAAATATTACATTTAATAGTGGTATTAAATACATTTTTAGTATAATTTTATGTTAACTTTGAGTGTTAGATGACAGCAAAATGAATCTTTATGTGAGAACGTTAAATGAACATGAACAATAAAATATTCAATTTGTATATTCAAGATATATATATATAGGTATATATACTATTTATCATAAGGTTAATGATTAGGGATGTGCCCGTATAAAGTATTCGGCTTCATGCACATACCTATAAATGATTATAATGTTTGCCAAAAGGAAAAACAACAACAAGAGAAAACAGAAAAAAAGAGAATAACTGACATAAAAATAATGTCATAATGGAAATCAAAAAACTTTTTTTTTAAAATAGGCTTCATAAAAAAAAACAAAAAAAAACATGCTGCTGTAAATGAACCAAAAACATTCTCTTTAAATTGTGTTTTTCCACCATTCCGACTAGCTACTCCACATTCAGACCTGCTGCTCGATACTGCGGGCCACAGATGACAAAGCTCAGCTTGGGCTGGCTAACCGCCAACATCAGACTGGCAGCACATTACGTCACACGTGCCCCTGGGAGACGGCTGATTGGCTCCAAAGAGCCAAGACAAATTAGGCAGCTGTGCGAGAGAGCAGGGAGAGGGCCCTTTGTTGGACTGAGCGCATGCTGGGGCCGGCGTCTCACATCTCGCTCTGTGACTCCCAATAGCTGCAGGGTAATGATCAGCTAGGGGAGAACACTCGCAGAGAGCCACATATGAAAAGCAAATAGCCAACAGCCATGTGCATGTTTATACCTTTCTGAATGAAGCACAGGACGCAGGATTTAGATCTATCCGGCTAATGCCATACTATTGGGGTTGTATAGCACTATGACATTAAATGTAACTCAAGCATGACAGGCGTTTGCTTACATACACGCAAAATACAGGCTCGATTATGTGCACAATGTGGAGGACGACATAAATGGTAATGTATGCCAATAATCTTTTATATTCCTTTTACGTACACCTACAGTGACCCTAAAGACTGTAGTAATTGCAGATGAAAATTCAGCTTTGCCATCACAAGAATAAATTACATTTTAAAATATATTAAATATATATTAAAATAGAAAACAGTTCTTTTAATATTTCAGAATATTACTGGTTTAACTGTATTTATCCATTAAATATGCAATTGATAACATACAGTCAGTTGGACAATATCGCAAAATAAATAAATGGGCAAGCTCCAATTTCTAATTGACTAGTTGCACATTTATGATATTAATTTATTTACTCGCATATATACTGGCTGGTGGATTCGGAACATGGTTTGAGTTTCAGGGCTGAGAAAAATATTATGTGTAACATTGCTAGCACTGTTCTATGTTAGAGAGAAATACTAAACCATAGAATCAAGCCTTTAAAATATAAATAAAGTGCAGTTGAGAAAAAAAGAAAGAAAGGAGACCACCTGAACATTTTAATATCTTATTAATAAACTAGTGTTTCGGCTGCAAAGATGAATTTGATGACGCTGACTTGCTGACTGACATCTTCCGCAGTTTAGTGCATGTGCCTATAGAGAGAAATGCACGTTAAGTTAAATGTTATGCAGTAAGTGCTGTACTAATTTAGGTTTATTTAGGTTAATGTTTCAAAAGATAAGCCATTTTTGAGGTTGATGAATAACAGGCGAACGGTTTGGATTTCCTGCCCGAACATAATTACCACATGGACCAGCCCTGTTAATGATCTGTTCATCATGGACTGCGTGACTTTGCCACTTCCTGTGGAGTTTTTTTTCCTACCGAGTACCAACTAATTAAAATTTGTCCGACTGGGCCTCTTCTCGTCGATTAACATTTAGTCGACTATTAGGGGGCAGCCTTAATTTCTAAAGGATCAAGTGACACTGAATACTGGAGTAATGGCTGCTAAAAATTCAGCTTAGACATCACAGGAATAAATTACATTTTAAAATGTATTCAAATAGAAAACAATGGTTACATTTTTAAATTGTAATAATATTTCACAAGATAAATGCAGCTTTGCATAAGAGACTTCTTTAAAAACATTAAACTTATAACTTGAAAGCCAGTATACACTACTACTACTACTATTACTACTACTACTACTACTCAATGAACAGCTACAATGTGCTTTAAATCAAAGTATGTGGGATAAATAAGCATTGCCATTTGCTACGACGACACAAAGGGTCACTTTAGGACGAATACTGTTTGCTTCACATGAGTCTGTCTCCAGGATATTAAGCAAAAACACACACATACTAGAGCAATGAGTGCAATTTTCAACTGGAATGATCCGTATTCAGTCTCTGCCTGAAATTTCATCCAGATGAGGGTGATTCAACCAGTGACGTCAGGTATCAGCGCCCTGCTGCCTGTAACAGACCTACCGTTCCCGTTCAGAACAGCCCTTACATACACCGTCACAGAGAGTGCAAACACACACACGCACATCCTTTGGCTCGTGTAACACTTTCCTCTCTCTGACAACGGCCAATACCATCTGATCTACTTCACAGGGGCCGACCAAGAAGAAGAAACGTGAGAGTTGTGTTGTCGTGAGAGAAGCCCCATTTAGCTGAGCTCATTTAAACATTACACTGCACATCACAGCTGATATCATACAACAGCCCCACTTGCCCCGGCCAATCAGCTTACCTCTCTGGGCCCCTGTGTCTCCCTGATTGGCTGGCAGCCCCACTCTTGTCGTCATGGTCATGGCCCTCTTCTGTCGAGGATTGTCGGAGTGGAGGGTCGTATCCGGGCGTGACCCTGAATGGCTTCAGATCCCCCTGGCCCAACAGGCTTCGACCACCACAGTAACAGAAGGCACAGAGCTGTTCGCTGTGAGGAGTTGAGAGGAATGCGGTTAGCGGATGAAACGAGATGGCACATGTTGTAGTTCTGAACATTGCTACATTTAGTTTAAAACAACAAAATATTCACTCAATGTTTAACATACAAACTATATATAACAGCATCTCACACTTCGGCAGGAAAATAATTACAACTGACCCTTCGCTAAACTCCAACCCCCTCGGTCAGTGCTAATTCAGACTAGCTTTACAGAAAATAGGAGTGAACAGGAGATTTTTGAGAGATTTTCAGTAAAATGTGCTCATAAACTTGTGAAATTGATTGGATATTATTTTTGGTTGGCATTGTGTGTGACATTGCAAACCATTCTATCGGCCATTTCTATTTAAAGAAACTATTAAACTTCACAATAACATGATTAAAAACTCATTATCAAGTATCAAGTCAAATGCGTCTCACTGTCAACTGAAACTTGGAGTAAATGTATCTTTGGAATGAGGATTGATACATTGCTTAATCACACTATGCACTTCTCAGGATTTATTTAAAGATATAAAAATAAAAAAACAGTTATATCCTTTCCAGGTATCTTGTACCACTGTTATGAGCGTCAACAACAGTTTATTATATTTTGGTTGATTTCCATAAAATTGCTATTAAAAATACCCAAACACAAAGATGTACCATAGACTTGCATTAGAAAAGAACACAAGCTCGTCCAAGAAAATGTCAGTCAAGAACAGTTGCTAAGGTAGGATTGGCCAGAAATGTTTTTAGAGTGGGGCTTATTGAAAGGACAGTTTGGATCTCCCAGCATGCCAAATTCACGCTTAATTGTTATAGATCAAATTAGAAAATCGTTCCCAATATTTAATAAAGCAAAAAGTGCCGTGAAACCATGGTTTACAGTAACAGCAGAAGGCCGTTGTCAGGCTTCAATGTGTTTGAAGAGTGTTCATAACTACAACGATAACTATATTTCTGTCATTCAACTCTTGGGAGATTAGTATGGTAATAGAGATTGGCAATGTATATGGCAATGTTAATGTATTTGGTCTTGGCGGAATAGATCTGCTACGCTGCTGCAGAGCAATAAACTGAGACTTGCTACTGCCAATACATTCACAGACATTGCTGTGAGCAAGACATGCTGCTGCTGCTGCACATGTAACATGCATGAAATAACCCCCTGTAGCAGATCTATACAGGTGGAGCTGGGGAAGGGGGAGGGTTTCTGAAAGCGCGCTGCAGACTGCTACAGCAAACATGACCAGTATTTGAATGTTGACCTGCAACTCATTGGCTGTTGATGCAACAGCAACCAATTCGCTACGCTATGTAGATAATGATGTGATCGCTAACAAATGAGTTAAGGACCTATCAGTCTACCCCACCTAGAGTTTCATGACAGAACTATAGGTATTAGCATCCACACCAACGCACGATAACGTTCTGTTTGCTTTAAATGCTCAAGCTCTTAATACACTTTTGGATTCTAATTGGCTGTCAATGTTTTTATCGTTTAACTGGGGAAAAAAATTGCTGTGAAAGTGATTCCTACGATATCGTTTATCTCTGTCATTCTTTTACATTTATAATGATTTTTAAAATGATATAGGCTTATGTGTTTGGATTCGGAACAACATGAGGGTGAGTAAATTATGACAATTTTCGTTTTTGGATGAGCTATCACTAAATATAACAGTAGTGAAATTGTGCAACCTAGAATGCCCAGTTTTTGTTAAAAAAAATAAATAAATGTATAAAGATAATTTTTGATAACTTGTGGCTTTCTAAAAAAAAAAAACATTTAAGGAATAATATCAACAATAACAATAAAATATTTGATATATTTAAATTTGTACCATACATTTTAAATAAATTGAAATACACTGCAATAGATTCTACCTGAGAGTCTCTGACTGTTACACTCAAAGGAGAAAAAAGCAAGTTGCAAAATCAAAGTATGTGGGAGTGTTAGAATTCACACATGCTGTGTCTTTTGTCTGTGAAAAATTTTCAACAATTGAACCAGAACTCCACTATATCCTCACTGGAATAAAAGTGAGGAGACAGCTTCGCAAAATATAGCTACATAACATTTAGACACAGTTCAGATTCAACAGTGAAATCACGGCCAGCAATATGAGTAATTCCTATCTTACAACTTTCAGATGAAAATGATCACATCATCATGACATTAAAAAACTGCCACAATTTGCTACAGACTGATGGACAAAACGTTATTTTTTGTGTTGCAATGTCGCTACATCAAATTTCTTTTGATGATGAGTGCGTGATTTCTGTGTAAAAAGTGTCACTGCAACAATCCTCAAAATTCTGTAGTTTTGTCAGTGAGGCTTGTTGTGTTGACATCACAGCTTATGGAGGAAAACAGTAAATATTGAGCAGCCCTCAGATATAAAATTGGTCCCCACATCATTGGCCCTCATGGGCAGTAGAGTCCATCCTAAAAAGCCATCTTTCAGTCTGTTAGCAACCTTTGATGGACTGAAGCCTGGGAGACCTGCGGCCGTGGTGAGTTCACTGTTTGGACAGGGATTTGTGAGTTTATGTATGTTTGTGCATGTGTGGCAGGGGAACCTTAAATTTGTAGTGTAACATCAACATTGAGGCATATTCAGCTGAGAGCATAAACAAACAGACATGGCGCATACATACCAACAAACCCAGAGACGGGACTCCAAGAAAAAGATGTGTCCAGAATTAAATATGTTTAAAATAGCATACTAACATATTACACTTGCCAAAATGTGGAGTATGCAACAGCGCATATGGTATCCCATAATGCAATGCTCTTGACTTGACCATTGATTTCCATTGTAAATTTAATTGTAAGTTCCATTGTAAGTCTCTTTTTTTCTCATGATTTGACAATATAGCACGGTGTTTCTCAGCTTTCAACAGCTCACAAGACCGTTTTCAGGAGGTCACGGAGTGTGCAGTCAAAGAAATAACAAGAAACGTAATTCTATGTTTTGTTGATGCAAGACCTTTATTTTGAAAGACGTGTGAGAAAGCCGTTGACTCTTCTGTCAAACAGTTTAAATAAAGAGTATGGGATACCATACTCTTCAATTGCACGCGCAAATGCGGCGGCGCGTGCTGTATATAACTTCATTATAAATAAAGCGCAAAAGAAATTACGAGCATGTAATGAAATTATTATGTTGTCAATTAGCAAGTCATGAAATTACCAAAAATATACGTAATATATTACGTAACTGGTATGTTGTGTCATTAATGATCAAACCAGAACCACTGATGTAGCATACTTCTGTTTGAAATATTTATTGTACACAATGCCTACGGTTTCTATGCAAAAAATAATAGTCAACATACAGTATAAGTAGTACGCAACTATTCTGTTCTGAACAATAAATGACTGAAGTATTCCACTTATAGCCAGTAATTCTAAAAATCGTCAATATTACTTCTCTGTAATGTCACACTAGAAATTAGAGGTCAAATTGAGTAAATCAAAGTCCCCCCTGCATTGTGGGATACAGTACTTGACAGCATATTACACATTTTGGGAATGGAAACAGAAAATTTGCATGAATGCTGCAGTTGGCCTAATGTAGCACGTTTCTGATCTTTGTGCTCCTAGATACACAGTGAACTCTCTGAGCTGGAGAGCTGTGCCACGGCAGCACTTACTCCAGGCTTCCTGCACTGCAGTCTTCTTTACCCAGAATGCTCTTTTATTAAGCTGATCATGTGCCCATCCCCCACGTAAAGACAGAATGGTAGCCAACAGCGTCACATACTTCAGCACACGTGTGCTATCGTTTGACCTTCCATTTTGAGATGTTGGTGGAAAGGCGCAAGAGTCAAAAAGGCTTAAAACACGAAGCCATTCACAAACATTCACACACGTCCACAAGCGCACGCTTCCCACGCCCGGCGGTGACTCAGCCTGGCGAGAGGATGCTGCTCTGACCTGCTTTTAGCTTCTCCAGAGGCTGATGATGTTTGTGCCGCCCCCGTCTCAGAGCTCGGAGGAAGAGGGGATGACGGCTGCTCCTCTTCCTCCCCCTCTGCTGAAACTGCCACGGCAGAGGCGTCCTCCGTCTCCTCCTGCTGCCCTTTAGTGACTAACAAGAGACACAGAAAGAGAGATGCATCCATGTTAATTAAAGCTGCACCAATACCGACATTTTGGCTAAAACTGATCATTAACCCTTAAATGCATGATCGTTTCGCCAACTGAATTCATCTAATAAAAATGGAAGTACACACTACAGGTGATAGTGTAACTGTCAAAGTATAAATAAAGTATTTAAAAATATTTTATATATTTTACTTGAATGTGGTTCACATTGGGTATATCTACATTGGGGAAAATAACGAATTCCTGTTAAAAACAAACTTCACATCATTTATTTATGTTGCCAATCACGATTTCGCTTGCACTTCGGTAAGTTCTCAAACACAAACAGCATCAAAGAACATGGATCGCTAATTGCAGTCTGATACTCTGTTGGATGGAAGAGATGGAGCAAGTTCAAAGTCCTTTTAGGCAAGTTAGTTCATTCAGCAGCCATCTTGTTGACGCTCTCAGGCAGAAAATCACTTCAAAATAAAAATAAATGATCATTTTATTAAAAAAATACTGATATGAAAGACGCAGTTATGGTCTTTTATGGTCACTTTCGCTTCTATTACGGTGGGATACAGGTAAGGTTAAGACAGGTTTTGTGGTAGGGTTAGAATTAATGTTGTGTTTACGGGTAGAGTCAACAATGTAATTATAGGTGTAACTACAGAAATTAATCACCAATGTAAAAACATGTATGTACACAATAAGTGCATTAGATCAAATTATTCATTTAAATGTAAGTTCAGTTATATACACGTAATATAAGGTGGGACTATGTTCATTTATTTAAATGTAACAAATAATAAACTGATAAATCATTATTGAAATTGCATGACAATTGCATAAATATAGATTAATGTAGTATTTTGTGACATTTAACTAACATTTTAATCATTAATCAGTTTTAAATATGTCTATTTTATAAGTGATTTATTCATGTATTATATTATTGTCTATATAGCCTATTTGCCAATTGCTCGAAAAGTTATTAACTTATGTATTATTTAATTTTTTTTAATTAATAGATTTATTTACTATTTTTAAGTTGTCCCCTGGGAAAGACAGAAATCTTCTTTACCTCAAATGAAACCAAAGCACTGAATGTTTTAGGTTGGTCAAGCTAATGCGTTTTGGAGTAAACAAACAGACGATGCATCTATCAAAAAAGACAACTGGTTCTTTTAAATGAGCGGGGAGATTTACAAGTCAATCTAAGTGTTGCATTGCTCACAAGGAATGTCACAGAGACTGACACAGTGACAAGCCAGAATGACCTCTGACTGTGTACCTTTGCCTCAAATTAATTTTCATCCATGAAATGTTTATTTATCATGAACCATATAATTGTTTCCAGTAAACCAGCCTTTCAGATCCAGGCCAATATCCTTCATTTTTAAAAATCCTGAATGACGTGTGAACAATGGCTGAATTTGTATAATGTCAACAGCAGCCTACTAAGCAAAAGTGTAGAAAGACCCAGGATCTTTGGTTTCCCTGTTCGAAAAACAAACACGTACCCCTGTCCATTTTGATTTATGTGAAAATATGCAGAGCACATGTGCTATGTGTTAATAAAAGAGAAACTGGGAAAACTGTTGTCTCAGAATGTACACAATGTGAACAATTAGAGGTGTGAGTCACCTGTGACTAAGAGCCGAGATCTAGTTGTGGTCTAAAACAGACCGCATTCAACCACAGCTGCAGTCAACCACCTCCTGTAGGCTACTCACTTCATCCAGTGCAGTCTAATCTTACAGAGCTTCAGTAGAACTACAACAGACACCACAAATTAGGGTCAATTTGGAGAGAAAACTGGGTACTGGTGCTTCTTAAGGCAACATTAGCATTGATACAGCTCATACAGTGAGGAAAATAAGTATTTGAACACCCTGCTATTTTCAAGTTCTCCCACTTAGAAATCATGGAGGGGTCTGAAATTGTTATCGTAGGTACATGTCCACTGTGAGAGACATAATCAAAAAAAAAAAAATCCAGAAATCACAGTGTATGATTTTTTAACTATTTATTTGTATGATACAGCTGCAAATAAGTATTTGAACACCTGAGAAAATCAATGTTAATATTTGGTACAGTAGCCTTTGTTTGCAATTACAGAGGTCAAACGTTTCCTGTAGTTTTTCACCAGGTTTGCACACACTGCAGGAGGGATTTTGGCCCACTCCTCCACACAGATCTTCTCTAGATCAGTCAGGTTTCTGGGCTGTCGCTGAGAAACACGGAGTTTGAGCTCCCTCCAAAGATTCTCTATTGGGTTTAGGTCTGGAGACTGGCTAGGCCATGCCAGAACCTTGATATGCTTCTTACAGAGCCACTCCTTGGTTATCCTGGCAGTTCTTCGGGTCATTGTCATGTTGGAAGACCCAGCCTAGACCCATCTTCAATGCTCTAGGGGAAGGACGTTGTTCCCCAAAATCTCGCAATACATGGCCCCGGTCATCCTCTCCTTAATACAGTGCAGTCGCCCTGTCCCATGTGCAGAAAAACACCCCCAAAGCATGATGCTACCACCCCCATGCTTCACAGTAGGGATGGTGTTCTTGGGATGGTACTCATCATTCTTCTTCCTCCAAACACGTTTAGTGGAATTATGACCAAAAAGTTCTATTTTGGTCTCATCTGACCACATGACTTTCTCCCATGACTCCTCTGGATCATCCAAATGGTCATTGGCAAACTTAAGACGGGCCTTGACATGTGCTGGTTTAAGCAGGGGAACCTTCTGTGCCATGCATGATTTCAAACCATGACGTCTTAGTGTATTACCAACAGTAACCTTGGAAACGGTGGTCCCAGCTCTTTTCAGGTCATTGACCAGCTCCTCCCGTGTAGTTCTGGGCTGATTTCTCACCTTTCTTAGGATCATTGAGACCCCACGAGGTGAGATCTTGCATGGAGCCCCAGTCCGAGGGAGATTGACAGTCATGTTTAGCTTCTTCCATTTTCTAATGATTGCTCCAACAGTGGACCTTTTTTCACCAAGCTGCTTGGCAATTTCCCTAGTGTCTCTAGTGTCTTTGGACAGCTCTTTGGTCTTGGCCATGTTAGTAGTTGGATTCTTACTGATTGTATGGGGTGGACAGGTGTCTTTATGCAGCTAACGACCTCAAACAGGTGCATCTAATTTAGGATAATAAATGGAGTGGAGGTGGACATTTTAAAGGCAGACTAACAGGTCTTTGAGGGTCAGAATTCTAGCTGATAGACAGGTGTTCAAATACTTATTTGCAGCTGTATCATACAAATAAATAGTTAAAAAATCATATATTGTGATTTCTGGATTTTTTTTTTTACATTATGTCTCTCACAGTGGACATGCACCTACGATGCCAATTTCAGACCCCTCCATGATTTCCAAGTGGGAGAACTTGCAAAATAGCAGGGTGTTCAAATACTTATTTTCCTCACTGTATTTACTGTTAGGGATATTTATGTTTAAGCCCAAACGCTTTGTATTAAACTTGCAGCAGCTCATTCCATAATGTTTGTACCTAAGAAGACATGAATTGATTTCTCAAATGGTGCAGGTTGTTGTGGAGAGATGTGCTATTACTTTTCTAATCAATCAATCTTCTCCATGTGGCAGATGATAAAATGGGTGAACAATCCCCAAAGACTGAATAGCAACATGCTAAAACACTCAGAACACCCCATAGCAGCTAAACTGCAACATGCTAAAAAAGAAACTAAAAAACACTGAATTAAAATATGCTTCATACACTCAGAACATCCTAGACACTTCATACACCTCAGCGTGCTAAAACACACCGTACAAACGGAATAGCAACATGCTAAAACACTCAGAACACCTCAGCAACAAAATAGCAAATTGCTAAAAAACACTAAGAATACCATAGCATCTTAATAGTGATATGCTACAAATCCTCAGAACACTCTATAAACAGTGGGAATGTGTTAAAACACTCAGAACACCCTATAAACTGAATAGCAACATGCTCCAACTCAGAACACCTTAACAACATGGTGAATAAAACACTACCTTAACATCGGTATAGTAATGGACTACAAATACTCAGAACACCGTAACAACAAAACAGCAACATGTTACCTAAGCATCTGAATAGCAATTTGCTACACATACTCAGAACACCCTAGAAATAGTAAAAACTTGCTAAAAACACTCAGAACATCTTAGCAACTTAATAAAGGCTATTCACAGGACGTCACAATAGGTGCGAGTCACTGCGGTTACACCCACTGAGTGGCAAAAAGACTGGTTGATGTTCAGCGTGAATGCAGTGAAAAAACACACAAAACACATCTGAAATGGGAAAGAGCTGTGCGATTTACTGTACAAACAGATTCAATAAGAAATGGAAGCAAATGGATTGCTGCATTTTGCAGAAGCAACTGGAATCCAGGCAGCGAAACGTAAACATCCTTCGGAATGATTTTGGCCATCATCCGAACGGGGTCCGCTACAACAGGCTTGTACTAATAGTGGATAAAAGCAAGATGACAACATAAGTTATAACCATAATTACACTAAACTATACCAATCTCCATGCAGCATATATTCTCTGGCTGTGTAGGCATCATTGTCCGACTCCCATTTGTTTGAACATAAAAGGCTGAACACTGCTACTGATAGTTTCTAACATTTTCAGTCCGTGATATTGTCCTGTTTAGTTGTTGCATGAGCTCTTGAAGCCCCGGCCTCTTCTAGAAAGGGGGCCGAGAGCAGCAGCTCATTTGCATTTAAAGGGACACACACAAAAACGGCACGTTTCTGCTCACCCCCAAAAAGCGGCAATTTTAACATGCTATTAAAAAATCATCTGTGGGATATTGTGAGGTAAAACTTCACATACGCACACTGCGGACATCATTCACCAACAAATCCCGTCTTGAAGTATGGCCAAGCGTCAAGTCAAGCCTATTTGTACAGCCTAGCGCTTCACAATACACATCATTTCCATACAGCTTTACAGAAAGTCATAATGTATATATATATAATGCCTTAGTTCTTCAACAAGTTTTAAGGCTGGGCGATATATCAATATATAACAATGATATAAGTAATCATGCGGACTTAGATCTACCTATATCGTATTTAGAGTGTTGTCTAGCAAGATAATCTGTTCACTGGCTTTCCTTTATGTATTTCCCCGATGTTAAAATCAGGTCAGAAACCTGGTTCTTCAGTAAGTTGTGAGGAACACTGTCGAGTACAACTGCCTTTAGTTTAAGAAGATGATTGTTTGTTTTACTCCAGTTTTCGCAGTTTCCCCTATTAAAGCCAGTCATGCTGCAGGATGTCTTTCCACTCAGTCCGGTTGAGGGGTGTGTTTCGGCGGGAAAGTGATGTCAATGCATACCCTCTGTAGCAACATGCTAATAAATTCTACCTTAGCATCTGAACTGTAATATGCAACACATACTCAGAGCACCCTAGTACGTGCTAATCACCCTATAAACTGAATAGCAACATGCTAAAACACTCAGAACACCTTATCAACAAAACACCAATGCCCTGGCAACCGTCTGCAACATTCTAGCATTGAGTTTTGCACAGGAAAACATCACTCAAATTTTCTTTAGAAAATGTAAAAATGTAGTGGACTTAAGAAAAGGATAAAAAGGTCTGACAGACAGCTTCCTCCAAGAAGCAGCACTTTGGTAGTGTAGTAGTTCTGTGTACTTGAAGGGTCTTTTTCATAATTATGGTGCCATTTACTTCAGTGGTGACCTTGACACAAAGGTTATTTCTTAGGTTCAGGAGGCTAATCAGTTACTGACAGCACCTTTAATGATGCTAGCTCATATTATTGACTGTGAGGGAGTGTTCCAACCTCCAAGGTGAAAGTGACTTGACATTCAAAGGCAGCGTCTGTTCTCCTGCAGTGTCAAGACAATTTAGCTGGTTATTACTGCTCCATGTAGGCTTCACAGAACGAATGAAGAAACTACTATGACAGCTTCAACTAATTCAACAATGAATAATGGCCTATTTAGCAATATTACTGTTTTTGTTTTTAACAAATGCAGCATGGTGAGCATAAGAGACTTATGCTTAACACTATCCCAAACTTTTTAACAGTGATATAAATTTGGTAATATGTAAATTAATGATAAGTTATATAAATTATTCAGTTTGTTGCAGTTAATAATTACAGTATAATTTTAATGCTGTCAAAAGCCCTATTCGGATGGAAATTGTTCTCATGTGCTGGTCTGTAAAAAAATTGCATCCTACGAACCCGGAACGCGCTTCTCGCATGGAAAGCACCACTAATTCAAAAATGACTCTAAAGTTAAATGGTTCAATCACAACCAAAACAAGTCTTTAAGCTGCTTGTGAACCTGAATGCACATCGTACCTTCAACAGAAGGCGGCCAGCCACAAGCAGGCAAAAGGGCCGAGAAAATGAGGGCAAAATGCACAAGACGAGATTTTAAAAGGCTTTCAGTGGGCATTAGCTTCCACTGGCTGCTGCGAACCTCAATCACATGCTTTGAAAGGTGGTGGGGAGACTCCAGAGCAGAAAGGCTGTGGCTAGAGTCAAATCCTTTCAATTAGAGCTAGAGAGCGGAGCCATGTGGAGACGGGCGAAAATCTCATCAATCCTGCTCAAGGAGTGTGGACGGCCGAGCCTCTTGAAAGCTCCTCCTCGGCCGGCCAAGGTTTGAGTTAGATTGACTGCACAGCTGGGAAAGAAAATCAATTCAGGGCTCCACATTGTGATTTTGTTTATCATTGGAACTGCCTCAGAGGAGAAGTAGCCTCGCTCTCTGACTCTTGAGGAAGGGGGATGTGACGGCTGAAAAGAAAAGACTGACACAGGAAACCCAGAGCGGTGGGAAAAGAAGTTTAAAGAGGGTATATGTGGGGGAGGAGAGAAGAAAAGAGAGGAAAGAGTGGGAGAGGAAGCCAGAAGAAAAGGGTGAAAGTAAGAAAAGGAAAAGAGGGCTGCAGTTACCTGTCTCCTGTGTGCTTCCTGTTTCTGCTGTCTCCATTCCATCTGTGCTGTCTTCATCCTCCACCAGAGCTTTTCCCCGCCCCCGATTCCTGAGAAAGAGACGTTTATTATTGCCACGCTAGATTCAGGGAAGACTGGTTGATCATGAAGAGGGTGCAACGTTCGTTCCGGAAGTAAAAACTCATAAATTTTCTCCATAGGGATATTGATTTTTTAACTATAAATTACACATCTCAAAGGCAGACCTTCTGTGAGTTTCGAGGTTATTAATTGATTGTTTATAGGACATACTGTATAAGAGAAGGTATATAAGACATCTGTTCGTATTATTTCAAATGATATTTTTTTCAATAAAATAATCACATTTAAACTACATTACATTAATCTGCATTACTTTAAATTAAAGAGTTGCTTCACCGCTGGCAAAATGGGCTTTCAATAAAACTTGGCTGCCTATACAGTAGCAAGGTGATTTTTTTCTTTTTTTAAAAACTGGTGATACCTGACTAGAAAAAATTAGAATAAAGGCTGTTGTCTTCCCTTTTGTCAAATAGGTTGGAAAACTTCCAACACCCATAATGCACTGGGAATGTTGCGGTCCAAGGCCACTCCCTTCAGTGTGCTATGGATACGCTTGACCAGAGTCAAATACCTCCTTGCTTTAGTAGGAAATACTTCTTAGCAAACGAAGGGTGTATTCATACCAGGAAAGTCCGCTAGTTCACTTGCTTTAGTCCGGACCAAATACAATGTTGATTTTTTTGTTTGGTGTGGTTCGCTTTCACACTGCCCTTTTTGCAAGTGAACCAAAATTTGTAAACAAAACCACAAGTGTGCTAAGGTCATCCATTCATTGGACAGAAATTCGAACCGTACCAGAGATTGATCGTTTGAACCAAAAGATCCGCACCAAGGGGGGAAACGAACTTGAGTTCAATTCAATCAAGACAGGTTTGAATACACCCTAAGATAATAATGGTGTTGATGGGTGCAAGATTTCAAAGAGTGTAGGAACCAGCGACAGGAACCAGCGCATTGTAGGCAGTGGCTAAAGGCTGCAAAGAATCATAAACATGGCGAGAACGCCACAACAGAAAATCTGAAAAACCTCTGTGTTTGTAGTCAACATTTCAAACTGACCACAAACCACAAGCAGTAAACATGTTCATTCACATATACTACAGACATTGTAATAATACAAAGCGGGTTGAAATTGAGCGAAGTTACACTGTAATAGACCACCATCGTTTTTAATTTGAATATGTCATTCGCAATGCTTCATGGGATTGTAGTTCTTTCCCTTTGTCTTTTTGTCCACCTTTCAAATACTTTTTTGCTTTCAATAAAAATTTGTAATGTTGTATTTCACCTTGTAACTTACTGGCTTGGTTCAATGCTTTAAATAAATGTTTTAAATCCATATGGGAAAAAAGAATGGAAAAAATACCAACGCAGCTGAAAAAGTGGATTGACACTAATGCATTATATTATTAAATACAGTACCAGTTGTCTCTGGTTCCCAACTAAGTGTCCGTGGCCCTGAACAAGGGTGGGACGGCCATGTGAAAACGGTGTGTTTGTGTTCAGGCACATTTGTTTACATGCAGTGAGGGGAAGTAACGGGTGCGAGACCTCTCATTAAAGCTGCCGCTCAATATAGGAGCATCATGAAGATGACATTTCCTCATTTCCTCAGAAGCCCTGAGGGCGGACACACAACCCTGCTCTGGTGTCGCCACTCAAACCTAGATTACACACTGAACAGGGTTTAATCTTCTTGGTGACTCATTTGCACGAGCAGTGTCCAGTCAGATCAGGTTTTGATCACTGCATTTCAACCAATTTGTGCAAATGTGGTCTGTGTGATCTGTAATTTGACATTAATTAGCCTTTTTATTTAAAGCCTAGATATTTTTTCATTTAGCCTAGATATTTAAAGCTTTGCCAGTTACATGTGTCTCGAAAGGAAAATAGCCATCCAACCAGAAAAGTGAAAAGTGGTCTCTATATGACAGGTGATTGGAGGGGATGAAAAATAAGAGGGATTGGAGACTTTGGGTGAAAAGGAAATTTATTTTAGAGGCAGAGAAAGACTTATTGTGAAGAATGTAGCAACTGTGAAAAATATAGTCCGTTCGTGAGATACAAAATCCCCTTATATATTTGCAATTACAATACCTTTATTTTTTTTATTTTTTTTTATATGCTGAGTTGGTGCTCAGTAAACATCTTCTATTACTATTCTACTATGATGAAAAAAAGTTTAACACTACTGCTTATAGGAGAACTCCGGTCAATTTTAACATTGAGCTATTTTTTTTGTAAATTTGGAGTGCTGTCAGTACAGAGAACAACGACAAAAATCGGTGTTGCCTACACCGTGTTATCCTCTTTTTAAAAAATTTTAAATAGCACCCTGTTGACTTAAATGGGGAAAGTTTTAAACCTGCTTTTAGCCTCTTAACATCCTTGATGTGTCATTACTTTTTCGGTCGAAGTCCATAGTAGTCGATTGTCGAGTTCACGCGCGTAATCATAGGTAACTAAGCAACAGTGGAGAACTCGACAATCGACTACTGTGGACTTCGACCGAAAACAGGAAATAAATACAGGTATGAGCGCTGGCCGAATTAACTTCATTTTTATTCATATCTTTCACATCTACTGCAGTCAGATTCACCGTGTTCACTCTGAAGGAATCACTCAAATTTTAATCGACTTTAACCAGCAAGACTTCCTTAGAGGCCATTCAGACAGAACATGTTTTTGCAGTTAAAAATACTAGATGGAGGTGGAACAAAAAAACCCTGCAAAGTCTAGAAACTTAAATGTATAGTTCACCCAAAAATGAAAATTCTGTCATCATTTAACCATCAAGAACCAATGAGGTTCATTCTCATGTGTTACGCAGCATTTTTGACAATCAGCAAGAACCAATGAGGTTAATTCTCGTGTTACGCGTTTGAGTTTCCGGAAAAGGTTTGTTCTTGCGGGTCTGGCTGGTCCGTTGAGCTTCTGTTTATTCCCGGTGATCAATGTTTAAATGTGAATAAAAGTCAGACCTAGATTCCTATCATTGTCCTATCAAAAGTCCTAAATTCAATCTGATCATCATTTAAAGCGATCCAAGTCTATTTTGAAAATTTTGACTAAACCGCTCAATTCATATGGATTAGTTTTACAATCCCTTCGTGAACTTTTTGAAGCGTCAACGTTGTAGTTGCGTAGCTGTCAATGGAGGGACTGAAAGCTATCAGATTTAATCAAAAAGATCTTAATTTGTGTTCAGAAGATGAATAAAAGTCTTACGGGTTTGGAACGACATGAGGGTGAGTAATTAACTTGAGAGCTGCTTTTTAGAATATTTGTAAAAAGCAGTGAAGAGTGTTAAAATAGGAAAAATTACTGAAAAGTAGCACAGTGGAATGGAAAAACTAATTCTGTGTGTACGTCCCCTTAGTCAACCTACTTCACCAGCTGCATTTTGCTGATAAACCGCATAGGTCCACGAGTTAAAAAAAATAATATTTTTTTCAAGGTTTGATTGTCCAAGGATCTGTCTGGAACTGGGGATATTAGGAGAACTTAATCACAACTAATACTGACACTATTTTTACTGTCTTCTGTTCTATGTTTAAAAACGCTCATTGTTCTCTATTGTATGATGTTATTGACTCATGTTTGTTTTCAGAAAGAAAAGATAGAAATGCAACTCTCATTACCTTTATTGAAGCCAATAAAGTATTCTCTTTTTTCCTTACCCTTTCAATGGATTCGGTGTCAAAGAAGTGCATGACAGGCTGCCAGTCACATGAGTTTGGCCTCAGAGAGAGCCCAGCCTAAAGCTGTTGCTATGGTGCTACTGTACGTGACACTCTAGTCTTTCAGAACACGCAGTACTCAGAGGACAGCATCTGATGTACAGTATGAACTCCTGGGCAAAGAAAATGGGCCAAGCCCAAAATGGCTAAACACTAAGCTTTTAACTGTCTTAACCAAATATTATTGGTCAGGAAATTAGCAAAATGTAAGCAAATGCACTACTTAAAAAGCCATTGCTGTCTCAGAAAAACATCAAAGACAGAATTAAGTTTTTGTCAGAATATGGGATATATATAATTGTGTGTGGAGTGATGAATCACAATGATACAGGAGTTGCATGGTGATGCTCCAGAGCGGTGTCTTGGAAAATCTGCTGAGAAATATAATAATGAATGCATCTCTACCACAGTGAAGCATGGAGAAAGAGACTGTGTCATTGTGTGAGGAGCTGCTTCACTGTAAAAAGTCATTTAATGCTTTGGAGTACAGGAGAATATTGCAGAATGGCTTGCTTCCCACAATTGAAAAGATGCTATCTAAAGAGGAATGATCAGATGTTATTTCTCAACAAGACAATTCTTCTTCCCAAAATGCAAAGACAACCAAGAAGTGGCTTGAGCACAAGTCCATCAAGCTCATGTTTTGGCCAGGTCAGAGTCCAGATTTAAACCCTACAGTGAATATTTGTTCTGACATTAAACTTAAACAAACTGGGAGACATTTTTCAACTACTCATGAACAGTTTGAACAGCATTATCATTGAGTGGAACAACTTCTTCCTGTAAAAAGCCATCTGCAAGTTTGGGAAGGCTATTCCGTATTTGTGCAATGCTTGCTAATTTCCTGACCAGTGATTTGGGATTAAAATGGTTAAGACAAGTAAAGGCAACTAAATATTTTGCTATTTTTGGCTACGTTTATGTTTAGGGGTGGACTTGCATCCTTACTTTTCTCTAAAAAAAAATTATACATTTCTGTTCAAATCACATTGTAGGAATTCATATGAAATCGGCACCTCATGAAATTGTTACGTTCTCTCATGAGATCAGGTTGGGTGGTCCAATGCTTCACAGACAGCTACAACAGAACAATGGTTACGTGTCTAGCTTCCCTATAACATTTAGAAACCGTTAGCACATACATTCAGTTAGTTCCTCTTTGTATTAACAGTACCATTAAAGCTTCCCTGTGAGACGTCAAAATCCTTCAACAGCAAGACAATTCATTCAGCAGACATCTTGGTTACAACCCCGGGCAGCTATTTCCAGCCATGCAAGTACAGCTACTATTTATTTGAATGAAAAATACTGAAATCTCAAGGTATATTTTAACAGGGCCGTCACTGAGGGGGTTAAAGGTAGTGACAATTCTAGGGGCCCACATCTTTAGGGGTCCCCCAGTGATTTTACAGAGGATGATATGCATAATCTACAGCATGTTTGCAACAATGATGGTGTAATGCTATATATGTGTGTATTTGTGTAGATAGTATTATTTTACTCCAAATTTGGCATAAAATTACTGCATTACAGTTTTGAGAATCAAACAAAATCATCATTGACAATTATGGGAATCACAAAAAACCCTCAAAAGTAAAATGCTTTCTCTACATCTATTATTTATTTATTTATGGAATATGAGCTAGACATTTTTACATAAGGTTTCTCTAAATATATATAAAATCAGCAAATAAGGTACATACAATTTAAACAACCATTAAGATGAACCATTGTCAAGTGTTTCAAATGTACACTTTCAGATACTTATATTAGACAATGTTAAGTATGAAAAACAGCATCACAAAATTTACTGTGGACTAATAGAAAAAACAGGTATTTAATCCATAAACTAGTTATTTAAACAAGTTATGTTAATCATTTAAACCCCATGATGGTGATATTTGTTTAGCTCATTAAAACACACATGTAATGTGTGCAAAACAAAATGACAGCTACATGAACAACAACAAGATGTACAATAACAAAAAGCTCTAAAAGGAATGCCATTTCTAACACTATTGCTATAGGAGTAATTTGTGATAAATGGTTAGATGGTTTATTTAGTTGAAGATATGCCATTCCAGCATTTAGGGTTCACCACACTGCCACAAACAAGGTGTAACTGTGAACAGTTATTGCCTTTATTGCATTTTCCTCCCCTCAAAAAGAGAACCCTCTAGTTCAAACTCAAGTGTGTGAAATTAGTTTGACACTTCCTTTTGGCCATGTTGCTCAATTTTTTGCGTTCGAGAACTTGTAGAGCCTTTGTGTTTATTCAAATTTTGCATGATGCTGTTATCCAACTGCAGAATACGAATAGTTTCCTATAGCCCCATTAATAAATGTTTATTTTTATGGATGTAAAATTTTATTCTTATGGAAATTTTTCTTAACCAAATGACACGAGACTGACGTCATGCAAGTGTTTGTGTCAGTCTGAACAGATGCATTCATTCCGATTAAAATGATTATCACACCAAATTTTTGTCTTTGTCAAATTTCATCTTGTTGTGAACAGGTCATAACTGTGTCAATGGCTAGTAGTTTCTGTTTGTAAGTCATTCCTAATTTCCAAGAAATTCAATATTTTATTCTCAATTCACATTTCACACCCATTCCAATCCTATAACATATACATATGGCGATAATGGCGTAGCATAATCATTTCCCCCTATTGTCAGCAAACCTAACAAAACAGACCTGCGACCCATTCTGGATCACGATCCACCAGTTGAGAACCAACCAACAAGCACACATCCATCTACAGCCAAACATCCATTCGCGTTTCTACACATCCGCCCCACAAATGCGCAGTGAAGATCCGTGGCTGTCAGATTCCCACGGGGGCTCTTCTTGTCTGATCTATGTATCACTTCATCGGGGTGATAATTGTTAGGCATTCAAATTAAAGTCACACAGTTTGAAGACGGAGGAGGTACAGCAAGCAGAGTTGAAAGGGAAGCCAGCCCCTCTCTAGGGCTGCCGTAAGGAGGGAGTGTGTGAGGGACGGATGGGTAATTACCAGTGCCACTGGAGAGAGAAATCGCAGTCTGTCCCATGCCAAAAATGACTCCTCCCTGCAAATGACTTCCTATACCAGACAGTTAACAAGGCTGAATGCTGACAAATGGGAGAGTTTTCACCCCAGAGGTTATAGACACATGCAGCAAAACCTTCAGAACCATAGACCACATGTCCGGGTTTAAGAAGCAAGTTGAAACTAGTTGTCCAATATGATATATATATATATATATATATATATATATGATCCAAAATCCTAACCTTTCATTGAAGTAAAAGAATTGAAAGTGTGGGGGAAATCACATTATGAAATAAATGTTTTTCTCCAAAACACGTTGGCCACAATTATTGATACCCTTTTATTAAATACCTTGTTGCAATCTCCTTTTGCCAAGATAACTGCTCTGAGTTTTCTCCTATAATGCCTGATGAGTTTGGAGAACACCTGACAAAAGATCAGAGACCATTCCTCCATACAGAATCTCTCCAGATCCTTCAGATTCCCAGATCCATGTTGGTGCTTCTCCTCTTCAGTTCACTCCACTCATCAGGTCAGGGAACTGGGACAGTCATGGCAGAAGCTTCATTTTGTGCTCCCTAACACATTTTTGTGCTGATTTTGATGTTTGTTTTGGATCATTGTCCTGATGGAAGATCCAACCACGGCCCATGATAAGATTTCTAGCAGAAGGCGTCAGGTTTTGATTTTTTATCTGTTGATATTTGATAGAATCCACAATGCCATGTACCGGTATCTGAATAAGAAGTCCAGGACCTCCAGCAGAAAAATATGTCCACAACATTAAAGATCCAATGGTATATTAAATTGTACACATGGTTTACTTTTTATTCTTGTGTGCACCAAACCCATCTAGCGTGTCTGCTGCCAAAAAGCTCTTTGTTTAGTTTCATCTGACCACAGAACCCTGTGCCGTTTGAAGTTCCAGTCGTGTCTGACCACTGAATACGCTGGAGTTTGTTTTTGGAGGAGCGAGGAGCATTTTTCTTGAAAACCTCCCAAACAACATGTGGTGATGTAGGGGTTGTTTGATTTTTTTTTAAATAGGCTTTCTGACCCCAAGATTTAACTAATCTCTGCAATTCTCCATCTGTGATCCTTGAAGAGTCTTTGGCCACTCAAACTTTCATCCTCACCGTCCATTAAGACAATATAGACACACGTCCTCTTCCTGGCAGATTCGTAACATCTTTAGTTGATTATAACTTCTTAATTATTGCCCTGATGGTCAAAATGGGGATTTTCAATTCTTTAGCTATTTTCTTACAGCCACTTTCTATTTTGTGATGCTCAACAATCTTTTGCTGCACATCAGAACTATATTTCTTTGGTTTTACTCATTGTGATGGATGAGCAAGGGAATTTGGCCTTTGTGTTTCCTCATATTTAAACCCCTGTGAAACAAGAAGTCATAGCTGGACAATTTCATGTTCCTAGTCACCCTGGTGTGCTAAAAAAAGGTAAATATTAATGGGAATATACTTAAGAGATATTTTATTCATAAAAAATTCTAGGGGTATCAATAATTGTGGCCAATGTGTTTTGGAGAAAAACATTTATTTCATAATGTGATTTCCCCCCCACTTTCAATTCTATTACTTCAATGAAAGGTGAAATGAAATTTTTTGAATGAAAGATCAAAAGGATAAACAATGCAAATTTATTTTTTACAGCCATTTTTTATCATATTTACCAGGAGTATGATTAATTCTGAGCACAACTGTATATATATATATATATATATATATATATATATATATATATATATATATATATATATATATAAATATATATATATATTAAATGATGATGATATCTAGACACATATAAGAGACATATATAAAGATTTTATCATCAATAATTTTATTTAATAACTGTAATAAATTGTTGATTTGGAATATGTATATATATACACTCAACAAAATTATAAATAATATTTATTTATTTATATATATATATATATATATATATATGCATATATATTTTATGTATATATATATATATATATATAGCCTATATATATATATATATATATATATATATATATATATATATATATATACAGTGCAATGCATAAGTTAATACACCCATGCTAAAGTTGACTAAAAAGAGGAATAAAAAAACATATTTTGGAAATTGAACTTAATGCCTTAATTAAAAAAATTAGGAAAAATCCAACCTTTTAGGACACCAATTTTCTTTGTGAATGAATAATGTATCGTAAATAAATAAATGTTCTTCCTTAAAATACATGGTGCATAAGTGTGTACACCCCTATGTTAAATTCCCATAGAGGCAGGCAGATTTATATTTTTAAGTATTTTTTATTTATTAATTTTTAGGATACTATGCATCCTGATAAAGTTCCCTTGGCCTTTGGAATTAAAATAGCCCCACATCATCACATAGCCTTCACCATACCTAGAGATTGGCATGGTTTTATTTCAGTTAGCCTAAAAGCCTAAATGCATTGAGAGATGATCTTATGGAAAGTACCCCATGCCAATCTCTAGGTATGGTGAAGGCTATGTGATGATGTGGGGCTATTTTAATTCCAAAGGCCAAGGGAACTTTATCAGGATGCATAGTATCCTAAAAATTAATTTAAAAAAAATACTTCATTAATTTAAAAAAAATCTGCCTGCCTCTATGGGAATTTAACATAGGGGTGTACACACTTATGCACCATGTATTTTAAGGAAGAACATTTATTTATTTACGATACATTATTCATTCACAAAGAAAATTGGTGTCCTAAAAGGTTGGATTTTTCCTAATTTTTTAAATTAAGGCATTAAGTTCAATTTCCAAAATATGATTTTTTATTCCTCTTTTTAGTCAACTTTAGCATGGGTGTATTAACTTATGCATTGCACTGTATATGACATGGCAAAATTTTATTATTATTTTATTATTTTTATTTACATACAATTAAATGAAAAAATAGTAGTTAAATTGATTAAATAAAAATGAACTGAATTACAGTGAACATAATATGCTAAGTAAAATACAAATATTTGTACTATATTTACTCAAAACACACACACACACACACACACACAATGAAAATAGAAAATGTATATTAACCACATTTGTCAAGCTATCAGTAGATAAACCTGCCACAAGTTGGAAGGATCGACCATTCATGTTTATCAACCAAGCTAGGATCCCTATAGGTTGAGGCCAAAAATCCAAAAAGATTAACATATCAACCTATAGGTTAGTGATCTTTTGCAGATAATGCCAAAAGATCACTCATTTAATCAAAGCATGCCAAAAAATGTCCAAAATTAACTTGAAAAAATTGGCTTTGCCGAATTACTTGCAAGTATTCTAAAGAACTTTACGTGGAGACACAAATATGGAATATTACTCGCATTAAGCCAACAAAATGAAAGAAGACAAAAATCACAATGCGTTTATGTTTTTGTTGCTCTGACTCATCTCATATGTTAAGGGAAAGTGAAAGTGACATGTGAAAGCCAAGTATGGTAACCCATCCTCGGAATTTGTCCTCTGCATTTCACCCATCCAAATTAGTGTACACACATTAGGAGCAGTGATTAGTGAACACACACACTGCAAAGCGTGGACACACACACCCGGAGCAGTGAGCAGCCATACCTAAACAAAGTGTACACATTAGTCTGAGCTCAATGTGTCTTCAAAATGTCACCTGTCAGACCACAAAGGTTACATTGTAACCTGAGCACCAAGGTAGCCAGTAGCACGTCCCTTTATGATTTCAAGAAGAAATAATTTAGTTCACATATAACACAAACATGCTAATTTAGCATACCCTTGTAACACACAATGAAGATGATACTATTCTGACAGGTCATTAATCTGTCATTCATAATGCACTTTAGGATCGATTCGATTGGTTTGGTATGTGTACCTTTAGAGTAAATCTCTTTCAGCTATTCAAATCATTTGGATGGAGGTACCATAGAAATGAATTGTGTTAACGCCCAACCCCAACATGACTTAGTAGGCCTCTGTAGTAGACAGAGGATTAAATATGCATCACAATTCCCAGACAGCCAAACATCATCTCCGTCTGGATGAGGGAACATGAAAATGTCCTACTTAAAAACAGTCTTTACTGATATAGACGAATGGAACAATAAAGTCAACAGGAAAAGCCATTCACAAACAATATTACTTCCATACTTCCATACTTCCATATGTGAAACAGCAAATTCGATTTTTAGACAAAAATTGAATTAAGAATATGACATCATGACAATGCTGATGGCTGATGCAGTAAAATGTAGGTACAAATTTATAAAACTAGACCTTGGTCTCATTTAGGACCGACAGCTGTGATGTCATTAGTATCCATCTGCAATTGCCAGTCATGTGTCACTACGTAATGCTGACGTTGTTTGCTTTAAAATCCTGTATTGGCTCTGCAAAGCATTAAATGTCACAGGTAAAATAAAAATCGTTCTGCAACACACGTTTAAGATTAAGTATATTTGTGTAAATATACATACACACTGGTATTGGTCTATGCTTTTGCAAAAAGAAAAAAAGAGAACATAGAAACTGCATGGTCCATTTAGGCATGCTCGGCACCCAACCCCCAAGCCCAGAGACCTATAACTTATCCCCATGATCCCACCATAGAAAGAGAGAGAGAGAGAGAGAGAGAGAGAGAGAGAGAGAGAGAGAGAGAGAGAGAGAGAGAGAGAGAGAGAGAGAGAGAGAGAGAGAGAGAGAGAGAGAGAGAGAGAGAGAGAGAGAGAGAGAGAGTTCTGTTTTAGAAAGTAGAGCCAACACACAACTACAGTATAATATCTGGAGTGGAGTTTTATGGAATGGATTTCAAAGACTGGATTCTGTGAAACAAACCGATCCGATGGTTTCCTTTCCAAAATATGGGACCAAATTCAATTAAATCCTTAGAGAAACACTAAACTGAAGTACGCAACAAAGGAGAGTGGAAAACAATAAACTGAAGAATTCCTTGACTAGCGGTGTTTGCCAAGGCAAGCCTCGCTATTTCTATTAGGATTTGAACAAACCAATAACATTTGTCCTGTATTGTTTGTGGTAGAGACATGGATGATACCTCAAATAATGTGGTTTGTTGAGGAGAGGTATGCTATTATTTTTCTAAGTGATCAGACTTCTTGGCGGACAAGTGAAAAACCCCATAGACTTACATTGAATGTGGAATTTTATTCTTTAGGGTTGTATCTGTTGTCTTAGGCTAGTAAACAAAGCATCGGCCTCATATTACCTTAGCAACTGCATAGTAACCACCCACAATACCATAGCATCATGGTGGCAGCTTTTTCTCAGGTATGAATTAGGGGGTGGGTGGTATGACTGAAATCTTTTTTATATAAGTTAAGGTATATATCACTCTTCACTGATTTTTGTTGGAAATGTAACCCATTTTTGAATGTATTACATATCCATGAATTATAATTTCTTTTAAGTAATCCATTTAATTAAAAACTTCACAAAGCATTAAAGCCATGTTTTTCCTGTAAGGCCGCATTTACACTGCAGGTCTTGATGCCCAATGCGCTTTTTCAATGACGTACGACTGGCATTGGCAAGGGATTATCCAGTATGTCCGCTTTCATGGCAAACGTAAATGCACGTATCCGATTCACATCAGGTTTATTTCCACATATGAATGAGGCCTGAAACCGATCTGAGAATATCAGAAAACAATGTGCTTTTTTTCTGCTTACACGTTCGTGGGTCATATCCGATCTGTGCCACATGGGAGGAACAAATGGAATTGGGTCATTTGAACCATGTAATGTAAATGCAGCCTAAGACATTCAAGACATTTAGAGATGCTTTTCTGTAAAAATGCTTTCTGTAAAAAAAATTTGTGAAAAATGCTGTATAAATACACCTGACTTTCCAAATAAAATGTCCTTATTTTTTTTATTACCTTTTAGTTTATTTTTTTTGGAAGTTGATGGACACCAAGCACAAGTCGACATCTTCACATTTATGAAAGACTTTCACAAAAAATATTTATGAATATTTGAAATTAGCCATATTTAAATGTTGATGTAAAATAGCTGGCATAAGCACAACATGAACTCTATAATAATACACTACCATTTAAAATTTCTACATACATAAATACATTTATAATGTTACAGATAATTATTATTATTTTTTTGTATGTCACAGTTTCCACAACAATATTAAGAAGCACAAATGTTTTCCACATAAATAACATTTTAATAAATTACATTTTAAAATATATTAACATAGAAAAACAGTATTTAAGCAGTATTTCTCTTTTTACTGTATTTTGTTAAAAAAATGCAGCCTCAGTGAGCATAAGAGACTTCTTTCAAAAACATTTACAAATCGTATCAACCCCAAAGGTTTCAATGGTACGTTGGCCAACCATAAACAACCAACGTTGGCCAACCATAAACAACCAAAAGATACACGAGCGGACAGTTATGATGCACTAACACTAGCAATGTCTTCAGAAAAAGCCAAAATCTTGTTATTTCAACTGTTTTAAGCAAGAACCATAGCAAATCAACAGTTTGTAGACATTTGAATGGTAGGTAGTAGGAAGTTTCTTCTTTTGAAGAAGATGATTTTGTGAGATCTATTAATGAAAGCACCTTGCATCAGACCGTCCCACAGACATTCACACCTTACACAGTCATAGTAAAGCTCCTAAGCTGACAGAGGCACCTGTGCTTTTCATTTAAAAGACTCCTATATAATTAATCCCCTCAGGAAATATGCCAAGCACCTCCCCTCCATTTAGACGGTTATCTGAGTCAAGAAAGATGCACATACCAGAAGAAGTCCACCAGAATTACCGTTCAAAAACTGCTTCTGTACATTCAATGGATTCCGGTTAGCCTAAAGTCCCATCCTGGATCAATATGCCAGTCAGGCAAACAGGTGCTTCTCTTTAATGTGCTCTATGGGTAAATAGCTGAAGGGCTTAGAGGGGTTAATTCAACGCACCATAATTTAAAGCGGCCTGTCAGAGAGAGATATCAGAGCAGATGAGGAGACCTCCACTGCCATGTGTCCATGAAGCTAAATTGGTCAAATTTTACACCATGCCTACACTGGACATGAGCGGTGCATCAAAACTAGAATGTTCCCATTATAAATCAACAAAGACGTCTATCATGGAAAGCACCCATCGTGGCATAAAACAGTGCATTCTATTCCAGTTTTTCTTCAAGATGTGCTGCACTGCTAACACTGCTAGGTATGCAGACTATATATACCAATATTGAGAATCTGGCTAATAGCGATTAGCTAAAAATAAAAAATAAACACACACATACACACAAAATCAGTCCATTTAAATGCTACAAGTGAATTTAGCAACACAAAATGATGTACAGAATGAAAATGTCTTTGTTTTGTGATTAGTTTTAACAGTATTATTAAATTATTGATGATTGACAGGAAGGTCATCTTAATGGAAAAATAATTATTCAAATAAAAATAATATAAATAAATAAATCCAAAAATAAATAATGTCAGCAATGTGTCGCCTTTCAACCCCTCTCCTTCAACCACTTTGCTCCATGCTGGTACATAACACACACTTTTTATGATTTTTTTTTTGTAATTTTTTTTACTTTTACTTTTATTTTACACCATGGGATTTCCTTTTTTTTATTTTTTAAATGGGACACACAAACTCAAAACTGATTGGTCCATGGTTGATAAAAAGTGACACGCAGCTTAAATACCATTAATGTTGACAGCCAAGTTTACGTTGCTTCCAGCATAGACACAGAGTTAGACCAACTGGATGAATTTCATAAGATTCTTATCTTATAGGACCAATAATCAACATTTCTTTCTAAAGACATTTAAATTGCTATTCAGATTAATAAAAACAGCACCTCAGAAGTTTAATTAAACTTACTTCTTTCTCTGTCTGGGTACAGATGGAAGTGTTGTTGCCGTGGATAATGCGTCCTTGCGAGGGCGGCCCCGGGGCCGCTTATCCGTGGGGGCCGGACTTCCAGTGGGAGTGGCCCCAGAGCTGCTAGGAGGTGGCGAGGGTCCTTTGTCAGAGGGGTCCAGACTTTTCTCCTCTGATGACATTCTGTGAAAGAGATGTGAACACATACATTATTTTCACAAATAAGTTTATAACATCATACATGTCAGCTATCCTGTAGGCTGACAAAATTGTACATTTCCAGGAAAGCTTTCAACACAGCAAGTTTTCCAGCTTTGCAGCAGATTTACACCTTCAAAACACATTCTCCAACCAGTGAGGTTTTAATTCTGATTTTATTAAAATCCTGGTAATGCCGAAGGAGAAAATAATCCCTGAGGTTAATACTAAAACTATATTTTAATCCACTTGTATAATTTGCTCATAGTGTGGACTGTGGAGTCTAACTCACAACTCAGCAAAAGTTCCATAAAAATTCAAAACAAGAGCACATAATTCCAATAAAATCAATCCACACAATGCTATTATGTTTTTTGTTATGCTAGACACGCTTTTAGTAACATTTCCACCTCAATTTAAGAGTGGCAAATATTTTTTTTCATTATCAGTTATGACATTTTTAAAAGGAAAGTTTAGCTTTAAAAAAAAAAACATCTACTTAATGTTTTTGACTTGTGGCATATTAGCACAGCATTGGACTTCACAATCCAATACAAATTAAACAACTCAGTTCAAAGTGACAGACTGACAGACCAATGTTTTGGTCGTGTTGTTGTATTCTCTCTGAATGTTGTGCATATTGTTAGATGTTGCTCTGCCGGATCCCCAGTGCTGACCCTTGCGCCTGCTCTGCGTGGTGCTTCTGCCAACCTGTCCACTCAGCTGACAAGGCATATTGCCAACGGGATGCTGTCTTTTCCGGGAACTACGTGGGATCCCTCCCTGGGTTGCGCTCATTGTATCCTGCCTTGAGTAAACAATTAGACCTCACATGGTTGAGTCAAGCCTTCAATGAGGCCGTGTGCATTACCATTATTGTGTACATACACATTGTCTGTGGTGGCCATTTAAAAACCTTATGAAATGGTTTGGCAAGTGTTTTTTTATTATTATATAGATTTCTGATTGAAACTGGAAGCTGGGGGAGGGCATATTGAAGAAAACAAACTAACAAAACAGCCAATAGGCTTTAGTTTAAGTCACAGCTGAGAAGTATTATTTGCTACACGCTATTGCTAGCCAAATGTAGGCAATATTAGGGGAGGGACATTATCATTCTAGAGTGCATTTGATTGGACAAACATTTGGATACGCCCTTGTGTGCAAGATGACTCATCAAGTTATACTTTTTCACAGAAGAAAAACACTAGAAATACATAGGCTACATCTGCTAATGTTTATTTGGTTGACTAAAAGCAAATGAGACATGAACAAAACTCCATTTTCTTTAACAGAAAAGAAAGTATCAACATATGGATCTGAAGTCTGAGTCCATAGTCAACATCAGCCCACGGTTAACATCTGCAAGGGTAAAGGATTTTTCCTTAACCTTCCAGGACAGAGTATGGCGGAGGTATTACAAGGAAATTATAAAGATTAAATAAGAGTACAGTCAATTAAAAGGTTAAAGCTTACAAAAAGAGACAGACTTTTAGATCGTTCCTTCTGTTCACTCAATTAAACCACAGCTGTACATGTACAGAATGATGCTGCTGCAAAATTATGAATGTCTTTGGATTCATTTTGAGAAATGTAGCTTGCAAATGCATCTCTACATGCAACTTAAAGTTTTCTGTTAATCAGACGGATAATGAACAGGTGTTTCTAACAAACAACATGGTAGCAACACCAGCTAATGCATTCACATGTGCTTTACGTCTGGGTCATATAACTGCATTAATGTATACTTGCGGTTTACACTTGATCCTCCTGCTATTTTGCAATTTACCATCAGGGTTAATAGAGATCTACATAACCCTATAAACTATAATGTACACATTTTTCTAAGTAGCATAAAAACGTACTTGATGTGGTAACATCTCATCTAACTAGTTAAATTCAAGCAAAAAATTATTTAATATGACTCAACTGTTATACCAACAATAGTAATTTTAAGGGTAAGCTAAGGAAAAACAAACAGCCACAATCTAT
The DNA here is from genome assembly GCF_963993115.1 of Abramis brama. Classification (NCBI taxonomy): domain Eukaryota; kingdom Metazoa; phylum Chordata; class Actinopteri; order Cypriniformes; family Leuciscidae; genus Abramis; species Abramis brama. The sequence continues at coordinate 28,066,469 of NC_139969.1, read as the reverse complement.
CTGAAATTATGAAAAATATCTAGGCCTCGTATAGAGGACTTCTTTTGAAGTTATACAGAGAGTATATATATATATATATATATATATATATATATATATATATATATATATATATATATATGAGTAAATTATTAAATAACACATACAGGAACCAGGGGATAGCCGTACTGAAACAGCAGAAGCACACAAAGCAAGTGCTTCTTCACATGAGGGGGCATGTCCAGCTTTTTGCCTTTGTTCAGTTGTCTCCAGAGCTTTGTGTTTCAGAGCCTTACATACGCAGGGTGCCAATAATACCATCATGCCATGAAATACTCATACGGTTTCCCTACTCAATACTTTTTTATAAAATGGGGAAAAAAACAAGGACAAGCCGGCGACTTTAAATGAGAGAGGCGGATTTGCACTCTTTAGGGTAGTCCAAAGGCTAAACCTACCTGCATACAAAGTATCGGTGCTGTCCAAAAATTTTCGCTCGGCAGATGATCATCGCGTGCAATGTAGTGTCAACTTAGATGTGATGGTGTTACAGTGGAAAGATGACTGTAAATGCGCAAGAAAGGCTATAAGTGGATACAGTAGAGGCCTTGCAGCCCGGCTGATTAACTTGGAAACATTACTCAAGCTTGGAGTCACCTATCCATGCAGGAATCATATAACGGACCATTAAAGGTAGTGGACTGTAAAGATGTAGGACGTTTTTAAACACCTTTTTATGATTTTAGAGTTAATTGGGAGGCTAGCGAGAGTACAAGAAGAAAAGCTGCACACTCGGTCGAAATCAAGTGTTCGCATGCAGAAAGGCGACAGAAACGACAAAAGCACTCGCAAATGGTGACGAGAAACACACACAACACACTCGTCGATCGATATTTACTTACCTCTTCGACCCTAGCAATTTTTATTTATTTCCTTCATGACAAGAACCGTCATATACGTGACATATAGTACTTTTGTTTAGTGTTTGTGGATGGCGCTGGGGGGTTGGGGAGGAATACACCACTATTCCTCTGGAAAATAAGCCAGCGTGACAAAGCGATATCTTCGGCGATATTGTACACGAATTCCAGTAAAATCCACAGAAAAACTATAATGTTTAATCCATAGGCAGAACGCATCCGCTTTCCTTCGGTTCGAACGGATCACTTTTCTTTATTCCGCTTCATCCCACATCGCCAAATCCTCGCGGGTTACATCCCTCATCCGAAAACAAGCCATACCGACCGCTATCTGAGCTCCTGCGAGGCGATGACAGGAGCCGATCTTTGGACACATTCGGAGAAATACAGCCAAAAAATATCCCCAAATGAGGGAGAACCGAAAGCAGATTTCGCTTTCAAGCTTTCAATCCTGACGATTTCGATCAGCTCGGGGAGCAAGCTGCAAATTTCGAGCTATACTTTAATAACGCTAAACCCATCGAGATGGTATCCTTGCCTGGGTATTCACAATGTGTACACGTAAAAGTCGACAATTAGATGCGGCTGTAGAACTAGGAATGAAATAAAACGTTACATTTCTGCATTAGTACAAATATTAAAGTTGTAGCTTGCACTCCATGGTAGCCATATTTGAGTGTAACCGAATCACGCACTGTGAGCGACACCATGCTAAATAGTGCCACAACATTAGGCACGGCACTCAAAGGAACGACACCTTCTCATTTAGAAGTGCACATCATTATCCTTCATAATAACATTAGAATGTATTTTTAAATAATATATGAGTCTGTTTACAAACGCCAGTGTAAAATAAAAATAATATAAACTGACCCTGCGGAGTGATATGTTGGAGCGCTCAGCAGGTGAGGCGACTTTTTTTTTTTTTTTTTTTTTTTTTTTAACACGCACAGAATCTTTGCAAAACGCGGAATGGACTCTAGTACAGGAACCGGTCGACTGGTCTACACGGTCTCCTTTGAGGCCATGGGGTCATGTGGTTGTGTTCGACTGACTTAAGATGTAATTTTTTTTTTTAAATAACAGTTTTAGCCTACATTATGTATTTTCTTTCAACATCTTCGTGGTTGACTCTAGGACATATCAATATATTACAATATAATACAACTTCAGTATTGACTCCTAAATCTGAGGTTTTCAGTCAAAGTTTTCAGCAATAGTTTTGTTTGAAACCTATTCAAAACAGAATATGGCTAATAATTATGTTCTCCAACTAAAATTCTTCATATATTTTCTATAGGACGTTTTACTATATTCATTCAGCATGAACATTTTTAATTATACTGCAGGTTCCCATTATTTTTGGGCAATAGTGAAAAAGTTTAAATGCCTTATAGCTTTTGTTGACTTTAAAAAAAAAATCATGAGAAATATTCACTGCAGTAAAAGGTATGACAACAAATCTTGGTTTCCCTTATGTAATTCAATTTTTATAACATTTTAAATATCACCTGATATTACAATACTAAGTTTATTTTCTTGTGTAAATGCTGCCCTTACAGTAGCATTTGCAAATTGCTTAACAATAATTTGTTATCTAAAAATGGCTACCTGTCCTGAGAACAAATTTATAGCTCAGGTCAAATCCCCTGCATGATTACAGTGTTTGGAAATATATTTAAAAACAAAATGATAAACATTTTGAAGTGACATTCAGCTTAAATTCCATCAATGTTGACTGCCACGTTTACTGCATAGACACAGTTAGACCAACTGTAAAAACACTCCTTAAATCCAGACCAAGTTTTATTTATCTTTTCCTTGTGCAAATACTAAAATCTTACAAATAAAAAATGTGCATGTACTTTAAAAAATAAACCATCATACATTCAGATAAATATTTATAGACAATGGTGTGAAAGAGAACAAATATTAACAGCCTTCACTTCCACATTTTCTCTGGTCAAGTCATTTGTGCAGTTGTTGATTGAAAACAGTTAATATGGAGCTGCATGAAAAACTTTTAAAGTGCACTATACTCACCCATATGTAATAGAAAACATATTTTGTAAAAGAGAATGCAAAATAGTCTGAATTACAACATTCATCTCACATATGGGAGATTTAGACTTGCTTTTATTTTCAGCTAAAAAAATTATCTTTTTATTGGGTTATTTTCTCATGCATGGTTTTTGCCTCTTTAAATATATATATGTCTGACTTTAGATCTCAGTAGAGAAGGTGATATATATTTCAAACAGATGCTCACCAGAGAGGAAGGCTAATGCAAGTCTACCTATGTTTTCTATCATGAGGAAATCTCAATTATGCTGCATAATTATATTTACCACAAAACACAAAAAGAGAAAATTTCTCCAGTTTTGACTATTGTTTTTTAGTAAAGCTTTTTACAACATTACAAAGCAATGCAGTCCAATTTTAGATTACATCAATCAAAATGAAAACTGCAGAATAAATGGAAACCTAAAAGGCCAAATTTTATTTTATATATTTGCAATGTGTTTTTATATCGTATTTAAGACCTCACTATTACTTTTTTTTTTTTTTACTCTGAAGCGAAAATAAGCTTTCATATGGTTATAGGGTGTATTGTGGTTTAAATAACTTCCTTCCTAAAGTGTCTGTCAGGGTTTAGTTTTGCTCTGTGTTTCTGTAGGACTTTAAGGGTAGCCTACGTTTTACACAACAACGATGGAAGTGTTTCCTTTCCTTTTTTCACGTAAAGATGACAACGTTGTCAAAACGATCCCCGTTCACACGGATCAGTGAAAAAGACTAACACTGCTGTATTCTGCTGCCAGGCCAGTAGTTGGCAATGTCACTTTGTAAAGAAAAACTACACGCTTATGCATATTACTGAACACGTAATACGCATGCGCATGACTTCGCCGTTTTCACAAATTCTCATTTTTGTACTTCAAACTGTGACGATAATGGTATCATTTTCAAAGACTTGCACTTTGAAACCCGTTTTCAAAATTTGCGTTTTCAGGCCCCCAAAAATGAACAGTGTAGGCTAAATGAACAGCCAAAACAAAAAAAACGTTCTCCATTTTTTGTTGAAAATGGTGTCGTGTAAACAGCCCCTGAGTTGTCTCTGTCATTGTTCTTTGTTGGAGTTATTATCCTGTTAGTTGCTTTGCACTATTTCTATGTCAGTTTCCTTTGTATGTGTTCATTTACCATGGTTTTTGCCATTTCCCTCATGTTTCACACCCTTGTTTAATTAGTTACCTGTTTCTTATAGTGTTTTCCCATGTGTAAATAAATCCCTCAGTTTGTTCAGTTCTTCATCTTGAATTGTTTATGCTGCCATGTGTTTTTCCCCTGTGATCTTCTTCGTTTTGGATTATCTTCTTGTTTTTGTTTAAAATTAAACTGTTGCCAGGGCCAGGGGGCCCTGGTGCAGAAAGTTGCTGTGGGCCCCCCTCAGAATCCCATTCCAGGGAAGGGGGTTAGGTTGTGTGGTCCCCCTCTGCCAAAATAGTGTGGGGGCCCCCAAGATCCATGGGCCCCTAGAATCTACACCACCTTTCACTCCTCCAGCGACAGCCCTGATTGCTGCAATTAGATCCCCTTCTCAGTTTTGCCTGACCTGCACAGTTTTTTTGATCCAAATGCCTTAGGTTCAAAAACGTTAAATTAAACCAAAAATGCGTCTATAATGTGTCTATAAAGAAGGTTAGCCCACAGACACAAAGTTGACATACAACTATAAAAATTAAACATTGAAAATATAAAACATAAAAAATGTAATTGACATAAAACAGATAAATGTATAATCTATATATCTTATTTAAGGTGGAAGGTTGTGAAATATGTTGATAAGAGGCTTTTTGCAAAGTTATTACTACCTTACTTGGCCAGGGGGCAGTGTGACACTGTATACCATTTCTTGAATGTGATAGAGGAGAAAACTTTCTGCATTTGTAGATTTTCAATAAAAAATCACTTTGATTTATAAGCGGCTTTCTTCATGGGGACCAAAAAATGTCCCCACAAGGATTTCTGCTATTGCCATCTTTGTGGGACATTTTGTCCCCATAACTGAACCACACACACACACACACTATCTTGATCTCTTCATCTGTTGAAAAGAAGTTGTATAAGCGGTGTTGTGAAATGTAATTAATGTTTTTAGTTAGTATCTCTCTTTGAAAAATATAAAATATGCTTTCAAAGAGAAAACATTCATCTACCACTATTAAATCAAGTATTGTAATGCAACTGATTACATCAGTGTTATAATGTTATTGTGGTACTGTGCTTAATCAGCCTGATGTTAGAGTTGACTATCATTTGTCGGTCTGTCACAGTAAAAACAGTATGTCATTACAAATGTTTGACAAAGCAGACAGGGACTGTATCTAAACGGCAGATGTTAAACATCAAATTTCAGTCCCATTTTTGGAGCATAGACCCCAAAATGTCATTTCCAACTTAAATTGTTACTTTGGAGCAAAGTTTGGCAGACTTGGCAGATGTGCTAAAACATGATCCAAATGATGTTAAGAGGTTAACTACTGGCATGATTTTAGAAAAGCTGTATTATATTCAATAGGGCTGTATTACAGAAACCTCCTGTCAGGGTGTGGATGAAGACATGAGGTGAGGACATTTTACTTGACAAAAAAAAATGTTTTGGGCCTTGAGTGGCCTCCTGGTCAAGCTCTTCTGGGGTAGGAGCGGACTCTGGTGCAGACTCATGGGCTGGAGCGGGCTCGTGATTGAGCTCTGGGGCTGGAGCGGCAGTGGCTCAGTGGTTCATGTAGGTTGTCTACAAACCGGAAGGTTGGTGGTTCAATCCCCGGTTCCACCTGCCCAAGTGTTGAGGTGTCCATGAGCAAGACACCTAACCCCTGCTGCTCCCGACGAGCTGGATGGCGCCTTGCATGGCTGACACCGCCGTCGGTGAGTGAGTGAATGGGTGAATGTGAGGCTATATGTAAAGCGCTTTGGTGGCCATAGGTCTGTGAAAGCGCTATATAAATGCAGTCCATTTACCATTTACCATTTGTGACTGGGCTCTGGGGCTGGAGCGGGCCCGTGACTGGAGTGGCTTGTGACTGGAGCAGCTCGTGACTGGGCTCTTGGGCTGGAGCGGGCTCGTGACTGAAGCAGCTGGTGACTGGGCTCTTGGGCTGGAGCGGGCTCGTGACTGGGCTCTGGGGCTGGAGCTGGAGCGGGCTCGTGGCTGGAGAGGGCTCGTGACTGGGCTCTGGGGCTGGAGCGGGCTCGTGACTGGGCTCTGGGGCTGGAGCGGGCTCGTGACTGGGCTCTGGGACTGAAGCGGGCTCGTGACTGGGCTCTGGGGCTGGAGCAAGCTCATTAGCTGGAGCGGGCTCATGGGCTTTAGTGGTCTTTGGAACGGGCTCATGGGCTGGAGTGGACTCTGGAGCGGGCTCATGGGTCAGAGCGGATATGTGTCTGGCCTAGACGCACATAGCAGCTGCAACTTATAGTGAAAGGACCCCCTCTTCGATCATGCCCAAACCAACAGGAAGAGCTTGCTCTAGAATTTCACTCTCTGGATCGGACTCTGGGATTTCACTCACTGGATTGGAATGGACTCAGGAGTTTCAGTCTCTGGAATGGACTCTGAAATTTCACTCATTGGAACAGTCTCAGGGATTTCACTCACTGGAACGGACTGAGATTTCACTCACTGGAACGGACTGAGATTTCACTCACTGGAACGCACTCTGAGATTTCACTCACTGGAACGGACTCTGAGATTTCACTCACTGGAACGCACTCTGAGATTTCACTCACTGGAACGCACTCTGAGATTTCACTCACTGGAACGCACTCTGAGATTTCACTCACTGGAACGGACTGAGATTTCACTCACTGGAACGGACTCAGATTTCACTCACTTGAATGGACTCTGAGATTTCTCTCACTTGAATGGACTCTGAGATTTCACTCACTTGAATGGACTCTGAGCTTTCACTCACTGGAATGGACTCGGGAATTTCAGTCACTGGAACGGACTCGGGAATTTCACTCTCTGCAGCAGACTCTGGAGTGGAGGTCCTGATGGTAAGGTCCGTGGAGGGCTTGGACACAGGCTTTGAGTTAGCTAGAGTGTTCAAACGTTTTCAGAATGGGACTGGATGATCATGGGAAAAGTCTGATATAAAGAAACTGATATAATTCATCATCCAGCACATGGCCAATGAACACAATGTGCTCAAACAAAACAGGACATAAACATGCAGCCAGTGAGAGCACTCACCATTTGTGTCCACACAAAACATCACAACATGAAAGCATGTGTCCGATATAAACATGAACCCCACGCTACACAGAAAACAACACACGAAGAAAGAAAGGCCCGAGCAAACTCGAATCCGCACGCTCGCACCATGAGACCAGAGAACAACAGAAGACAAACACATGGAGCATGAATGTCTGAACCCCGACACAGAACCAAAACTAAATTAGACACAAGTGCCGGGATCACAAGTGCTGCTCCGCAGTGAGTGAGTCAGTGAGATAAGTCAGTGAGATAAGTAAAGCACAGTGTTGCATTAATAATACCTCTGTCCGCTGTCTTCATACATTTCAATTCACCAAACCCAGTTGCAGTGGAGTGATATAATTTTACATTAAATAATGTATAATGTATAATTAATATAAAATAAATATAAAATAGTACATACAAAAAAACAAAAAAAGGTATGAAAAGGTATCAGCACATTACAAAACATTTCAGAAGCTATAAAGTTTTGCTTTGTTAGCGTTCACCATGTGCTTTCAGAAGTAGCCTATTTGTTCTTATACACGAGATGAGTAAAATAATAACTCTGTCTTTATGTTTATGCACACTTATTGCACTATAAATGCACACTTATTAATAGTGGACTTTGAAAGATGTGACCAAAAGCTCATGTTTTCTTCGCAGTATAGACATACTTTGAATTTCTGGTATTGAAATGTTCACATCCGGTAAGAATAGGACCACATGAATCCATTGAGTGCCAGTTGAGTCCCTGCAGTAACTCCAGCACCCTCAGTAAAAAGCCCAATCTGTGAGCATGAAGCCAATGCTTATCATCAAACAGCAGGAGGCAGAAGATGCTGTAAATTTGGGTAGGTTTTCTGTCCTTTACTTAACATCCTAGATATGAAGCCTATTCAGCAGACATGACGGACCTGTTTAAAGGTTAAGCAAGAAGAGCATGCCTCAGAAGAATAAGGGTGGAAATGCCTTTCTAGAGCATAAAAACTGGATTTGCTTCCAGCTTTTACATTAGACCTCAAGTGGAAACCACCATTTTGCCCTGGAGCAGAAAGCAATTGAAAAATATTTCCTTTCTCTAAAGATAAATAAAAGTCCTGGTCCCGACTATATCATTGGCAAACTACTGAAATCTTGTGCAAGGCATTTAAGTTCTATCTTCTATAGCCACGTTTCCACCGAAATTACCCGGAACAATTTGTCCCAGGAACTTTTTTCCCCCCAGACCTCTTGCTGTCTGCGTTTCCACCGTGGTCTAAAGTACCCGTGAAGATTAGGCAAATTAGTCCGGTGACGTAGGACTGCGCGCTACTTCACAGTTCCCGCTGAATTTCATCCTCTGAATTTAAGCTTAATAAAGCCTGAACCTCATTTTCGGTCCATCGGTCGTATTTTTTAAACTCCATTGTTGATTCGAATAGCAAATAACTGTTACTGCACGCACCGCAACAGATTTTAAAAAATGGTGGTTGAAATAAAATGCTGAGTGGAGTCAACCAATCAAAATGTGGCATGAACTCAACCAATCAGCATGTTCAGCACCCAAGTCCCACCCATAGATTGTAAAAAAAGATGGACGACGCCCCTTCGCTCTCTTCCATTGGTGAGAACTGAAGCCGCCAGTGTCCCGATATGGCGCTGACATCTTGGAACTTGAGTCTGCGCAGTAGCGATCTCGGGACCAGACCTGCGCAGCAGTGAGCAGGAAGTAAAGCCGCGAAATCAACGCTCTGCCCTCACTCTCACAGAATGTACTCTCCCTGAGTGCACTTTTTAAAAAATTGATTGCAGTACGACAAGAGGCTTGTTAAAATAAAGTAAATACAATCTCCTCAGTCCTCCGAAGATCCCGAAAAAAATGTCCGTTGGTGCTTCAGTGACTACTTTGCTCGGAGAACCTGTCAATCACAGCTGTCAATCATGACGTTACACCATCGTTTTTATAGCATCACGTAACTAACTAAAAACCAACTTATTTTTGAAACAGACACTTGAACTTACATCAGCGTGATAAAAACGACAGCAAATGAAAGAAACCACCTTTGGAAAAAAGATATTTGAAGTGTAATTTAATTGTTTAGTTGGTCTCACGTCCCGTTGAATAACACGGGGAGGCGGGGCTTATGGCCTATACTAGGACCAGTCACCGGGGGGCGATCGAGACGTTTTGGCTTCACTTTTCAGGGCTTGTGCGGCACGCTTGGTCCCATCCCTGAAATTCCCTGAACTTTGAAAAAGTACTACCATGCAAGCAGGGACTTTTGGAGGGGGTAATATTTACCTGAAACTTCATTTAGACCCTGGTTCCTCCAGTGGAAACACACCAAGTGCCACCCCAAAGTCCCTAGTTCCTGAGGAAAGTTCCTGCGGTGGAAACGCGGCTTATGATATTTAAAATGTCTTTATAACCTACAATGTGTAGGCTACCTAACCTGTGGAAACAGTAGCAATAGTCCCAAGGTTTTAAATGACCTCAGGCCGGTTGCCCTCACTTCTCTTGTAATGAAAACTAGCGGGCAAGGCAAACTGAGCATGCACTCAATCCTATGCAATTTGCCTAGGGCACACAGAGGAGTTGGGTTTAAACACCTAGAAGGGAGTAAAACTCATGCTAGACTGTTGTTTATTGACTTTTCCTCGGCCTACCTATAACACTAGCCAACCTCACATTTTAGCCATGAGACTGACGGAGCATTTTGAATTGAGTCACAATCTGGTGGGTAGGATAGTGGATTTTCTGACAAACAGAACACAGAGAATGAAAGTAAAATATGTGCCAAAGTAAGCATAAGAATATGACTATATTGAAATTTGCAGTTTGAATTTTGAGTCCATCCTCTGCATCTGTCCTCTTCATTCTTGATTGTGCTATATAGAGAATGTGAACATATGTCACACTGTGTTGCATGCTGGGATGGCGGCGCCATTTTGTGAGGATCACTTGCTGCTACTGCTACTGAAATTGATACCGATACCTGCTTATATTTTGTTTTGTTTGCTTAAGTCATTGAAATATGGAGGGAGAAAGAATGATATGGATAAGGAAAAAGAGAAGAGAGACTACTCGTACCAGCTAAATGCCAGTACCAAGCAATGGTATTTGGCAAATTAAAGACAACAATAGATCCATATATGACTTGGCAGTCCAAAACTGGAATACTGCCCCCAAAGTATGCCTCCATTCACATACAGTACCTGAACATCATAAACTATGTTGTTTTTGCTGAATTGAACTCATTTTATTATTGATGAACAGTTATTGAACTGAACCAACACTGAAGTGACTTAAGCTAAATGATGACACTATTGTCTTCTGTAGAGCTGCTTTACAGCAGATTTTGTCTGATATTTGATTAAGTTTGCATCAATGATTGTTATTTCCTGTTTATTACCGTGAAGCTGCTTCAAAACAATCTGTATTGTACAAACCGCTATAAATAAAGGTGACCTGACAAGTCACTAAAAATTCATAAACAATGTAGCAGTGGTTGGGTGCAAGATCTGCTAAACTGCAAACTGTGAAAGCACAGTCATACTTGCAAAGTTAATGTGCCACTCCTCCTTTTGGCCTAATTATCAAACCAAACAAAATAAAAATAAAAAAACTTTCAAAAACACTCCGCTATATGGTTATTTTATTGTATTATAATCCATGGATTTCATTGAATTATTAATAGAAAACATTTGCTATGATCTTGGGCCTTGGACCTACTTGCAGTGTGTAGATGTTAAGCATTCGGTTATGTTGAGTAGAAATTGATGGAAACAAGTCCTTCAGACAAGCAGAAAGGTAGCGGGCAAGCCCCTCTCAAGGACTGCTCTGCATTGCATTTAAACCTTCAATCTTTTAGCTATCAAACTGGAGCCAGAGTGACACACAAAAAAGCACTGCTATGAATACCTTTGAGAGTTTTAACACTGGGCCTTGGGTTCGCTCTGAGCTGTCACATACACTGGGCCTTGAATACTGAATTTGCAGCCTTGCAGGTTCAAAGACTCCATCCTTCTTCTGTTCTACCTCTCATTACAATTCACACAAGTGGTTCCACCAATAACACTATGATTACAGCTATCATGTCTGCCTTTTACAGAGCAGAAGTATAAATGTTTCAAGAAATTCTATAGAAAAAAAAAGAAAAAAAATACAGTATTGTATGATGACAATGTACAGCAAGTGCAAAAGTCTTTTTTTTATTAAATAAAGGACTTTTTTGTCAACTTTTGTGTTGTTTTCTCTTCAGGGATATCATTTTTTAAAAATTATATTAAAATGCTGTCAGTTACTTTTTTTTATGTATTATTGTTCATGACAAATACTACAGGATCTAGGTCCTCATTAATGATCTATGCTTTTGCCTGTAAGCTGGAAATAATTAGATATTATTAATTTGTTTGGGGAAAACGCAAGACGATCTCAGTTATAAATTGAATAAGATGTGAATTCATGACGGTGTTGGTAAACAATAATAATTAGACTGACCTGAAATGACATACATTTCAGATTTCCACAGCTTTCAAACATTCGAGGTTGTTATTGTTTAATGACAAAACCGTACACCAGACAAAAACATCTGTATTGCTGAGAAAAGTCTCAGCAGATTCCTCTAGAGAGTAAACACAGGATGTAAACAGACGAATGGTTTTTGACGAATGGTGTCTTTGGGAGATGGAACTGTGTAAATAACATGAAAGATTTACTATGTGGATTGTAAATTTGCAGATGAGAGTCATTTATATTTTGAAAATAAATCTAGGCTATTCTGAACAATGGTACACAACTAAAAAAAGGAATGCATTCAATACATTCAATTCAATTAAATTGTGCTCAATGTATTCATTGATTTACCTTCATGTCATTTCAAATGTTTCAATTTCTTTCTTCTGCAGAGGACAAAGAAGATAATGTGAACACTGTTTTCCATATAATTACAGTGAACGGGGACTGAAGCTTCAAAAAAAAAAAAAAAAAAAAAAAAAAAAAAAAACTCTTAAGGGCCATTCACACAGAACAATCTGTTGTTTGTGGATAACAACTTATTATTTCTAGTTGTGTTTTCTATTAACAGTTCCAATTATAAGTTTTATGTTGTTGCTACGATGTAAACGAAGGGCAAAGCTTAGCTTCCTCTTTATAGCTTTTGTAAGCTCTCACTTTCGTAAGGCTGTTCACTACCCCTTAGGAATATTATCCATGATTTTGTGATCGATTACTGTTTGTATTACCATAGTTTGCCGACAAGTATCATAATTAAATTATGTCTAACTTCATATCTAAAATGTATAAGAAAAAATAAGAAAAAAACCCCACTCTGAAACGTCCAGTGAAATCCGTGCTTGCAAAGTCTGTGCATTAAAAAAATCCATTCTGCATGATCCTCTTGTTTGTTAACATTCTTAAGTCTTACTGTACATCTGAGTAGAGCTCGCGATTATGGTAAGGGGCGTGACATTTCGCGCTAAGCAGTGCCAATCACAAGACACTGAGCCAGCTAACCAAACACAGCACATTTTGGATTTCGGAAGGAGGGGCTTCATCAAAAAAAGAAAATAAACGTGTTCAGGACAGACTGGGGAGAGAGGTGCTGTAATAATGCACAATATATGTGAAAAATAATGTGTTTTTTGAACAATCAAGCATTAAAGCATATTCTAGCACACCCCAAAAATAAAATCAAGACTTTGTAAAAGGGCATAGGACCCCTTTAATAAAACATCATATATCATCAGCAATACTTGAAATGGCTCAGCGATTTACAGCAGAGCAAGTACTGTACACAATCAAATAGTAGTGTCACTATCACTTGATGTTGGATCTGGTGAAGAAGCTGTCAGCGATCAAATATTGATTTTGAAGACGTTGAAAACTAAAGTTGAGAAAACATGTTGAGATAGTGAATATAAGCCAGATGCTGAATGTATGTCTATAGAGAAATGAGCACTGAGTCAGACAATGAAAGTGAACATGGTAAAAAGCATCTGCTCGAATTGAACCCTTCCAAAAGCTAACGATTTTACTCTTTTGTAATTGTTATCAAAGCATTAGGAGAGTTTTATACTATTACAGCAGTTAGAGATCCATCCGTGTTATATAGTTCCGGGTCGCTAAAGACCCGAATATGTAATAATGATTGGCGAAACATTCATGCATTTAAGGGTTAAATTCACAGATAAAAACTTTAGAAATTTCAATGATATATTGACCGCTAGACTATATGTCCCCAATACTAACAGTATGAAATGGTGCATTGCGTTGTAGACCTTGATTCCTGTAAAAAAAAAGAAAAAAAAGAAAAGAAGATTGTATAGATTGTATAGAAAAGATTGCTTTTCTCTAATGATTCTTAATGGTTATGCACAGTGTTGGGTAAAGTTACTTTGAAAAGTAATGCATTACTCTTTAAAAAAGTAACTAATTGTGATACCTAATGCATTACATTACTTTTGCGTTACTTTTTCTCACCTGTGCTGGGCTTGTTTGTTTTTTAATAACAAAATAAGTTATGTTTTTGGCAAATGTAATGGCTCTTTCACACCAAAATTTAACTGAATAAGCCTCAGGCTGAAATAAATGCAAATTTACACCTGTAAGGTAGAGGGCGCAGTTATAAAAATACCTTTTCAGCTGTTTAGCCATTCTGTGTTGAAGAATAGGATGCAGGAGAAGAAAGTTCAACACTTACTTCAGCAATAAAAAATGAAACATAAATGTGATGTTTATCTAAAGTCATTTTTGTTTATTGTTATGGTTGAAATGGATCACTGAAGGTCAGCAGCAAAGACATTGGTTTATAAAGTGATTAAAGCTGCAGTCCGTAGTTTTTCCTCTTTGTCGCCTTCTCTGTTCGAAATCTGCAATTGCAGTTATTCGCAGAATTATCAATTTTATGTGGGTTGTGCCTCGGCACGGCACAGCATGGATGAATCCAATGTTTTGAGGAGAATGTGCGGCTGTCTGTCACCTCGCCGGTGTGAATACTGTCATTCTGAATCACAGATTCTTTTGGAAGTATGAACAACATAAGAATTTTCACTGGAAAATGTCATCTGCACAAGTAAGTAACAACCACTTTTGATCTGACCAACTAAGGGAAAAAAGCATTGCAGTAAATCGCACTGATTAAATCTAACGATCGCTTATCATATCACGTCAAACCGTGCAAATTATACTTTGTTCTCAAATTGTTAATGTTAACATCATCATTGCGTGACTACATTTAGGGCCCTATTTTAACGATCTAAGGGCATGGTCTAAAGAGCCCGGCGCAAGTTCACTAAGGGCGTGTCCGTGTCCGAATTTAGACCAGGCATGGTCTAAAAGGGTTGTCCCTATTCTCTTAATGAGTAATGGGTGTGTTTTGGGATTTACGTGCCTTAAACCAATCAGAGTCTCATCTCCCATTCCCTTTAAATGCCAGTTGCGCTCGCGCCTTGGCAGATTCGCTATTTACATGACGGAATTTGATAATGGAAAGACCGAATGCGTCTTCAGAGTGCAAAAGGAACTGCTCGTGCGCGAGGTAAAAGTGCGCAAGTAGATTCCACCATATCTTTATGTATACAATAATAATCTATTCATTTTCAGACCAGCACGCCCATGGGCGCACAAATGGGCGCAAATGCATTTGCTATTAAACAACGTGGCGCAGGACGTGAAAATGATAACTTCGTCGGACTGAAACTAGCAAAAAACACTTGCATTGCGCTTGGCGCTGCATTGCGCCGGGTGTAAGATAGGGCCCTTAATGTGTATTAGGGCTACCTGTAGTTCAGTTTCCATTTTTGTGCAGTCTAATTTCTAATTGTCATACCAACAAATTACTGTTCCTTAGAACTGGTTCTTACCTGTCCAGCAGAAAAAAAGCCGTGTCTGTGTCCGTTTTGAACCCCTTCAAAACACGGACTTCACGCCACATTACAAAAGCCCTTCCGATATTTATCCTCGTTTTCGCATGGGCCTGGTTGTAGTCTCTTTTTTTCTGTAGCCCCTCCGAAGTCTTTTGCATTTTACAATGGGTGAATCTCCAGTTGTCACTGATGATTGTCGTTTGAACCTTTCTGGATCCGCCATCAAATTGATAAGTTTAATTATATCAAGCTGTGAGAAAAGGCTAAAAATCTCCACCTCCAACATCCTCAATTGCAATATAGCCTACTAGCCGAGACTCCTTCTTTATGTGTGCAGATGTGACGTAATGACGCAAAGATATGCTTGAATTTCCCGCGGAAATCCACCAGGACCCCTGGAATTAAAAACATCATTACAAGCTTACCGTTTTGAATTGAGCTAAGGCAAGCAGATAGTTTTGAACACTGGCTGGTTATGTACTTGCTCAATTTTATTTTGGATCATTTTTAACCCAAAAAAGTTACGGACTGCAGCTTTAAATACATAAAGTATATTTGTGTAATTTAATATATTTGATTATTGCAGGTTTGTGTAGTATTCTGAGATTGTATTTCACTGTTTTTATTAATTTTGAGTAATACTAAATCTGTTCTGTTTTTTTGCAAGTGAGATGAGTAAATGGCTGCTTGTATTTATTCTAAAACTACAATAACCATCATGTTTACACAGCGAACTCAATGCCCGTGAACTTACGATTTCTCTCAACATTCTCTCAATAATTTCTCTTGAACACGGAAATATACCATTTGACATCTGATATATTTGCTCATTGGAGTTCATGGTTGACATTCATAGTAAATTGTCATTGGTTAAAAAAATAAATAAATCGAACATACTGTAATGAAATATTAGAAATATAAATGTTACTTTCATAAAAAAAAGTAACCGTCAATAGAAAATTTTACTTTTTGCCCAAAAATGGTGTTGTTACAGCATCTACCAACAGGGGCTGTAGTGACTGAACTAAGCCCTTATTTTGAGCAACGTATCAGTTTGACGTAGAAACATGGGCTCAACCAATGGTGTAAGTTTTGGGCAGGACTATCTATTTGGACAATCTGACCAATGTCAAACAAGGGATTGTTCAAGAAACCCGTGTAAAAACTTGTGTTCATTTTATGATATTCTGTTTGGTGACTATAGTAGCACAGAAATTAGAAATCTACCTTTACAGTTAAGTTCAGTACATTAACATTATCATAGTTTGGGAAACATTGCTCTGGCATTTCTAGCCGTCAGGTGGCTTGCCACTGGGTGAATTGAGGTAAACTCCTTGATTAAGTGATACCAAAAGTTCCCATCTCTTCCCTCGCCATACTTCCACATAAGAGGAAGATGCTTTTTAATCATAAAGAGATTGCTTGACTATCAAAATTTCCCTTGAGGTTCCCATTTGATCTGCAGCCTATGGCACAACAGAGACTAAATCCTCCCTTTGCTCCTCAGTGAACCTGTTTCCATGCATAATCTGCAAATGCAAATCAGAAAAGGGTCAATGAAAAGAGAGGGGATTTCATAATCAGTATCTAATTCCTCCAGGACTCAGGAGCACTGCTTTCTCACCAGGTGGTTTTCACTGTCTTTATTTTCATCTGTCCTATCTCTTCTTTCAGTGCAAAAGAACAAGGCCTCCCAAAGTTGGTGTAGTCCCAAGTGCAGCAGAATAGGGATCAGTAGAGTTCCTAAAATCCATAGTTTCATCTTCTGCAGAGTCGAGGTGATTGCTCCTTTAGGAACCATCTTCCAAAAGCTTCTTACAGATCTTCCAGGTCTATAGCTGTTGGTTTGCATTAGGACTTGGTCCTGAGGGTGTCCTCCAGCCTGCTTTACTCTGGCAAGCTCCTTTTAATCTTTAACTTTGTTCTTTGCCTCTTGGTTTTCCTGACAAGAGGCACCTGCCAGTTCCGCTGCTTCATCCATCCAGATCCTTGCCTGGGGTCCTTCATGCCAACAGCCCAGTATTCTCCTTAGAAGAGCTCATTACAATAATTATCTGGTGTCGCCACTGTTTTGCAGTGCAGCCCAAATTCATCAGCTGAGCCTTCAATGTATTATACATCCAAGTCCTGTCCCTACAGTAGAGGTGGTCTTCTCAGGTCCTAAGATCTGTACTCGGCACAAATAACTTCTTACCTGAACCTAACATGCATAAATGATTTCTTTCTTCTTCTTTCAACCCCAGCAGGAAGCGAATGTAACAGAGGCAGTGACGTCTGTGCATGTTTGCAGCCAGTGGCAAGTGGTGACTTTTCCAACCTGGTATGACACAAATTCAGAGATTACAAATAATAAACACCACGGCCGGTGTAGATTTAAAAGTATCTTCCTACCTTATTTGATCAAAATCATTAAAAATTAATGATTAAAAATAAGTATAGACAGGATTCAGGTTATTAGATATTTAGAGGAACGTTATTCTATGTTTATCAAGATATACAATGGTGCATCAAAAACAGATAATAAGGAGCTGAGTTCATTATACCAGAATTAAATGTTATGTTAAATAAAAGAGTTAGTGGTAATTTGTCAGTGTTTAGAGGAGAATTGTTGGCCATTCTTTTAGCCTTTGAGTGGGTAGAAAATAATAAGCCAAGCAAAGTGTTAATATAGGGTCAGATTCAAGTAGTGTGCTAACCAGTTTCAAAAACATGCAGTCAGAAGCAAGACGGGACATTATGTTGGAAATAGCCCAAACTATTTACAGAATCAATAAAGTAGGAGTAATAGTGAAATTTATCTGGATTCCAGCCCATATAGGAGTAGTCGGAAATGAATTGGCAGACAAATATGCAAAAAGTGCAACAAAAAAACAGAGGTAAATACGGCAGTAAATTATAGTAAGGCGGAAGTTAAAAGCATAATTAAAGCAGAAATGAAAAAGAAGTGGCAGGAGGAGTGGAATATGGAAACAAAAGCGAGAATGTTCTACAGTATCCAGAAGAAGGAGGAATGAGAGAAAATAATAGAAATTAAAAAAGAAGAGGACATTATTTCGAGAATGAGATCTGGGCATACTGGATTAAATAGTATGCTTAAAATAATAGGGAAACATGAAACTGGGTCAATAGAACGTGTAATTATTAATTGTCCTAGGTTGGATGAAAGGATGATTCTGAAAGATAGGCTAAGTAAAGAAAAAATTTGATTTGAAATGAAGGAAATATTACAACTGAATTTAGGGCATGTGGGGTATAGAGCAATATTTAGTTTTTTGGGGAAAAACTGGGCTTATTAGAAGGATATGAGTTTAGTTATTATTAAAATTGTGTTTATAATAATGTGAATTAATCGTTTTATTTAGTTATTTTATGTATTTATTTATTTAATTTGTAGCAGGTAAAGTAGGCTATTTTGATCCACACTCCATTTCAGAAGGTGGCGGTAATGCACTAAAAAGTTGTTTGCCAACCGCCATTTAAAATCAGAAGAAGAAGAAGATAAGACAGGTGACATTGATCATGGTTGGAATTAAATTCTGCAAGACAGTGGACCTCGAGGGGCAGATTTGAAGATCCCTGCCTTATGCGTGCTACAGACTGTGCAATTTCAGCAATCCTATAAGGTCATTACAAATCACACTGTACGACATGGATAAACTTGGGTACGACATGTAGACTGTATGATGATGACAACTATTGAATTGTAGGCTACGATGCAAGATAGAAGAATAAAACTTCTTAAGCATGCGCTTGTGGTAAACAAATAGAGCAAGATTAATCGCACATTGGCAGTTGTGTTTTTTATGTGTGCTGAAAAAAAGAGGAGGAAGCGAAAGAGGAGAATATGGATGCGGTCATGGCTAGGGAAAAGAGGCCAACTTGGCATGCCAATTTTACAAAATGGAGCTCGAGGTAAGTAATTTTATGTTTTAGCGCCATGTCACGTTGATCAATACGTCATTTCATGTTGCATTTTTATTGGCTAGTCAGTAGATGTAGGTCGTAGCAGCAACCACACCTATGAGATGATCATGGTAAGTTTCTCACAATGTCAGAAAATTATCGCAGGCTATCTTTGGTTGCATGACCGTGACAACAGCTGTCTTTGAATCTCTCTCACTGACTACGTTTACAAGCTGTTAAAATTCGGGTTATGGTCGGGTTAAGGTCACTATTTGGGTTTCTGAAACATTCGGAATAACCCGTTTACATGCGTGAGCAGAGAGAGTTACTCCTGTATACATGGAATTTGTAATCAATTGGCAATATCCCGATGTAAACGGCTACGCACGGTTAGCGTCTGGACGTACAGACAAACTTAAGATGCAATATGCGTCATTTCCGATTCTTCTTCCTGTATCCAAAGACAACAACAACAGCAGCAGCACGCGGATAATGAATAGTTTGGGGCAGATAGCGATCGCCTTTGTTTGCGCTTTCCTCCTCGCTCCAAAAGTGTGGTGCCGTGCTGCGTCTCGCCATGTTTACCTCTACTTCTTGTTTACTTCCGGTATACTGCACACGGGGTTTTGTATGCGCCGTCTCTCCTCAAAAGACCAAGATTCCTTGCGAATAGAACATGCGCAGAACACAAATCAATGTTCCTTTTGATGGGGATATGCCGATACGCGTTTACATGACCAAATATTCGGGTTAGAAAAGGGGTACCCCAGGTATAATATCCGGGTTTTTAAAAACCGGGATATGAGCATATCCGGGTTTTTGCCGGTGTTTACATGGCCGTGCGCGACCGGGTTATTGCTAATATTCCGGTTTTGAACGGGTTATTGGCTGCATGTAAACGTAGTCACTGTATAGCGTAGGACCACCGTTTAGGAGCCACGACCACAGAAATCGCCACAATTGGTCATCTTTCATCTGGGACAGTCCAAAATTATACAATGTATACCGGACATTACACCTCTCAATAAAAGAGGTGTAATGCATAAATCAGCATAAAGTCTGTTAAAGTCTGCAGCTTATATTTGGACACATGGAAGTTGGGAAGTGCCAGTCCATCAGATTGGAACTGCTAATTTCAATTAGGTTCTCTGAGGTAAAAAGCAAATTAACAGGGTTTGATTAAGCTGTAAGAGTCAGAGGACATCCTTCCATATGTTTGAACTGAGTGTAGTATTGTAAGGAACAGGTCTTCATGGGTCCACTTTGATCTGAAAACCCAAGGTTCAACCCAAGACGGTTATGTCTAAAACTAGGAGGACAAAGGTCGGGTCTATCAGTAGCCTTGCATCACAGTTGTTTTAAATAAATGTCCTTTTCTCTGAGCAATAGCCTTGTGGGCAGCGCTCCGACAAATGCCGCAATTGTGCTTCAAGTGCCGGCTTGAGGTCCTTTGCCTGTCCTGTTCCTTTCTCTGTCCTCTCCATTGCTTCCAGTCTCATCTACACTATCCTATCTAATAAAAAATGGCAAAAATATAAATAAATAAAAAGTGCTTTTACTATATTGACCTGAGAATACCTAAATTTGTTTAAATATGCTTGTTTAAAATATATAACTTTCCATTATTCATGCGTTTAATATTTTTATTATTTTATTTTTTTATTATTAATAATTCTATGAAAACATTATTATACCCTTTCTGCTGTGTTCTGTCAGTTCACATTTTTATATGTAAATTGCCAAACCCTCCTGGTTACTGTTGTGGACACCAGCAGCGTCCACATAAACCGGTGTCTGCAATACCTGAGGTAATCAAGAGAATGAATACAGAGATTTGCCTATTAAAAATAACATTCATATAAATTTCCTTGTGCTTGGAAGAAACCGTACAAGTGAAAAAATTATGTACTACTTTTGCCAGAAATCGTTTACAGAAAAACATTTAAATGCCAACTAATCAATTTGATTAAATTAACCAAAATTAAACCATTTATTACAATAATTGATTCTTTCCACTGTTTTGGCAAACACCCCACTTCCCATACCTTATTATATAAATGTAATAATATTTCTTTACTCCTATCATTTAAATTCTTTATCATACAATAACTTATTTGATCATTCCCTGGCATTGTTTTTTCTGATTTTCTTATAACATTATTCAATTCTCCTATTGAAAACATCATATTTATAGCACTTTCACTGTCCCTATCATCCTGTATTGCTTCTACATTTTCTCTTACTATTTTCTCCCTCTGTATCTTTTCCTCGTTACTCAAATTACCATTACTATGCATTTTAACAAACGTCCTTGCCAGCAGCTCTGCTTTACCTTTGCTCTCTATTACTAGTTTCTCTCCATCTTTCATTATAGGATAACCATACTCTTTTTTTATTTCTTTTTTTTATTATTGCCTGACATTCTCTTAATCATACCCCATACTCGATGTAATGATGTACTTCTTCCTAAAGATTCACAATACTTCCTCCAAAAATTCTTTTTAACTCTCTTTATTGTTTTCCTTACTACAGCCTGCTTTCTTTTATATTCTGAAAGTTATGTGTTTTTTTTCAAGACTTTAAATGCCTTATTTCTATCTTTAATTACCTTCGTGCATTCTTGCGTCCACCAAGGAACTATTTTCTTTCTATTACTACCACCTCTTTTTGGTATCGACCCTTTTGCTCCTCCTAGAAAAATATTACTTATTTCTGCTTTGAGATCTTCAATTCCCTGATTAATACTAACCTCCTTTAATTTTCCTTCAGTTAATATTCTATACTTGTTCCAATCTGCTTCCTCAAATTTCCACCTTTTTTCTCTCTCTTCCTTTTTCATGTCCCTTTCTATTCCAATTTCTGTAAATATAGGATAATGATCACTCCCTATAGTGCTTCCTTTAAATACTTCCCAACTACTTGTCCCTACCAGAGACTGTGACACCAAAGTAAGACTATTGCGGTTTCTGTACCCTTATTTAAATTCACCTTTGTACCTGATCCATCCGTCCTGCATGCCATGGCGCTCTTGCAGGTCCACCAGGCCCAGGTGCTCATGGACATGCACAAGGGTGGTTCTAACCCAGAGCTCCTCCGGGCAACGAAGGAAACCGCATGTTCCATCGGTCAGGCGATGTCTGCCTTGGTGGTCCAGGAGCACCACCTTTGGCTCAACCTGGCTGATATGATACCCAGAAACCAATATTTATCGGTGTCCCTCATAAATATTGGTTTCTGGATGCCCCTCTTTCCCAGGTTGGGCTGTTCGGCGACGCGGTCGAGAACTTTGCCCAGCAGTTCTCGACCGCCCCGAAGCAGACGGAGGCCATCCGACACATCCCTTCTGCTCGTCGCCGAGGTCAACCTTCTGCTGCGTCCTCCGCTCCCACGAAACCTCAGCGGCAGCAACCACCTAGGTCTCAGCGTGGAGCAAGCCGCAGGAAGTCGACCCCGCCTGTCCAGGCCACCGCCAAACCAGGAGGCGTCTGCAGCCGAGGTAACACCGCTCGGATATGAGGCCGCTCCAACACTGGCTCCACAATAGAGTCCCGAGATGGGTGTGGCAGAGCGGAACTAGTGCTCCTCGCGACAGCCCCTCCCTGGCCCATTCCTCTGAGAGAGGACCTGCTCTCTCAGAGATGAGGCACCCTATGGCACCCACGTCCAGACCTCTGGAAACTCCATGTCTGGTCCTTGGACGGGACGTGGAGGTTCTAGGTGACCTACCCCAGGCGGTAGTTGACACCATCACTTCCGCTAGAGCCCCCTCTACGAGGCGCCTCTATGCGTTGAAGTGGAACCTGTTCGTTGAGTGGTGTTCTTCTCAAGAGGAGAACCCACGAACTTGCTCGATCAGAGCCGTGCTTTCCTTCCTGCAAGAGGGCTTGGAGCGAAGGCTGTCTCCCTCCACCCTTAAAGGAGTCATGACCTGTAATTTTCACTTTTCCACGAGAATCAATGTAAGTTATGATTGCCTAACGATTATACACTGGCCGGGAAGCCGATATTTAAAAGTGAAGCGTTTGTTTACCCCTGGGTTCGTAAACCAGCCCACGTGCACGCGCACTCAAATACGAGATTTTAATTTCTGCCCCGACTTGACGTTAAGACGGGGCAGGATATACCATATATGGACACCGCAGACCTATGCTGCAGGAAGCCCGCCCTGCCCCTCTCCCCCTCATATTCAGTCGCGAAAGATGCAGAAACGTAGTGCACACGTGAGTTGCTCTGTTGTTGACTGCCAGAATCAACATGTAAATGTGTTTTCTCTCCCAAGAACGGACCAAGCTGTCAGGGACCAGTGGATTAAATTCATTTTTAATGACGCGGTTCCTACAACCCTTCCCACTGGCTTAACGTTAGGTGTCTGTGCTAATCATTTAATTATAATTATAGAATTGTATATTATATAACTATGACAACATATAATTGTATTGATTTTTTTATAGAATAGATAAGGATAGATAAATAAAACAAATAGTCAAGTAATAATAAACATAAAGAAAAATATCACGTTACATGTCTGTAGAAGAAAAATATTGAATGTCTAAAAAACCACAACGTGAAACAAGGCAAAAACACCACATGATAGCAAACGTTGATCTCAATAACCACTCTAAGCTGATAAAAAAAAGTACACTACATCTCCGTTAATGTAATCTACATTAAATAAAAGGTATAATGTATGTCTCAGTCAAAATGATTGTCTTTACCATTCAGAGACATCTTGATGTAGACATCCTTCCATCGACTCTACATCTTCCCTTTCCAGCTCAGGTTCAGAGTCTGGCTCATACATATACGGTTGAATTCCGTAGGTCGCGGCCAGGTCGGGTTCATTCCTATTTTTTACAGTCTATGGTTCATTTACAACTTGCGCCATGATGTCATTTTGTAATGATATGCTGAAGTTACCTGCGGTGTCAACCCCCCTCCTTCCTGCCACCAATCAACGCGCCCCTCATTTGCATTATTAAAATGACTGTCCACGACAGCCAAAATATCGCATCAGATCTCGCGAGACAATAATGCCTTCAGAAATAAGGGTCAGAGGAGCTCTGTGTTTATTTTTTTTCCACTTTTCTTTTTTAGAAGGGCCTGAAAGACTATAATAGAGCGTGGGTATCCAAGGTAATACTAGGTTATGAATCCTTTAAAGTGTATGTTGCCGCTATCGCCGCACATCACGATGCAGTTGAAGGTAAGTCGACAACCTGGGAAAACACAACCTGTCTCTGGTCCTTTCGGCATTTCAGAGACCACCCTTTGAGCTTTAGCAACCAGCTGAGTTAAAAATTCTGTCCTGTAAGACAGTACTCCTGCTTGCATTGGTCTCCATCAAGAGGGTAGGGGACCTGCATGCATTTTCGGTCGAAGAATCGTGCCTGGAATTCGGCCAGGCTAACTCTCACGTGATCCTGAGACCCCGGCCCAAGATTCCTACCACTCCCTTCCAGGACCAGGTAGTGAACCTGCAAGCGCTGCCTTCGGAGGAGGCAGACCCAGCCCTGACTTTTCTCTGTCCCGTTCGCGTTCTGCATCTGTACGTGGACAGAACGCAAAGCCTCAGGACCACAGATCAGCTCTTAGTCTGTTACGGAGGCCAGCAGAAGGGAAAGGCTGTCTCCAAGCAGAGGATGGCCCACTTGATAGTGGATGTCATCGCCTTGGCTTACGAAGCCCAAGGCGTGCCCTGCCCGCTCGGGTTGAGAGCCCACTCCGCTAGGAGTGTCGCTTCTTCCTGGGTGCTGGCACACGGCGCCTCGCTGACAGACATCTGTAGAGCTACGGGCTGGACGACACCTAACACGTTCACTAGGTTTTATAGCCTACGTGTTGAGCCGGTTTCTTCCTGTGTGCTCGCTTCAACCAGCCGGTAACACCGAAGTTCCCACTCTAGTGTTGGCTTGCTGCACCACTCCCTTCCACGTGAAGGGGATACGTGCGCTTTTTTGCTTCAGTCGATTTCCCCACTCAGGTGAACCCTGTGAGTTCCTCTGCACCCCTTCGGCAGTCGGACGTTGCGGAGCTGCCGACGCCAGGCCTAGTGCTCGTATGCTTGTGTAACTTGTGCTAGGCTGGGTTCCATATGTGGTGATCCCTGCGCCGATCCCATATGTGTATTCTTCCACGATCAGCTCCCTGTGGTGAGCCCATGTCTTTCTCTTTCGAGTCCGCTCTGCCGTCTCTGTCCGGTGTAGCCTCCCCCTTCTCAGGCTGGAGCCACCCCAGTGACATTCCATATGTTGCACTGCCCCTCCGGCCAGTCCATATGTGTATTCTCCATGTTACCTCCCTTCGGGCAGGATGTGGCTTCTGCAGCGCCCAACCGTGGTGTTTTCCATGGGATCCCAATTATGTCATAAGGGAACATCTCGGTTACTTATGTAACCCTCTTTCCCTGAAGGAGGCAACGGGAGACGTAACGTCCCGTCACCACCATTGCTGACCATCGCTCTACGGCCGTTACGATCTCGGCTCCTCAGTGAAAAACAATGTGTGCATGCGCCCACTTCCTGTTTATACCCTTGCTGCGGGGCGGGGCGCATGACGCGACTCACGCACACCAACGATCATTGGCTCGTTCTGTAGACACTCGAAGATGATAGGGCTCCCTGAAGTGATCCCAATTACGTCGTCACGTCGACATTACGTCTCCCATTCCCTCCTTCAGGGAACGAGGGTTACATTAGTAACCAAGATGTTTCTTTTCTAATTTGTCAATAATTTGTCAAATATACATTAAGGGCCCTATTTTAACGATCTGAAACGCAAGTGTCAAAGCGCAAAGCGCAAGTAACTTTGTGGGCGGGTCTTGGCGCTGTTGCTATTTTCCCGGCGGGATAAATGACTCTTGCGCCAGGCGCAAATCTAAAATGGGTTGGTCTGAAGTAGCTTCATTATTCATAGGTGTGGTTTGGGCATAACGTGAAATAAACCAATCAGAGCGTCATCTCACATTCCCTTTAAGAGCAGGCGCGCTTTTTCTAAAGCGGATTCCTATTGTAACGGCGGATTTGCCAGGCGCGCGCCAGGAGCGGTTCACATCCGAGGAGAGCAACGCTCTCGTCAGGGACGTTGGGGATGGAGAAACCCACCCAAATTAACTTCGGTTAAAAGGGCGTATGATAATTTGGGTAAATGTGTAAGCTAGATGTATGCTTTTATAATAAATTGTCTATCTATCTATCTATCTATCTATCTATCTATCTATCTATCTATCTATCTATCTATCGTAATAATGTATGATTTGCAAAAATGAAAACTGCTGCTTCTGTGTAGATAAGAGAATCAAAGTGTATGCGCATTGTGCTCACGCTACATTGATTATGGCCCAGCATGTGCCCTTAAAATAGCATATGAATAACATGCGCAACGCGCCACTGACTTTAAACTATTTTTTCCTGGTTAGTGGCGCAATTGTTTTCTAAACCTGCAAAATAGCATGAAGGAACGTTTGCGCCGGAACACGCCTCCTTTTTTGCGCTGAACCGCCCAGGGAGCGCAAGTTCATTCCCAAGTTTAGCGACGTGCTTCTGTGGAGGGAAAAGCGCGCTTTGCGCGGGTGCAAAATAGGAATGATACATGCGTCGGTGTACAAAGTCAATTGCGCTGGGTGCAAGATAGGGCCCTAAAGCTCATGTAACCTACCATCGGAAGCACCTCATCTTTAAACTGTAGCAGCACTGACTCACTATCAGTTTTTCCCCCATTCCTGAAAGCCTGCAGTCGTAAAATTTCTTTGATCACTCCTCCTTTCAACACTTTTCTTAATTCTTCCAGATTCTCTTCTATGGGAATTCCTGTTATCACTCCCTTAGCTCCTCTCTTCTTCTTTTTTACACACTGATTGCCGTTTCAAAGCTTTTTTTTTTTTTTTTGCTCAGCATTTTTGCATTTCACCAATAGACTCCCATCACGCAACACTTTCTCCATTTCTGTTTCCCCAATTGCTTTCTTCAATCCAGTCATCAGAGTGATCGGGCTTTTAAGAATTTAAGAATGATCTTAAATTCTTCCGTCATAATCTTTTTCCTGGCGTCTCAGCCTTCTTCATCCTCTTCTTATGCTTGTTTATTTGGTTGACTGACTGTTTCTATTTTCTTTTCTCCCTCCTCCTTTCCTACTTGTACTCCTATCCCAACCCATCTGCATATCTTCATCCTCTGATAATCCACTATAGCTTGCCATTCTGATTCAGTCACGAATAATCAGGTTATGCCAGGAACCCACAAACAAAACAAAATAAAACAAAACAAATATAGCAATAGCAAAGAATTTTGATAACAAAGCGTTGTCTTCAAAATGTCATGCCACCCGCTCCTACAGCCCAACTCCACTTCAGACTCCACCTGTCTTATCATTTAATGATTAAGCTTATCAATGGTTGATTAAGCAATTTCAGCACAGCGTTGTGTTCAGTAATCATGCGAGAAGATGGTGGTGAAATCACTTCCTAAAAACTCACCCGATGCTAGATGCTAGCTGTGCGTTGTCCACTGCACAAACGCACACTTGGCTTCCTTGAAAAAAAGTTATGCGGCCTCAACATGATACGTGTTGTAAGTAAAGATCATGTGCACTACACAGACACCTGTTATAGTAGGCTACAACATGACAACAAACAAACACCTAATTTTTCCATTATATTTTTCTCTGTCTGTTTGAATAAGCGCTGTGATTTGAAGGGTCAGAAGTTAGCGCTCTCTGTGTGTCTTTAAGGATTTCTGGTCATGTTGTTCAGATGAGCAGAAGGAGAAATAGTCTTGTGCACTTCATATGAGGAGCGCTATTTGTTTGGCACCGGTGTGTATTAACGGACACCACGCCGCTCATGGTTAATGAGAAGCAGAGAAAATAACAAAACACGGAGCAACATCTGTCTACTACACAGTTTCTCCGATTTCTCTGTTTTTATTGATTTTCTTTTTTGTACCGTGCATGTCAAGATATGTATTCATTTGTGTCATTGTGTGACAGAAATCCCTGTATCCGTTCAATTCAGTAATGTACCACAGCCGTTGTGGAGTTGCTACTATATTTGGAGTTCTCCACTTGCCTTTTGTGTAAACATTAATTAATTGATCATTCATTTTAATGAAAAGTGACGTTCCTACTGCCTGTACTGCATGAAGACCTTTGTTAGGTCTTGGGGTTTAATTGGGGTTTAAGCTAAACTCTGCAGGACAGTGGAACTCGAGGTGCCAGATTGGAACTCTTGTAATGGCTTTGCAAGCTGTCCTGTTCTTTAGATTTCAGTATGCTTGCTGAGATTTAGTTGCCGGCTTCATTCAAATAGCTTTTTGTTCTACCAAAAAAGGTCTGTTTTTGATTTTTCTCTTCAGTGTAAAGGTGCAAGTGAGGTGTTTGTCTCAATCCAGCACCTTTTTCTTATCACAGTTTGCTCACATTTTACCCAGGTGAATTTGGAACCATCTCCAGGCCCAAAGCTTGAAGCGTCTGCCAAGTCTTTCCACCCCAGGGCGAAACATCACAGATCTCCGCTCTCTGCACCAGAGAGACCTCTGCATGATTTCTTGTTTAGTATAAAACTGGGGCAAAGAAAAAAAACCTTTCAGTAGATTGTTGCATTATAAATTCATGGTCTTGCTGTTTATTGATATTTAAATTGTTTGCCGAAAAATGCTTAATATTGCATTGAGAGTTGCTTTCTCCAAAATGGGAAAAAAGTCATTAGAAAAAGCTCTACCTGCAGTTTTGCAAAACTCCACAAACATTTCATTTAATTAACTGCAGTTTCTAGCTGAAATGAACACTAGTGCCAGTAAAACAGCAACTTTTTTTTTTTCACACAAATTATGATTATAGGGGCAGTTATCGATTAATAGACTTATTTTTGCACAGATACTTGCACAATACTATGTTATGAATTGACTTGATTTGTCTTATGACCTCATAATACTTTTACCATAGTGCATGATTTGTGAACAAATACATTTTTACATTTGCATTGCTTCATAATTTTGGTATTCATAGTGTAGTAAATTTGTTAGCTCACCTGGTACAGCATTGCACTTTGCTGGCTGGCTTTCTCAGACACAGAATGTGACTAATAGACTTATTTCAAATTGTGAGAAATTACTAGTTTGATTAAATCCAGAGGGTTAACCATAAGAGTCACCTCTTTTCAGTTAGCCATTTTCTTGTCCTATTCATCCTCTACATCCATGTTAAGTCTATGGATGTTCATAAGAAATATGCAAAAATAAGCAAAGCATCTGATTTTGAGACCCATTTGATCCCCAATCCCCAGTGCTTTTCATGTCTACTGTTTCGTTAGAAAATGGATTCTCACGTGGACCAGCTGAATCAGGAAGGCAGACCATTCTTGCCTATTGGTGGGCCTAACTGTAACTTTTATATCAAGACCATAATAGTTAGCTTGAACAGAAGGCGTTGAACATGCCAAAGAGGAGGACTATGTTTTCGGATTTAAAAATCTATGCTTTAGCTGCAGGCCATGAAAATGCTTGAATGTGTTGAGGATTGCTGTGTCCCCCCTCCTCTCATTCAGGCTCACTAACCTCAGGTTGTTTCCCCAGTTGGACTGTCCTCATTTAGAGATTATTACTGCAGCTAGAATGGTTTAAAATCCCTTAATGACTTCCTACAACTATTACATTGTCCCTTTGTTTTTTCCTTCGGAGATCAGCAAGCTATCAAATACACAACACAGCTAACGAGACAGTACTAATGACTTTATTTTGATAATAATATCTTGTATGTAATGATCTTGTAATCCCTCAAGGTGATAACACATGCATTATTATGTCTTGACTTAATGAATGTTGTGCATGGTCTATTGGAAAAATTGAGAGACCATTAACTGGCTGAACATGATGTCATGCTAGAAATGCCTTAACTGATATGTGATGCAAGCTCTTGATAATATAAATCTATAAAGATAAAATTTCTATAATCAAAATGCATAAAGATGCCAGCGAATTGAACAAAAATGCCCCCCAAAATCAAGATAAATAAAACTAAATTTATTACGCTCGTCAAGATTAAGGTGAAATGTGAAAATGAATGAAAAGTGTCTTTTGTGGCATTACATTTAGATATTTTCACATTGGATAACATTTCTTTTTATGTGTGTGTGTGTGTGTGTGTGTTTTTTTTTTTTTTTTTTTGCAGCATTGAGCATTATAACCAATCACATATGTTTCTGTTGATTTTATTAATGCAGTAGCTAGTTGGAGAGGTTTATATCACTGCCGAAAACAAGAGTTTTGTTCAGTGGGAACTCTCACTGACTGAATTCTGAACTCTCAAATTCTCTCATCTTAAACAACAATTGCAGATTCAGTGAGAAAGAGATTCATTTTGCAGTGTAACTTTGCAGTGCTTCAGGGATAGGGAACTTTCTTTGATCACTTTCTGTATATAATTTATTTCCAATCTGTTTTGTTCTTCATCCTACTTAAATAACCAATGTGAAGAATTTATTTTCTAATGCTTAAAAAGCAATTCATAAACAGTTCTTAGCTTGTTTTGTCTGTGTAGCCAGAATATGATGTGCGGTTTCCCCAAACACAAAACATTTCTTTATGTATTTTATTAATTAACATTAATAGTCATTATTACAATATCAAGAGCAAGATGGCCTTTTGTCATAATATTGCAGCCCTGTAATGATTTTCTGTGTTTTAATTTGATAATTTATATACTTTATGTAGGCTATTTACATTGTGCAGTTGTCATGCAAATACATGTCACCTTTGATCATTAAACGGTCTGTAAATAAACATAAATGCAGCATCAGAGTAAATTTGTAAACCTGTTACCCTGTGTTGTTTATGCGATACTGTAAAGACTCGGTTAGTCAGGCAGAGGCAACGTGCCTAACATCTCCATGAAATGTTATGTTTTCCTCAAACTTATCATTCTTTCTTTTCAAATATTTAAAATAAGTTTTTTCATAGATCAAAAAGACTGTGTTTGAGCCTCAAAGGCTGACATCGCAAAAGAGAACAAACAATTTCATAGGGACTGTGAACATGCATGTGTATCTCTGTGTTTTTGTATGAAGGGCAAAGCGCTTCCAAAAGATGAAAGACTTGAAGCTTGTGTGAAATTCTGATACCACAAATTCCTCCATATCAGGATTTGTAACACTGTACTCACTTAACTTACACTACTGAAGCTGTCATAAGTGGCTAGAGTATGTGCTACTGCATTTCTCATGTTTAGTGTGTAGATTGTTGGATGTTTGAGGTTTTAAAATATTATTTTATTTATTTATTTTAAATTCACTATAAAAAGTGTTTTTGGCACTCCAACAAATAGGATGCTGTTCTACCTATCAGCCTGGTGTTTCTACCAGACCTTTTTAGTAGGCCTATACTGTGACAAGGCTCAGTCTAGGTATAGCCAGAGGCATCTGATACTTTTCAAAGGTCTTTTCCTTCTGGTCTCTGATTCTGAACTTCCTTCTCCTTGTACAAGCAGCTGGAGACCCTGTGAGTCATGGCATAGATGCATATTTATTTGTGATTTTTCTTTGCAACTACTGCTTCACTAATCTTTTTTTGTGTGTGATTATGTGTTCCTTTTAGAAAGGAAGTCACTCCAGTTCTTTCCCGTCCTGGTCCTCCTGATGTCAAGCACAAGGCTGTGGCGACTAGCGCTGGAGGTGATCTGTGGTTTCAATGGAAGCATTTCCACAGGGTGAATCCCCACGGGCCTTCCATTCCCCAGCATGCTTGTTTCTTCCAGTCAAGTTTGCGGATGAGTTAGGCGGCTCCCCTGCGGGTGAACTTAATTTCTCATTCTGTGCTTGAGATGAAGTTTTTGCAGCATCAGAATTTTTGCCTTCTGACATGGAAGACTCACCTGTGCCCCACCATCAGGTGTGGTTGTGTAGACTGAGTCTGATGCTTAGATGGCTGCTCTGCTTGCCCGGGCTGCCATGAACATCGTGCTTGAGTGGACCCCTCCACCCTGCACTGAGCGTTTGCAGTTAGATGACTGGTTCTTGGGCTCTTCCCAAGAGGTGTATGTGAAGCTTGTGTAGTCATGGAAGGCATCTTTTACTGCCAGAATACGTTCCGCGGGTTCTTCCACCCTCACTACCCTTGACGTTGGGGCAGCCAGGGAATACTCCGGCGTTCCACAGGTTGAGTGCGTGATTGCGGTGCATCTGTGCCCGCACAATGCTGTTCCCTGGATCAACCATCCGAGACTCCCATCCCAAGCCTGTAGGTTAATGTCATCCCTGACAACAAGAACTTGCAGCGCTGCAGGAACACAGACATGCACAAGGCTAGTCCCGACCCAGCGCTCATGCAGGAACTGTGCTTGGCAACCGATTTCGCTCTAGGGGCAATGAAAGTCACAGCTCAGGCATTAGGTCCGGTGATGTCCACCTTTGTGGTCCAGGAACGCTACCTACAGTATGGCTCAACCTTGCAGAGATGAAGGATGTCGAGAAAGGGCGCTTTCTCAATGCCCCATCTTCCAAGGGGGCCTTTTCAGTGAGACCGTGGAGGAGTTTTGCCATGCAGTCCTCAGCGGTAAAGAAACGGACGAAGGCGATAAAATATTACAGTGTGATTCAGCCGCCAGAGCACGCCACCGAGGTCCCACACCCCGTCTGCCCACCGATGAGGGCATATATAAATTGCCAAGGTGGTTTATGCAACTTGCCTGCCATCTCCTCCTTTGGAGTCAGCAGCAACTGAAGTCTCATATCCCAGGCGAACTCAGTCGCACAACTGACGCACTTTCTCAATGAGTGAGGCTTCAAATAGTGGAGATTCCATCCCCAGGTGGTCCAGCTGATTTGTAGTCGATTCGGGGAAGCACAGGTGGACCAATTCCCATTGCCCACGGTGGTATTCCCTGACTGAGGTCCCTCTTGGCACACAGCACACAGCACAGACATTGTGCAAAGTCAGGGAGGACAAAGAACAGGTCTTTCTGGTAGCGCCATACTGGCCCACCCGGACTTGATTCTTGGAGCTAACACTCCTTATGATAGCCCTTCCCTGGCAAATCCCTCTGAGGAAGGACCTTCTTTCTCAAGGGCTGGGCACAATTTGGCACTTGCGTCTAGACCTCTGGAACCTCCTCCTCTGGCCCTAGGCGGGACGTGGAAGACCTAAGGGGACTATCACCTATCACTCAAGCCATATCACTCGAGCTCCTCATATGGGGTGGCTGTATGCTTTGAATGGCATCTGTTTGTGAACTGGTGTTCTTCCCAAGGTGAAGACCCACAGAGATGTGCAGTCGGGTCGGTGCTTACATTCCTTCAGGAGAGGTTGTCTCCCTCCACCATAGCGGCACAACACGATGCAGCGATTATCAGGACCAGGGGTTAAATCCTCCACACCTTATTCCCTCTTGGGAGTTTTGCTGGTCTACAGAGAGACCCCTTTGAGGTCCTAGAGTCAGTTGAGTTGAGTGTCATCTTTGAAGACACCCCTCCTGAACGCGCTCACTTCCATCAAGATGGTTGGGGACCTGCAGGTGTTCTTTGTCAGAAAAACATACCTAGGCTACGTTGTCCCTTGCAAGCGCTACCTTGTGACGAGACAGACCCAGCTTTGTTGTTGCTGTGTCCAGTACGTGCCCTTCGGGTTTACTTCGATCTCATGGAGAGCTTTAGACGCTCTGGGCAGCTCTTTGTTTTAGGGGACAGCAGAAGGGGAGAGCTCTCTCCAAACAGAGGTTGGCCTATTGGATTGAAGATGCAATTTCTTTTGCACACCAAGCCCAGGGCAGCTGTGCCTCCGGGGGTACAGGGTCGATGTTGAAAAGTGGTATGATTAAGCATGAAATGTAAAATATATCTATAAAACTGTAAAAATTTAACTATATAAATATATTTATGAAGTAAATTATTTATTAATATTTTACATTCCAAAAGTTGTAAATATGTAATACATTTGAGCATCTACCCAAACATACAAAAAAGTATGTTTTTGTTTCTATAAATGCTACATACAAATATATCGGTAACAATGAGACAAGGCTGGCTAAGCTATATTTGTGAAATTTCATGTACTTTGTGTGTCTTATTTTTTAGTTAAAGGGATAGTTCACTTTGAAATTAAATTTTGGTATGTTTTAGCTTACCTCAAGGGCATCCAAGATATAGGTGTCTTTTTTTCCGCAGTAGATTCAATTTTGATATTTTTAGGTCAAACCGTTCTTGTCTGTCAGTCATATAATGCAGGTCTATGGTCACTGTCTCAAAGAGCATGCACAGAGTCCAAATTAAAACAATTCCCCGTCGTCCAAATTAAACAATTCCCCATCGTAAGTACACATTGATGGCCTGAGACACGAAACGAGCGGTTTGTGTGAGAAAACGAACAGTATTTATATTGTTTTTACCTTTTGTACACAGCGACGTCCAAGTGATCTGAGGGCGCGGGCGCTTCCTAGTGTGTGACGTGTACGCAGACTGGTGCATAGATATATACACTAGATGTTGCCTTGGCGACGGCAGTTCATTGAACGAAGGCCGTAGCCAAGGCGACATCTAGTGTATATATCTATGCACCAGTCTGCGTACACGTCAGATCAGATCACTTGGACGTGGCTGTGTACAAAAGGTAAAAACGATATAAATACTGTTCGTTTTCTCACACAAACCGCTCGTTTCGTGTCTTAGGCCATCAATGTGTACTTACAATGGGGAATTGTTTCATTTGGACGATGGGGAATTGTTTTAATTTGGACTCTGTGCATGCTCTTTGAGGTGGTGACCATAGACCTGCATTATATGACTGACAGACAAGAACGGTTTGACCTAAAAATATCAAAATTGAATCTACTGCGGAAAAAAAGACACCTACATCTTGGATGCCCTTGAGGTAAGCTAAAACATACCAAAATTTAATTTCAAAGTGAACTATCCTTTTAAGTTAGGTGTTTGTACATGTTCAGTGTTGGCTGATTAGCCTGCTAACTTAGCTTAAACACTTGACACATGCAAATACACATGCAAATTGACACATTTTTGACAATATATTATTTTCAGTATCTTACTTGTGCTAAAGCATATAGAGCATGATACTATTACACATAAAAATATAAAAGGATGAAGAAAATGTTTTGTTTTTACTTTTAATCATCATGATTCAACTTTGAATCAGGTGCCCAATTTACAGTGAAGTACTGTTAGCCTGTTGTCGTTTCATTAAATGCTTTTTGAGGTTTAAACTTTAAGATGATATAAGAGAACATGCTGGATTATCTTGCGGCCTTGTCCTGTTAATGACACTGTGTGTGTCATGTTTAGTGTGACTCAGGCTGCACCCAAACTCATTTGGGTTAGGTGAGAAGAGATGTTCGAGACATACATGTCTACGCTTTTGCACCTGTCCTGAATCTGTCATTGGTTTAAATCAGTTCATCCAGAGTTCCCATGACCCAATGGCATGGAATTAGTTGCAGTGAGGTTTACAGAAGGGTCAGACACTTCTTGGCAGTGGTGAACAGGGCTGAATAACACACAGGATATTATTCAAAAGGTGACTAGATTGAAGGATACCGACACTAGCAAATAACTGTGCAAACTACATCAAGAGAATCAGGTTTCATGTAAAGCAATTATGTGGCAACCATCCAACCCTTCAGTCTGGAAAAATGCATCAGGCAAAGATTAAATCCTTGTCAACATCTTCACTGATCTGATCTGCGGTTTATAATGAGTGCATTGATGTAGTGTATCAGATTTATACCTGCTTATTCGTATGCCCTTTTACACCAAGGTCTGTCACTGATACATTTACAGTGCTGTGTCTCCTGAGGTAAACTAAGAATTTCAGCAGTCATTAACAAAAGTTATGATAATAATCAGATCAGAAGAAAATATAATACAATTTAAGAGCAAATTGCTAGTTGCATAACAGGGTAGTTATGGATTTTGATTTAATGTTTAATTATTCCGCTTTCGCATTTCCTGTGTTTTGATACTGTTTAAGAGGGGTGTGTGTGTGTGTGAGTGAAAAGATTGTCGCTGCTGAAATCTATCTCTGTCCACTGTCTCGTCGCTGCTGAAATCTATCTCTGTCCACTGGCTTCATCGTGCCATATACATATAGTCCTCTACACTGCCATCCACAAAATTTAAAGAAGACATTTAGTTAAATTATTTCCTTAAAAAAGAACTTACTATGTCAATAATACATATATTTGAGACTAATAAAGATTAAATGCTTTGTAATGCAAAGAGGACTCAACAGCAAACTTGCAGCTGGTGTATAAGGGTTAGGTCATGAAAAACGTAATAAAAAGTAACTTGATTAACATTTAAGTAGACCTCATGAAAAAAAATGAAAAAATGAAAATCTATATTACCCATTTAAATGACCATGCTAGAAGAATTGTTCATCTAAAGCCCTATTCGAACGGGACTAGATTAACATGGAGAGGTAGGGTAATCATTACGGACAATGTCAGTAAAGATTACAGCAACTTTAACCTTCAGTAAAAAGGTCCGGAAAAATTACCTCAGGTAATTATTTGCAGGAAGGTTTCTTCAAGCATCTTGGAGACGTTCCCACAGTTCTTCTGGATTTAGTTTGTCTCAGTTTTTTCTGTTTCTTCATGTAATCACAGACGGACTCGATGATGGTGAGATCAGATCATCCTGGCTGTTGTCAGATTCCTTGTGCATACACAAATCTCACTGGATTATTACAATTAATGGCAAAAAGAATGTTTGGAAATGTAAACTGATATTTCCTACTGACAAACTACAGCAAAAGATATAAATAACTGGATGGATATATATATATTATGGGATATTAACATGCCTAAGACTTTTGCACAGTACTGTATATATTTTTGTTAGGTTAGTTTTTTTGTTCAATGAGCAATAGTAATATTAATGCTTGCCTTAACAAACACCACAGATAGTTTCTAACAAAAATTCAGATGATGCAAAACAAAAGATGATTTCATGGCTCAACATGACTGTCATTATGTGTGCAGAAAAACATGAGCATTGATTAGGGTCCAGCAGTGTGTAGCACACCATTAGAACAACATTCATCCATTATAGATAAGCTTATAGTCACACTACCCTGATCCCATGTTTTGTGTCTGGCCATACATATTTAACACACACTCACAGGTTGGCTGTCACACATGTCTCCACTGTAACCCCAATGATGACCCAAAATAACAACACAAGTGTCACAGAAGGTCTTGACAGTCGAGAAGGGCAGTATATGAAAGACATTTTTAAATGTAAAAATAACTAATTGAGGATATTTGTCTTTGATAGTCAAATTCTGTCTGTTACTCCAACAATGCTAATTCAAACCTTAGCTTTTTGAAAGGTTTCTTCACTTAGTATATGCATGGCTTTCATGCACATTTAAATCTTATTGACACATCTTTTAAGCTCCTTTTGCGAATAGTAGAGAAAACCTTAGAGAGACATGCACATGGAAACCCAACCTGCAACAATACATCAGAACATGCTAGAAAAGTGAAAAGAAAGAAACTTCAGTAAGATGACCGCATTCTTTAGTCGTTCTACAAAATATCATTTTTTTAAACAAAACAAATGTACTTGAGGAGAAAAAATATTTAATTGTAATTGTTAATTTTTTTATCTTTTTTTTCAGAGAATATACCTTTAAGTTTTTTTAAGCATAAACCACTAAATTTTGTTAGAATTTAATGCAGTGATCCACATGGATGATTGAGTTGAGTTTGAGAACCGGATCAGTCTATGTCAGGATCAACAGATTCATCCAAAAAGAAACCAGCTTTGAAGAATGATTTGTTCATGATTCTGCCTGATCCAGTTGTTAGATTCAGCTTACCAATTTATAATGATCTGGTTCTTGAGTTACAGCTTATTAGAGGGCAAGGTTATCAGGCCCCGTTTACACGAAGGGAAGACGCAGATATTTCCCTGCGGTTTGGCCTCTCATTTACACGAAAACCCTGTTTTTATCACAGAAAACGATTATTTCTAACAACTCCGGCCAAAGTGGAGATTTCTGATAACGCCGGTTATGTTGCTGTGTCAACTAGGAGAAACGGGGTTTTAGGTTCTCAAACGTCACATTATGCGCCAAAAAATGCTTAACGTCATGTGAGCGCCCTAGGAAGTCGCTCATGTTATTCGTTGTTGTCGATTCTGAGGATTCTGATTGGCTTGCATGGCTTTATCCTTCTCCCTACACTGCCGCCCATAGGTTTGGCATAGGCTAGTTATGATGGCGCTCAACAGCGTATTTATGCGGGTTGATGTAAATGACAACTTTTTTAAAAACGATGTTGTGTGCACAATGTTATTATTGAAAACAGAGGGGGGGAATATTCGTTTCTCTAAATACCCGGCTATGTGTAAATGTAGCCTCAGAGAAAAAGGCTTCATAAGGCAAATAGCGCTCAGGTCATGATTTATTGTTATCCTTGTGTGAGACATACACACAAGAGTACACATTTCTGTGAACTCTCCTTTAAGGATGTTTGGATACAAAACTGATTATTCAAGAAAATATATATTTTTTGCATTAACAAAGCAAGTTGGACTTTTCACAACTTTGAATACAAATTGAAGCTTAGACGGATGTTGAGCAGACCTGCAATTACCTGCAATGAGATCCTGTGCTCGTTCGAGAAAGAAGAATTGCATCTTTAATTCATCTGTATCAGAATTAACTGGAGACACAGACTGGCTTGACCATCTAATGCATCCGTCCTTAAGCAGACGTCTAACTTACTCAACTCCCCAGTGTGAATGGAGCTTCTAATGGATTTTGTTGGTTTGTTCTTCTCAGGTGTAGTTGTTTTAAAGGTCTCTTGGGCTGATGTGCATTAATTACATTCTGTCTAAATATTAGCAGCAGAACATTCATCAACTCTCCCACCAAGTAGTGGCAGTTTATTTGCTTTACGTAACATGAGGAATCTTCAGCACCATTAAAACAGATACAGCTCATTTTTAAGAGGCAAAACATTCAAAACTTTTCAAACACTGTTGGATATTGATGTTCCTGTGTATCAACTGGAATTGGCCAATCATAGTAGAAGGGAAGATTGATATTCCATTTTTTATTAACACTTTAGTTTAGGGTCCAATTCTCACTATTAATTAGTTGCTTAAAGCACATATTCACGTATTAGTACTTAAAGCACAGCCTTATTCTGCATGACCATATTCAACATCTCTTAATCCTACCCAATACCTATACAGCTACTTTAACTATTAATAAGCAACAACAATTAGGAGTTTATTTTGGCAAAAGTAGTTAATAGTGAGAATTGGACCCAAAACTAAAGTGTGACCCCAGAGTAACCCCTACATTTCCCTCCCTAATTTTTTTTCTTGTTCGACAATCTGTTTCACTCGGATATACTTCACAATAGGGAATACAAGACTTCAATTTCATGCCGACTTTAGGGCAGTTTTCCAATATTTCAGACATATTTCTCCTCCTTTCTCTGTGTGTATAGGGTGAACTGGAGGTTTTGGGCTCTTCATGTCAGTTCCATGCAGTTACACTTCTCTGTCTCTGGAGTTTTTGGGGTTCTCTTTAGTTATCATTTGTATACATTTCACACTTGGTTACAGGTTTTGTTGTACAAGAAGAGATAGCACAACCGTTGTACTATTATTAATCTACTGAAAAACTGTGAATGTGTGTTGATAAAGAGGTGAACGTACCCTGCAGCTGATCTTCATCTCCGTTCCAGAAAAAGATTAATATGGCATGAAATCCAATTATATTCTCTGCTCCTCAACTTTCAAAATTAGTCTTTTCCTAAAATAATCATTTTATAAAATAAAAATACAAATGATTACCTTTCTGATTAGAGGGTATAGAGAGTTTAACACTGATTTCAGATCATCCAGTCTGAGACTGTGTAAGAATGAGGGGCCTTAATTCATCCGGAGAGCTGACAGGAACCACTGGGGTAACTGGGTCTTAACTGAATTTAGTGAGGACCCAAGTGACCAGAACCCACTTGCCCTGTATATTCTCGCTTCGCTTGAGAGCAGTGTAAAATTAACACAGTGCCTTAATGAAAATACTTCCATTTGCAGAGGAATCCGCACACAGGCAAAATGAACTCTGAGAAAATCCTTATTACCAACTGATGACTGTAAAATTTGTTAGATTATTTAGGGAAATGTGCTGCATTAGGTCGTGACAGAATGAACGTGAGTAGAAAACATTTAAAGTTGGCAGTATATCAAGAATGATGGAGTAAGCATTGGCATCAAAGTGTAGTTGATCATAATAGTGTAATTATACTGTTGATGATCAATACGGAGTACGGAGCCCCCAAGGGGAAATGGTGATGTGAGAGAGATGGCAAAAAATTTCAATGCTTTCGCATGAAAACGCTAAATTTCACAGGGGTTTTGCGAGCGAATGCGAAGTTTTACTGGGGGAACGCAGTAGTTTTGTGAGAGAACTTGAAGAATTTGAGAGTGAACACAAAAGCATTGAAAAAAAACATTCCTCCTATATATAGCAATGAAACAACCAGAAAACACTAATCATTTGGCTCATTTATGAGGCCACAAGCTTCTGTGACAACTTGATTTCCCATCATTCTCTGTGGACCGTAAAATGAATATAAATACATATTTAAAAAAACATCAGAAGTAGAAAGTGAATAAGGAAAAATAAGCAATACCTACAGTGTAACAAACTAAAGAGAGTATGGATTAGCTTATTAAAAATAAGATAGTTGGAGTAAAATAATGCACAAAAACTGACAAATCCAAAGCAATTGCGACTATATTTTTACTATAATGGGAAATACGCAGAATTGGATGCAAATGATGTTCGATGTATGAATTTTAAGATGTATTACAAATAATTAGACCAATGAAAAATGTAGATAAATGTAAGCCAGTGAAGTTCTTGTATAATATACAGAGAGCTATAATAAAAACACAGGTCACAGTGATCAGCTCTTTTGAGAACCAACTGTACCATTAAAGCTGGACAAATAAACAAATAAATTAGTTATATGTCCCATGCAGTTATGTGTGCTATGACTATCACAGTGCAAGCAGCAACTGCTTGGACTGCAGTTATACAGTTTAAATCTGAAACATCCTGTTTGCTGAAGTAATTTACGGAAAATAGTGATCTATGTGGATAACTGATCTCACCCACTGAATGAAGTGAATAGGAAATTGGATGCTTTGTACTTCATTTGTGTCAGCAAAAATGGGCAGTCGATATTATTACAACAATCTGCTTAGATCTAGGCAATTTTTCATATGCTGCCTGAAATAAAAACAAATCGAAATGAATACATTTTTACAATGAATACAATTTACATTTTTGCTTGATGGACTCTTTTAGCGCGGTATGGTTTAAGATGAGACGCACTAAGTAAACAGCTGTTTGCCCTTCTTTTTGCCTGACTAAAGTGAAGATGGAGTGACTACATCAAAGTCACACATTAAATCAGGTGAATGGATAATTAATGCAATGCATATTTTCTTTTCTTTTTTCTCAAGGGAAGGATGAAATCTTATTTCTTTTTAAAATGCATGGAATAAATAAAACAATCTCCACCTGATTTAGGAAGTGATGTCAAAGAGTGTTTT
The DNA here is from genome assembly GCF_963993115.1 of Abramis brama. Lineage (NCBI taxonomy): Eukaryota > Metazoa > Chordata > Actinopteri > Cypriniformes > Leuciscidae > Abramis > Abramis brama. Next base: position 28,024,981 of record NC_139969.1, on the reverse strand, counting down.
ATATTATTCCATATTATTGTAAGTTTATAGTGCCATGCTTAGACGAAGACAGCGTGCAATAACTCCTCTCAAACGCAGCCTTAACCTTTGCAGTGGTCACATTAATAATGAATACACTTGGCACACATGGAGACAGTTCTTTGCATTTAATAGGCATAAAATATAAATGCACTATAAATTCTGCACATAACCTCAGTGGCATTCAGTGGAATTTGTTTACTAAAGTAGCCAGCGAATAAAAAGCTATATTACATATGTAGAGTTGTCGGAAAAGTGGATAAATCCGAAGGGTTCACATACTTTTTCCTTCTCAGATAAGCTGAATTCTGCTGAAATCACAAACAGCATTTTCAACTATGAAAGTGAAGTATATGTAAGAGATCTGTGATGGTGCAGCAAGGGAACTGAAAATAATGCATAGAAGTACACACTGCATGGCACTAAAGTATGGATTTAGGAAATCCAGAAATAAGAAATAATTGAAATCCCTCAGGAATTCAAGCGAGGAACTTCAACCAGATGCTGTCTGAAGCTGCTGATCAGACCAGCACGGCAGTTAGGAGACGTTTTTGTCTAATTTTTCTTTTCAAACCTGTTCAGTATGTGTATATTTTTGTGGTGTTAAAAGCATTACATTTCAGTGGGACTAAAGTCAGTCTGTTTCTTGAGTTTGAACTTCTAAATTATTGATTCATCCCCAAGATTTCATCAATGTAATGTTGCTTCTTTATTAATTTTAGATCATAGAAATACATCTTGATCCTCTGCTGTATAGAATTTCCTGAGACTTTTCCACAAACCAGCAGAGGCGGACAGAGTACACAGCTTCGTTACTTGAGTAAAAGTACAGATACCCCTTGCTAAATTTTACTCAAGTACAAGTAAAAGTACTACAGACAGATGTCTACTTAAGTAAAAGTACTAAAGTACTTGTTTTTAAAAGTACTTGAGTATCAAGAGTACAAGAGTACATTTTCTAAATATTGCATTACTACTGCCACAGTGCTTACATTGGTAAACACAGCAAACACTTGAAGTGAAAACTATCATTAACTTGTTCAGAAAATTGAAATAGTCTGGTGAGGTGGGGCCACGGGTTTTTTCCCAGGATGGTAGGGGAAGACTCATGAATATTCATTAGGGAAGTCATCCCTGATTGGTCTGATGGCCTACCCCTAAACCTACCCGTCACTGGGGTTAAGACCAATCAGGGATGACTTCCCTAATGAATATTCATGAGTCTTCCCCTACCATCCTGGGAAAAAAAATACTCCAGGGATGGACCTGCTGCGTCTTCATCCATTGTTTAGTCCATGGTTTCGTCTCTTATCTAAATCTGACCATGGAGTTGACTTTGGCGGAAAGCTGAAGGTGATTGCTGATAGGCTGTCCCAATCAGTGGCGCCTGCACAATCCAATCACATTTGAGAGGGAAACAACAAATTGAGGGTTTCCGAAATGTTTCTTTTTTCCTTTTTTTTTATTTTTTTATTTTTTATTTAGAAGAAGTAACGGGTACTCACAGTTATGGATAGAAATGTAGTGGAGTAAAGAGTACAATATTTGCCTCTCAAATGTACTCGAGTAAAGTCATGAGTACTCCCCAAAAATTATACTCGAGTAAAGTACAGATCCCTCAAAATTGTACTTAAGTACTGTACTCAAGTAAATGTACTCCATTACTGTCCGGCTCTGCAAACCAGTGTTTCAATTCACTGGTGTAAGTCCTGTATAGCGCATCCCCATGGCATTACTATTTCTTACATATTATTTAACAGCTTGATTTTTATTGAAGTATTTGGTGTTATTTAAGGTTTGGTAGAATATATATTTTTTTTCAACTACTGTATATGTTGCACTCTGAACAGGACTGCAGTGACACAGTGGGGCATCCAGATACCATTTACCAAGCCTTACAAAAGCCTTCCTTTTTTTTTTATCTTCTCTGTCTAATGAGCTTCTATAACTTTCTTTTGAAATCCTTGAACATTTATTTTTGATCAGGTCTCATCGCTCTAAAACAGAATATGGAAGTGCAGGGATCCAAAATTGGATTATTTTTTTTATATGGAGCTGCAGGTTAGGAGGTTCACATAATTTTTTTTTAAATATTCACTCGCACAGCTTTTTCTTTGTCTGCCTGTTCATTATATTTAGTGTCATCTTATGTGCGTGTATGTCAGAGATCATGTAGCCAGCTGGTCATTATCACGAGTTAACGCTGACAGGGATCAGGATCAGGTCTTGTATCACCCTGAAGGGGTATATTTTGTGATAATGACCAGCTGGATGCATTATTATACTTATTTCACAACTACATGCCGCCTTCTATGAAAACGGTACTCTGTGGTGTTCCATTATTTCCATTACTTAAAGCATTAGAGGCAAAAACTCAATGTTTTTCTTTTGATAACAACTGCATATATAAACTATTATCCTACATAAAAGTAATAGTTTTAAAACCATCCTTAATTTTGACCTGTTTCACAGCAGAGGTCTTGACATTTTTTACTGTTTAACAATTAAAATCATAATCTTTTGAACTTGTAGTAAAAAAAAAGATTGTAGTAAAAAAAATTTGATAAAATGTATCACTAATTTTTAATTTACAGAGGTACTGTATTAGTCTGTTTCACTTTTTGTACATAGCCCTCTTACTGTATGGCAAAGGCTTTGTTTATTTATAAACTAAATAAATTGCTTTATATTAAATAAAGTCAAAATTGATTGATTTATTTACTAAAAAATAAGGCCCTTTTGGGACATGCCAACGAAGACCGGATGTGCCACCGGATGTGCCAATAAGCATAGTGACGTGCCATTGGCTTCTGTGCATTAGATGCCATGTCACTTAATGTTAAAACTGCTACTATTGAGTTGGGGAAAGTGCCACTTAAAAAATAGGAGACTGCAAAGTGACACTGCAATTAACCAGTCAGATTCTGTTATTTCAGAGAGCCGTTTAATAGAGCATACTTGCTGAGGAGGCAAGGTCTACATTTGAATTTACTTTATATTAGGCATTTTTTTCAATCACATGTCTGATGTGAAACATCTGGGACATCACAGCGTTATGCAACTATTACATGAAACTACTGCAGCAATCCAATTTATATAAGTGCCTCTTGAGCTCAAAGTTTCAGTGAGTTAAATGAAGGTAGCTTCTAATCTCTTTGAGGGAATAGGTTGATTATTTTGACTGTGAAAGGTGACTTTTAAAAGTTCAGATGAAAATTTCCTATTAAAGGGTTGGTTCGGAGTTTCAACCTAGGGACCTTTGCACCATGACCTTGAGCCTCAATCCTTATGCATCGCTTTCTGCAGGACTTTTACAGGCTTTTCCCAAATCACGGAAGTGACCTCGACCACGGGGTGTTTGGTTCGAGGTAATGGTGCAAAGGTCCCTAGGTTGAAATTACACCGAACCATCCCTTTAATGTAAGAAGGCAAGCATCTATGCATGATCACACGCAAGAAAACAAAGTTTGTAACAAGAAAAAAAAGAGACACTGAGATACATATTAGGATGTGCGCTGCAGATATTGAGGGAATAATAGTAGGTGAGGCTGTACTCTGAGCTTTTGAAATGCAAACTAGTGCTGTACAGTGTGGAAATGATGGAGAACTTTCTCTGTGGGTCAAACCAGAACCCACAGCAGAGCCCAGTATAGAGGGGGAAACACATTCAAGCTGCAGTGTGAAAGTGTTCAGCAGATGAGCTACACTCAGCACAAGCCAATTAGATAAACTTATTTTTATATATGTGCCACTTCAGAGTCTTTTTTTCTTATAACTTGAGTGCCAGATGAACTGCGTCTTCTAGGCTTCATCCAGGGTGCCAGTTATACGTATGGCTCAGTCTACCCCAGCATTAGAGAATATCCAACTTTATCTAGTTATAAAAAACTTAACGATATCTGGCTTTTAATTGTATATGTAAGCTGGGAACTGAGGCATGCTGAGTGTGTATTTGAACCTTATTATATGTATTATTCCTTAAAATACTGTAAGGCGTGGGGTTTAACTGTCTGTGGATTAATCTCAAGAATGACGATGGACTTGAAATATTGACGGCTAACAACTTTTATTGAGCAGAGTGTTAGAACTGGGGAGCAGAGCAACACCATACTTATCTCCCGCACAAAACTCTTTCACTCCCCCAAAACTCCTCCCCTCATTCCCTCATCCTCTTTCTCTGAGGACTCTACACCAAAATAAAAGTCCTTAACAAAAATATGTATAAATAGAATACAATGAATATTAAACAAAAGAAATGTCACAATACCAAAAAAAAATATGAGTCCCCCCAAAAATGTAAGCTAATGATATTTGAAGATATTTTGTGAACAGCTAATGATAAGCTGTTCACAAATACTGATTGTTTCACAGATTATTCATTAGAGAATCTTTTTTGGAAACCCTGTAAATAGTAGCCTGGTTCTACCAGACTCTCGTACATTTCATTTGTACAGAGAGTCTGGCCTCTCTCCATTGACAAGCGTTAACTTCCTTGTAGGCGGGTATTCTGTTGAAGTTTAAAACTATTGGATCTGCCCAGAGTCACTCTGGATCTGCCATAACCAGTCGCTAACCTTTGGTCGTGACGTAACCCTGCAACTCAAACTAACGCACGACATCAACGTCATCGTTCTCAGCCACTCCCTCTGTTCGCTGATTGGGCCGCCAAAAATTTGGCCGGAGAAAACCAAAGAATACACCACAATCCCAGACGTAATACCAGAGAATGTCTTATAAGGCGAGAAGTTTCACTCTCAGTACACTTCTGGCTTTTGAACTGGTTGCAGTTCCACTCTGATTCCATATGAGGGCGCTCACAGGACGAGTGCAGAATGAATGGAGGTCTATGGCGCTATACACATCAAAATCCACTTTTCTCAGGATATAATTTTTTGTCTAGTAATTTGAATGTTGTATTCGAAAGGAGATGCAAAGAAATTACACATTGCTGGGTGTTAGATTTTTTAGAGTCACTTATTTGCTTTAAAAAGTCTTTTAAAGTGTCAATGACGTCATACACATCGTACGACCAGATTGCTTTACGGCAATCCTTCAGTCACTTTGGTACTTTGGTGCTTTCGCGCTCTGCACTTTCTTTTCACTCGAGGCATCAACAACACAGCTGACACAGGTAAATGCACGTGCTAGAAGAGTTTTTGTTTAGTTTGTTTCTGGTCCCCCTTCGGATGCCACGATGCCATCAAGCGGCATCTCTGGTCGTAATCAGTTCTTCACTGACCAATCAGCGTTCATTAGCAGAATGCTAGCGTGTTATGGGCAACAACAACTCAACCTGTAAGAAATCAAAAGGACTTAAGTACTCGGTCATTCAACTTTCGACCTATAACCCATGTTGAACTTGCAAAACCTACAATCAAATCTGAGATTTCTCAACGGCAATCGGGTGAAAGAGACAAATTTAGCCATCTAGCCCCATAGACTCCCATTCATTCTGCACTCATGGGCGATCGCCCCCCAGTGGAACTCTGGTGGAACTACAACCAAAATTCGGTACAATAGGACTTAATAGGGAGTGGGCAGGCTCTCCGTAGACGGGCTCTGGTAGTACTGAAGGGAAATAAAATTGAGTGGAAGTACGCAGGAGGGCGGAGCCAGGCTATGTAAATAGTACCATAAATATTAATCTATTATTAGCATAGTCCAATAATTCTGGGAAGGGTTTTTTTCCTGACAATGTCAGTTTACTTAAATCTTAGAACAGTTCATGTCTAATGATGAGAGATTTCCTGTAAAATATGTTTTGTTGCATGTCAAGTGTTTGAAGTCTCACAAGAGAAATTGTGAGTTTCATTTCTTTGCAGCTATACAGAAGCCTTGAGAAACTCGCTACCTTTTGGAAACCCAAGAGACCAATTTGGTCCTGGCTGAAAGCTCAGAGGAAAAAAGGCTTGTGAGTGTTTATGGCTATGGAAGCTGCTTTCTTGGTATCAGAATATACTACAGAATCAATTTTAGAGTAGGCAGGCTGCACTTTATTTTATAAATATTCACAAAATAGACATTTAAATTTAAATATATGTTGGCTAATTTCTTGGCTTGTAATAACTGCTTTAATGAGATAATTGTATCTGCTTAAAAGAATGCATGATTTGTATTTTCTTAGAACTGTACATTTCAGACATTACTTGGACACAGTCACCTATGATAATAAACTCCAAATTGTAATGTAGACATGCATTTTCTGTAATGCTGCTCTGAAATTATATGTATTGTTAAAAGCACTATACAAAATAATGTGAACTGAATCGAATTTAATTGAATTAAATTCTGCCAGACTGAATTAGCATTTGAATTAGGTCACCCCTTCTCTCAAAAATTCCACCAAGGACAATGAGTACTTTTTATACAATAACCAATTTTGCCACTATCTTGCATCACCACTTGGCGTACAATGTAAAATCTAGGTCTTGTTGCAAAACTAATCAAGAGGCGAAAAAGTGTGACAGTGAAGTTAAACCCATGATGCACTGACAACAACTAGACAAGATATTCAGAACAGTATGTGAGATAGTAAGTAGGTCAATGGCAGATAAGACTGTCTTGTAATTTACTGTTTGTATTTATGTTGGTTTCATGTGATTTTTAAAACGTACATACAATGTAATATCAACAGAAGTTTATATTTAATGACCCTAAAAATGTTGTGTTGTAATCAAGTAAAAAGTAATAACATATACCTGTACCGGGGCTGTTGAAACTGAGGCAATGACAGGATCAGATGACAATGTAGGATCCAGAGGCATAGGCGATCCTACGATCCTGACGAGCACTTGAGGAGGAGCCAGGGGTGCCGGTGGACTGAGGTGACTCCGGAGCGACCAAGGACAAAGGCGGATCCGGAGGGAAGGAGGAGCCGAAGGGGTGGAGGGACGAAGCACAACAAGAGGCCTGGAAGTCCATGGCATAGGCAGAGCAAAATCTGACCAAGGTGGAGCCAGAGGGGGCGAGGAGCCAAGGTGGAGCCGACTGGTCGATGGGCCAAGGTGGATTTACGGGAATGGCGTGGGGATCCACACTCCAAGGCAGAGCTTGTGCCCAGAATCTCAGAGGCAGATACAACTTGAATTGGTAAATCCAATGGTGGAGCCGAGGGACTGAAGGGTGCCAGCAGAGGGGCCGACAAGCCTGGGCAGATGAGGTGAAAGAGGGAGGCAGGGTGGGTGTATTATCCACAGCGATGAAGTCTTAGAGTTTTCAGGATAGGACCAGCGGTGATGAAGGCTTTAGGTTGGGCAGAATCAGCAGAGGAAGGCTACCATCATCCTCAAGCTCCTCTAAACATCCCACAGGCTCATGTGTAGAAGTCAGCTCACACACCTGGTCAGACTGGGCTTGACTTCCGTTTCTGGGACGGACATAGGCATAGGGTCAGGGTCCATGGCGGGTGTCAGCACTGTATCCAGCTCTGCAGTGGCTCAGGCTCCTTTCCTGCCGTGGTGGAGGGCTCAGGCTCTGCAGTGTCCATTAATGCTGGCATCAGCTGAGGGTAAGCGCACTGCAGACATCGGAGGATCACCTCTCTCCAGGTTCCTTTCTCCATGTTTGGTAATTCCAGGGGACTATAATAGTTAGCCCTTGTCCAATACAGAGACTTTAATGTCTGATCATTAAAGTTCATTTGTACAGCCAGGTCACAAAAGCGGGCAGAGTACTCCAAGATAGAAAGGTGTTGCAGGCTAATTTACTGAACTTCCTGAACTGAAATTCACTGAAAAATCCATCTTTTCGTTTCTGATATTCTGTCAAATTTTATCTTAGGGATGAAGAAGGTGGGTGAAATAGACTCAAATATAACATGAATTATTAACATAAAGGAAACTCAGGTAATGTAATAGCAACTAACACAAACAAAACAGGGTGCCATGCACAAACAATACCGGACAATGGCCATAAAAAAAACAGAGGAACTTAAATACACAGAGTGACGATCTTATTTACAAACAGCTGTGCCCGTTAAATGAATATAAATGACAACTGATAGTGGCGGTAAGATAGAAAAAAGGAAACGGGTAACTGAAAGAGAAACAAACTAAAAGTCCTTGAAAATTTAATGAATACTCACTAAACGTGACAGTACCAAACTAGCATTTAACGCTTTAAAATACTTTTTGTTGTGGGTGTACACATATTAATCATTATTATATATAACATTTTTATATTTTTTAAAAGATTTTATATTTGTTAATGCTTTTTAAGTGAAAAACTATTTCTTAGAAATATCACAAATTGTTTAATAAATATCAATAGTGAAACTATTCAATAAAGTGTTCTTCTCAAAAAATGTTGGCATTATCACCCTGCCATTTTTTTTCTTCTTCATTTTGCCCCCAAAAAAATCACAATTATTTTTCAATTCAGAAATTAAAGCATGTTCATCATAGAAGTAGTTTATTAAATCATTGTTTGTGTGTTTTTGAATAAATTCATGTATTTGTAAATTAATTAATGGATCCAGACAAATATAGCATCATGACATTGACCCCAATAACACAAGCAAAACCCGAAGACACCACACAGAGTAATCAATACTTGTCTGGAATTTATAATCGTTTCATGTGAAACCCATTTCCATACAGTATGACTTCCGATACATGACCACAATTGGAGATATCATTTGTAGCTCATACATATCCTCCAGATAACTGTACTCCAATTACAATATAGCTGGGAGGGAGGCATAGGATCAGACTTGACTCAGCACCTGGAATACAATGGCTCAGGGAAGTAAATAAAACGCATATATTTAATCAAAACAGTTAAGGTAGTGCATTTCTATCAATGTTTCTAATAAACATCTAGATTGCACATGAGGATTCAAGTAGACAGGCACATATGGAACTCATTAGCTTTTGGTCCCTTGAATCCTCATGTGCTCTCTATGTTGTGGCTGCTCAAGGCTGATCTTCCTTTCCTTTCTTCTGTTTAATCTCTCTGTTTTCACTCTAAGGTAACAGACTAAGAAAGTTCCACTGTGAACGTAGCATGTAAAACTATAGCATACTTAGAGTTAGCATCAATAAATGGCCAAATTAAGTCAAATAAAACCGAATTCACTGTTAATTAGTTTTTACCTTCTCATCATACATGTAAAATACAAAGTGAGAAAGATTCGGTAGCTTGAAAATAACTTGTTACACTAGCTCGGATCCTGTGTAGATAGACTTTTGACTATTGACAAATCGATGGGACAAATTAGACTAGACCAGAACTATTTCATTGAATCTAATATTTTAGAGGTCAAGAAGCGTCAATACCTGGATTTGAATAACAGCGACTGATCAATGTAAGCCATTTGAATACGACAGTTACTGTACATTTCTCAGAGTTTCTGTAGTTTTCTCCTGATGTTAGAATGTTAATTACAGACAGACTTGATCTGGGATAGCTGAAGCCCTGCTGGGGATCTGTGTGTGAGAAACATTATCTGGCAAAAGGAAGACTTTCCTCCGCTATCTCCTATCACAGGAAAGGGCTTGTGTCACACTATCACCTAGGCTCTTATTTTTGTACAACATTATACTGTTTCGTTGACGCAAGAACATGCTGCAGTATCCGCTATACAACCCTTGCAAAGTTGCAATCAATACAAACCACATCTCATGTCTCATACCTATGATGTTTTCAATGATATACTGTACATGTGTCAAATGCCTGAAAAAATGTGTTCAGTTTATGTCTCAGTTGAATCTTTTTATATTTACACATAAGAAATTTGATGGGGGGAAAAAGCAGATGAAAGTGGGAGGATGTTTTTTTTTTTTTTTTTTTTTTTTTTTAAGATTTAAATCTTAACCACTACTGGGAGCTGTTAACTAAATGTACAAAGACTCTGTGCAGTTGACAAATGTGAGTACAATGCAGAATATTTTCTGCATAGATTAACCTATATTGGACCTGAAATCAAATGATGAAATATTGAGGTTAATTCATTAACACAGCAGGTTTTTAGAGCACAGACTAATACCATTGGGACGTGATGTTACCGTTTCTTTAGTGATATTTGAGGCTACACCATAACTGTAATATTACTGATACGTTTTTGCACATTTGTAGTGATTCTAATAATGCTGGGATGAATATAACTATGAAGGTTGTTTTTTATACATAATATATGGCATATGTTTCGTATCTTATGTAACAAAAATAATTTGAATTTTGATCAAAGGATAGTTCAGAGGTTTCCATGATTTGGCCTAAACAGACTTGCGCAAGCTGTGCAGAGGAGGAATTATGCTATCAAACCATCAACATCAGTATTAGCTTTCCTGAACTACGCACCGTGAGAGGTAATTACTGAAGCGCTTGATTTTGCTATGTGTGGACATGCAGTCGCAGTGCAACTAGAGCCAGCAAAATCAAATAAAATTTTGAAAAACGTATTATGATTTTGGATTATGGGCCTTTATAAGGGTTGAACAACATGAACAGCATATTTCTGTTTTGTACAATCATTAAATAACTTGCTTAGTCAAGTGATTAATTATCTCTGTACATTTTGTCCTAAGTACCACCTGACCTGACACCAAAGGCAATGAAAACGTAATGAATTAGAAGAGTTCTAGCTCTTCGATTGGCTGGTGTGAAATGATGTCACTCCTCAGACAAGAAGCTCTTTTTTTACTTAGAAAACATATTGCTAACAGGAACTGGAAATATCCTAAATATCAGTAAATTGCAAGTTAAATGTCAGAACATTAGAGACGCTCATGGCATCACATACAGTTTAGAGTTTTTTTCAAAAGACAATGGACACGCATGGCTAGGACTCAAACAGTCTCTGGTGTTTGAGACTCGCACACAGATCGAATGTCTTTCATCCTCTCTGGGAGCATTGCTGTAATTGTCACTTTGTCTAATGGAAACAAGTCATGTAAAGAGATCTGGCCAGGGAGACTGAGTTAGGGCTGAACAGGACAACAGGCTCATTCACAAAACCAAATAAAAGTGAACCCCTGTGGTTATGATGGAATTGTTTTATTCTGAAGATTCAACAGAAGCCCATTTCTAAAATGTGAGTAGGCCCATTTTGTCGTATACATTTAAGCCACACTTAAAAGTATATTGCATTAGATTACAAAAACTTAAGCTTGTATCTTTTGTTTGCATCGAATGCAGTGAAATTCATATTTTAAGTGACACCAAAAAAAACTATAGACCACTCTAGTCTCTCATCTATCAAGAATGAGGCAACAGTTTAATATGATGATTAGGCCAACAATGTCAGCTTGAAGCTCTGAAAAGAGTCACACTCAGCCTTGATTTCAGCACGATTGTATTGCTACAGCAATCCATTGCTGTGATCATTATCTAGTTGATGGACCAGAACTTGAACTCCATTATATCTGCAGAGTGATCTGATACTTCTCCTAGAGGAAAAAAAAAAAAAGAACTACACATTAGTGTAGTTGTAATTTACTTGTGAGACATTCTAGTGCTGGCATGTGTGTGAAGTATGAGAGGAAAGGAAATGATTACAGATCTGCAGTTAGAGAGAGACTGGATCAGATAATGAGATTTAAATGTGTTATGGGTATAGAGCGGAAAAATGTCACTATGCAGTTGCTTTGCAACCTACTTGAAACTTCTCAGAAAACATACATTGTAGATTAGTACATTGAGATATAGTAATATAAGATTAATAGTAAATTATTTATAATTACCTATTCCCAAATATTAAAGCAGTACAAAACATAATAAAAGTCTGCATAATTTCTTTATATTCCAAGTCCTGAAGTCATATGATGATATCTTATTGAACACTGAAATTTACACGTATGCCTTTCTCACAGTAAAGTTGTGGATAGCAATCTATCTAAAAATTAATTCTTATGATATGTTGATTTGAAAACTATGTTGGTTGACTGGTTTGTCTCAGTGAGAAGTTGTTCAGTTTCTACAAGCCAGCTTGTACAATATTTTTTCATGGTTAGCTCTTAAAAATGACAAAGTCTGGCATTTGTGACTGATAATTCCTCTTTTCCTTTTTCTCCCCAGCATATCTGCGGCTTCAAAAGCGTTATACCACAACAACAATAAATTTATGTGCAGCTTTGACAGAAAATGAAATTGAAAAATAAACAAAACATTTACATAATACAAAAGACTTCACAGACCATCTGTGGTTTTCCCAGACATTAACATTGACACAAATCATGTGAAGCATTATCTGAAGTTAATACAGGAGTTCAACTAAAATTCACTCATAAAATAATATTTTGGATTCCCTTAAGAATCTTTCAGTGAACAGTTCTTAAAAGAAGCATTTTTTTTCATAATCTGAAGAACCCTTTACCACTACAAAGAAACTTTTGGCAAAGAAAAAGTTCCATGGATGTTAAAGGTTCTTCTTTGAACCATAGATGCCAATAACAAACCTTTATTTTAATAGTGTAACTATGAGATTCTATTTGAAATGGCATGTACTGTATGCAGTCAAATTCAGATTTAGAAGTTTATTTTTATAACTTTATCGACATGCAGTAACTTATTAACCCGAGGACCAAGAATGGAATCAGGTATTCGTCAACCCCCAGTAAGAGGGTTCATGGACGATCTTACTGCGACGACCACAACACTTGTGGAGGCGAGGTGGGTGTTAACAGTGCTTGACCACATGGCAATGTGGGCCAGAATGAAGTTTTAGCCAAAGAAATCCAGGAGTATGGTGGCCAGAAAAGGCAAAATGTAAAGTGCAGGGGGCGGATATTCCATCAATAGAGGAGAATCCAATTAAGTGCGTTGGAAAGTGGTTCGTTCGATGACTCACTCTCAAATAGGAACAATATCAAGAAGCAAAGGAGGATCGAGAAATCAGGACTTCCGGGGAAATTCAAAGCATGGCTCTACCAACATGTGGCTGTTGACAGTGTGTGAAGTATGAAGCCGTTCACAACTGAATGGAAAAGAAGGTCTCGATGCAATTTCAAGACACTTTTAAAAGATGGAATATTTTTCATTTGAAACGCCTTAAAAGAATAACAAAAATGTTTTCTGAATGTGGCTGTAGTGGCAGTGCTTTAAAAGGAGATAGAAAAACTTTTCTGAGAGGGATTTACCATTCGATGGCCAGATGAACTTCAGATTGAGACCCTACCTGTCTGATTATGCTGCACAGTTTGTGGACTCCTGCAACTTAGCTGACCTTCAAGTTAGCATTAAACCTTCACAAATGATCAAGACAACAGTGTGTCTAGCAACACAGGCTGCATCAGCATTTTGATTTAGGATGCTTCACACTTCTGACTTGTTTTTGATAAATGCTGTTCTAAGGTCTGCTTAGCTCATGAGAGGTGTGCGCTAGGCTATATCTCAGTATGACAAATCATTTTTTTTCACCTGTGAAGAGAAGGCTATATATGAGCTGAATCATTTCGCAATGGATTGAGGTGAAAGTGGAAACTGTAAGTTTTGGCTGAATTTCCCATACACTTTTTGAAAGATATTGTAAGATCACTTTAATATGACAAACATGTTTCCAACTGAACATAACCACTTGAGCTGCAATTAGTCTCCTGAAATTATGACCACAATGAAATGAGATCTCTATCATCACTTTTCTTTTAAATAAACAAAATGAAGCAATATGAGCAATGAGCAAATTCAATGGAAAATTGTTTTTTGTACTTCTAATTAAACTTATGGAACACTAACGTGAGAGCAGAAGAACAATTACTTAAAAACAAGATATAATATCTGTCTAAAAGGTAGGAAAAATAAACTTAATTCAAAAGGAAAATAAGGTTATTTTTATAACCCTGTTGGCAGATTATTTCTGAAGCACAAACACAATTTTGATAATTCCTTTCAAAAATGTATAATCTTAATATCTTGTCATTTTGCTTATCAATAAATGTACCTTAATTTAAGAATGTTGACTTTAGTAGGCTATGTAGATCATTTGACTGGTCAATGGATAGCCTATATGAAAAAGAAATCTAGAATAATATCATATAGGCTGTAGTAGGTGGTGGTCATGAATTAGAGTTGTTCATTTCACAACTTGTCATAAAACTAGAATCTTATTGCATTTAAAAACTGTTTTATTTTAGTTTCATAGAGATTAGTTAATCACATCTATACAAAAATCACTAGGCTACACTACACATTCTTTGGTAACACTTTACAATAAGGTTCATTAGTTAACTACATTAGTTAACATTAACTAATAATGAACTGCACTTATACAGCATTTGTTCATCTTTGTTAATGTTAATTTCAACATTTACTAATACTTTATTAAAATCTTGTTAACATTAGGTAATGCACTGTGAACTAACATGAACAAACAATGAACAGCTTTATTTTCATTAACTAACATTAACAAAGATTAACAAAAACAGTAGTAAATGTATTGCTCATTGTTAGTTCATGTTAATAAAGGAACCTTATTGTAAAGTGTTACCCATTCTTTAATATTTAAATTTTACTAAAGTCATCAAAACTAACAAATGCAATTATCGACGATTATGTCGGCTAATGACCAAATGTTAAATAGGCTAAATCAAAATATCGTAATTTTTACTTGTTTGTGTTAACTCGTCAATAATTTAAAGCAAGCATAAGCCTTTGGATCAAAATGATTTTAATATCGAGATAAATTCAGTCAAGTACGCACTGCAACATGCACTGAGGAGTTTGCGGTAGGCGGTGCACCATCCGCTGAGAGCTTTTGCTATTCCAGCGTTTCAACAGGAAATCGTGGTCTCAACCCGCGCTGTCATAGCTGTCACATCTCCCGCAGGTAGGCTACGTCACACTCACCACGCGTGTGGTTGTGAGAGAGGGACACTCTCTTTCACAGGGAAACTGTCTCAACACTTGCATCAGATAACGCGGGAAACAACTACTCACTCACACAAACACGAGCTGATAAACATTTCATTGAACTTCCTCGGAAAACGAGACTTCTGGTATGAAAATGGAGTTTTTTTCTTTCTTTTCTTACACATCCCAAGCTTTTTTTTCTTTCTTTTTTTTTAAACGTAATTCCATGGATTAACTTCCTCTTTTTCTGTCTTAAACACACCGTTGAGGGATGAACTCGTCTGCTGGAGCAGGGAATTACCGGAGGGGTTCATCCAGTGGGGATAAGGTAAGCTGTTGATTTCATCCAACTGTTTCAAGACATAGGCTATATTACAACAAATGAATATATATCCTAGTACTTATAAGACCCTCTATGTGCATTTTGTATGTGTGACATAATTGACAATCTGGTGAACATAATTCTCATTTAGCATTCGAAGCAGCTTCAATATCCATGTAAATCAATCACTTTGTATTGAATAGCCTATATTTCTTTATATAATAAATGGTGATGAGGAGAAAGACCGTGGCTATAGCCTATGTGAGATTGAGATGAAGGGATTTTCATCACAAGAAGGTCAGGTGTTAGGTTTCCCTCAGGTTTTGTTGTTTTGTTCTGTATTACTGCACTTAATTTAACACTGAGTTTCAGGGGACAGGGAAATTGTGTGAACTTGATGGGATTTATGAAGTGAAAGTCAAAACCACCTCAGGACTGTCAAAAGCCTAGCAGTCTGTCCCACTCCAAAAGCTCCCTATGGAGGATAACTGTTCTTTGATGTTGAGGTTAGAGGCAACATGAAATGATTTAGGTGAATATTACATAAGAGATATGGAAGTTTGAAATGTTATATAAATTCAGTGGAAGACTAAATATTGAATGTCTCTACCCTCAGGTGGACATTTGGCACCTTTTTGTTCAATATATTTTTATACAGTGATATGCCTTCATATTGAAGAGTCAGTTGTTTGTCCCTATACTATACCTGACCTTAATAAGCCCATTCATCTGTATTGTGTAGCAAAGCACAATGGTGCTGTGTAATTAGCCTATCTTAAAGCCAGCAGTTATAAATCTCAAGACAACTTAAGTATCTTTTTACAGACTATTGTCAGTAAGAGTTTCAAAAAAACATTGTAAAGATTGAAGTGAAGTAGTTACTGAATGAGGAAATACAGTCTATTCATATATCTGAACTAGGCTCAATGCACCACAACATCCAGGCTTAAAACATCCATATAGGATTCTGTCAACAAATCTATACCTTCACTGGACAGGGTTTCTCTGGTCTCCTCATCCTCTACTTTTCCATTCTTCTTCCTTCCAGTCATTTTTTAGCTTACCTTTGGTAACTTTGGTCTCTTTTAGTCCAAAAAGTATTCAAAGATGTATTGCTGCTCAGTTTGAATCTGAGCAACACAAAGTGTTAGGCTGCTTATACCCCCCAGTTATTCCTACCCTAATTATCCTTATCAGAGTTTGAGTTATTGTCTTAATATTTCTGTGCAGAGTTTTTCTTATTTTGTCGTGCCGCTGTTTTCTGCAAATACCTCTGGGGCTTTGTCCTACAAAGTTTTAGAGTTTTGTTACATCACAGCAGCGAATTGCCAATATCCTGACCCACATAAAATGATATTTAGTTCATTGCTCATGAAGATGCAACTGACTGGAGAAAACATCAGTCAGAATTCACTGAAGTATCTTTTTTTATTTCTTTTTTTTATTACCAGTTCAGTATACTAATTGTTTTCACCCACTGGATATGAACAAGAAAAGCAAAGCTGAGGCACCGGGGGTGTTATACATTTCAATGTTTGTGTCTGTGAAGCAGATGTCTTCAAGTTTTCAGGATATACACTGGAACATGCAGTACACTGGAATGTATTTTTCTTCTCTGTGTTTTAATGGGAGTCTAAAAAGAAGAGTAAAAAAGTTTGCTAGAGATTAGCACTCTGTTTTTAATGGAAAGGGTAATCATCATGACTTTTTTTTGTCATGGACTGGTGCATTGCCATTCTGGACATCTTTTAGAGAGTGCTGGGGTCCTGTGGAAGCTGCAAACTAAACAAAGTGTGCCCTCTGCTGGCAGGATGTGTACTTTTTAGTGCTATCAGAGCACTGTCCAGTAGTTCTTGTTATAATTTATTCAGTAAAACAGGTCTTGTTTACTGTGGTGTCAAGATCATTATGGATTAAAGTTGTGCAATTTGAAAGTTACAAGAATTACTGAGCCAATCTCTGATTTTTCCCATCAAAGGACAAAGGACAAGGACCCTTTATACCCATTGAGGTATGTTAAACACTCTTCTTCACATTTTTTGTCTTTTACTAGATACTGTGTTGGATATGATATGAAATGAGTCATAATACATCAGAAAATGTCTTGCAGTCTCTCTTTTTAAGTTATCAACGTTTGTTTAAAACAAAAACGTTTTTTGATAATGGCAGTGTTCAGTTGTCCGAAATTTCTATAATCTTATACTAAGGCAGACCATAATAGGTTTACAGGTGGTCTCTTTTTGCAGTTTTGTTGTGTAATACAATAATGTGATATTTAATAAAAGGCAAGTAAAGACAAGATCTTGGAGTGACTGGGCAGTGGAATTATGAAGTGTGTTTTCAGTGTTGTTGGCTCTAAAATCAGCTGGAAAGGCTTGCTTACTGAATATCTGAAAGCAATACTCAAAACATGTTCATACATTTCAAAGAATGATTCTAGACAGCTGACATTTGTTTTAAATCAATGTTTTTTAGGTCATTTAAAAGTATATTTAGCATGTGGCAGTGAGTGGTCAATGACACTTTGTTGATTTTCCACGTTGACCCAACTGTATCAAACATAATATGGCATGACAAAATGTCACGGACCCCCTGACACGTGCAACATGTGGAAGTCCAAGAAAGTGTTATGCAAGAATCACAAATGCCCACTTTGCAAATTCCTCTATAACAGATATTCTGCTATGTTCGCAACATTGTCTCTGCTTTTTACCACTGGATGGAGGGGTGACCCAAGACAATGCACTGTTTCTTCTTATTAAGGAGTTGTCTACTACACAGACCTCTGCTACATAATTTTAATGAGTCTTCACTTTGTTGTAGAATAAAATGCTAGATTTTATGGCAGTTGTCAAAATTCTGGAGCAGGAGGATGGAGCAGCTACTAAAGCTCAGAAATTATTTAGTAGTGAAAACCATGCGTGAAAACATAAGTGGTAAAAAATGATGTAATAAAAACATTCAGGGCTTTACTAAAACGTTTCGAGCGTTATGAGTATATCAAACATTTTCCTCAAGAATTCTTTGTAGCAAACAGACATTTCAGAGGGATTGGGAAACATGCAAACCCTTCATACTTTTGCGGCCCAAGCTTCTGGAAAACAACAATACCCTGGCAGAAAAATTAGATGTCGTATATATACAGTATATGATGTCGTCATATCTGTGATGTTAATTTATTGTTGATTTTAAATTCATGAAGGATTGTTTCTTATAGTTACACCATATGTTTGATTAACAAACTATGCAGCTTGAATTTGAATAAAAATTACACTCTTGTAGGTTCACTTTTGACCTGTTTTTTTTAGTCAAATATTTTGCATTTACGTTTTATTTGTGTGTTTTTATTTTTATTTTTTATTTATCATGCCTTAATTGAGTTTTCAAAGAAGCATTGAACCTGTTCTTTAAAGGTCCCCTAATTTTTTTTATCCCTTATTTGCGAGCATCTCTCCTTAGTGACCCTGCTCCTATCAGCAGAAGACTGTCTGCTGGAGTTCTGAATGGAAAAGCTGTAAAGTATTTTTGGATGCATCTAAATCACGGCACTGCTTGGAATATATCGCCACAGTATAGAGAGAACCCATTATGTGCGCCTGCAGGAGCAGGATATGTTATAACTCACTCAGAGTGCTGCAGCAGAACGACAGATTTGTGATAGAGAGTTTGGATGAGCTTCCTTTGCTGAAAAAAATGCTTCCTTCGCCCTCTTCTGTAAGGAAAAATACTTTGCGCCTAGACAGGAAATATCTTTGCGAATTTGAAATAAACAAAATGCACCTTGATAACACTTCAAAGCATTTAACACAAAGTGTTTGTATTGTAAACCTATATTTTTCAGGTAGAGCACAATCCACCATGATGATTACAAACAGTAACTTTTTTTTCTTTGTATTTGACTTAAAAATGTTTTTGTTCATGTGAAAGTTTTTCAAACTCTGGTGTAGTTTGCTGCTACACATCAGAGTTAAGAATTATGAAAGCATTTTTCTCCTTTAAAAGGTGGTTTAGGGTTGTGCTTCTTAGGCCCCGTTTACACGTACATGGTTATTTTGAAAAACGGAGACATTTTCCTTCGTTTGCGCCCTTTGTTTACACGCAAACGGAGGATTCGCCAATGAAACCGATTCTTTCTAAAAACTCCGGCCAGAGTGGAGATTTTGAAAATCTTCGTTTGCACGTTTGCATGTAAACTGAGAAAAACTCTGTTTTAGGCAGCGACGTCACAGAATGTGACTATTTTCGGGATTCTGACTGGCTAAGGTGGGCTTGAGCTTCTCGTTACACTGCCACCTACAGGTTTGGCATGCTCTTGACAGCATATACACAGGTTTGTGTACATTCAAGTCTTTCAAGTCTCTACTAATGAGCTGATGAGTTGAATCAGGTGTGCTAGAAAAGGGAGACATATAATACGCTTAATTGAGTTTTCAGTTCAGTTCAGTTCAGTTCAGTTCAGTTCCCAGTTCAGAGGCTGCATCCTTTGAAGACCGCATTGGAAGGCCGATTGTGTCACCACTGCGCGACGAAGGCTGTCCCAATTCGAAGGCTCCTTCAAATATGGCCTACAAATGCGGCCTTCGTTTCCTTTGTAATCAAGGATACAACAGATGGATCCTTCGCTTCCTTGCCTACCCCAGAATTAATTGAGCGCCAGTGAAGACAGGATTTTTGAGAATTTGCAGAATAAATTTTTTAAATGTCAGTATTGGGTTTCAACTCAAATATCTAATGATACAAATGTAAAAAAAAAATATATATATATATATATATATTTTTAAAGCAGTTCAAATGTTGACATATCTTACCGAGATGAGATCTATGCATAATTTATACTATTTATTATATACAGAAATGGACCACGGTGAACATACTGTATTTAGACAGTTTGCTATAACTTTAAAAAAAAGTCCAGTACAAACTAGAGATGTGCGGATGGGCTATTATTTCATCCGCAACCGCATCACAAAACTCATCATCCGTCCGCCATCCAGCCGCACCAACGTTTTTGACCGATTTTCAAAACCGCACCGCCCGCCATCCGCTGATTGCTGTATACGTAATATTTTTCATTTGAGTGGTTCAACCGCCCGCCACCCGCCTGAATTGAATTAAAATATTATTTTTCGTCACGTCATCCGCCCGATCCGCGGTTTATCCGCGGAGTCCGCGGCTGTAACTGCCAACCGCGCATCTCTAGTACAAACGTTACAGTCACTCATCACTGGCAGCTGTCACTTTGAAGTCCACGTCCTTCGAAGGATGCAGCCTCTGAATGGGGACACAGCATTTCAAAATGTGCAATGGTGGGGGGTCCAAAGGACAGGTTTGAGAAGGAATGGTTTATGTAAGATTTTACAATTTGATATATACACTGATAAACCACTATGACATATACTTTCCATTTTTGCTGTTCCCCATCACAGTTATAGTACAATACAGTCGTTCTCAAACTATTCAGGCCTAGTACCACCTCTTACAAATCAGAGGTGGTACTTGGCACATTGTGGTTCCATGAAGAACCTTCTGTTCCACAAAAGGTTCTTTTTAGTGGAAAAAGTTATTTAGATAGGGAACCAAAATGGCATTGCTGCAAAAACCTCCTTTTGGAATCTTTATTTTTTAATAGTGCAGTCATCATCAATGTTTGTTTTTAGCCGCAAGTTGAAAGACTGTGAGCAACATACACATAATATATTTTTTAACTGATATTATTATTATTGTTGTAGCTCAAATAAATCATGCTGCTTTAAAGCATTAATTCACTTCAGAATTAAAATTTCCTGATAATTTACTCACCCCCATGTCATCCAAAATGTTTATGTCTTTCTTTCTTCAGTCGAAAAGAAATAATTTTTTTGAGGAAAACATTCCAGAATTTTTCTCCATATAGTGGACTTCAATGGCAACCAGAGGGTCCAAATTGCAGTTTCAATGCAGCTTCAAAGGGCTCTGCGCGATCCCAGCCGTGGAATAAGGGTCTTATCTAGAGAAACAATCGTTCATTTTCAAAAAATAAAAAAAAATGTATATACTTTTTAACCACAAACGCTCATCTTGCAGAACTCTGCGATGCATTACGTAATCACGTTGGTTTTCATTTCTTTGTCTCTAGTGTTTATACACCTTGTGTTTCAGTTGCTCTTGGTCTGTTCTCATCATTATTATGGTGTTCTGTTACCCATGCTGTGTAGTGTATGTGAAGTGTTAGTTTGAGTTTATTTGGATTAAAGAAATCACTGCTGTAATTAAATCCAGCTTTTTTTATTTCAATTTCTGGTTTTGCAACCCACTGTGACAATTGCTTTTGGTCTGTTCTCGTCATTTTATGGTGTTCTGTTACCCATGTTTTGTAGTGTAACTGAAGTGTTAGTTTGAGTTTATTTGGATTAAAGAAATCACTGCTGCAATTAAATCCAGCTTTATCCGTTTTTGCAACCCAGCGTGACAATTATAGAGTAGGGATGGCTTGGTACCACTTTTTCATCACAGTAGTGCAGGCTTGACTATCTGCTAATGCCAATATTTTTTTCTTGATCAGTTTTGAATATCTATATGTCATTAACTTGCCAACATACATGATATACATGATAATGGGAGCATTGGAATGTCTTGGGCTGCTTCCAAAAGCTGAAAAATACGGAGGTAGGAAGGCAAAAAGGCATGTTCGAATCCAATGCTTGTATCACGTCCTGTCTACTGAGATACCTTCATCTTATTGGTTTTCGAAGCTCTCTGTATTTTGTTGTAAATTACTTTTTTGTCCTTTTTTTGAGCGTAGTAGTAACAACCGTAATGCTCCATATCAGATTTCGATTAGTTTCTGACTGATTACATATTACAAATACACATTACATATGCACATACATTACATATTACATACACATTACAACATTCAGACATTAGAAATAAAACATGGAAAATAGAAAGTGTATTTTAATGATTTACATAGTTTGCTCCATACTACCTGAGGGCACTATGCATGCCACTGGTATAATGCATTTCTTTTAGCAGCTTGTCTCCAATTCAAATGTTTTTGGTGAGCAGCTGGTATTCTTTGCATTTCTTGCATCAGCACTTGACAAATACAAGTGCCATTCTGTGGTCCATTAGTTGTTGCAGTCCTAGTGTAAAGTTTTGGTGGTAGATCCAGGGGACAATATAGTGACATAGTGAAACTAGCATTGTTTGCCTGTTGATTCATTATCTAGTTGGTAAACATCTGCAGCTGCAGCTAGAACTCTCAGTAGAATCGCACTGCATTTTTGCCCAAAATAATACTTTAAAGGCCTTTGAGAACAGGTGAAGGAGGCTGAAACCAAAGGTTAAAACAGCCTTCAACAGGCTGATGAATAACTTTTAATGAGTTTTATTCAGTTTTTAGCTCCTTACATTTCCTGCTACTGCTTAATGTACAGTGCTATAGAGCGAAACATAATGCGATCTTCACTCATTATGCTACAGTTGTCAGCTGATAAAGAGCATGACTTGATTTTGACAGATCAGTCCATTTAATTCTCTCAACCTTTTAACAGTGTTACAAAAGGGAAACCTAATGGAATCAGTGCTTTCTGTGAAATCTATCACAGAGGCTGCCTAAATACATGATAAACTCAGAAACCTTTCTTCAATCAAACTCCAAAGTGTCATGTCTGCTGCTCTCTTCTCTCTACTCAGTGGACTCTATTAACCGGGCTGAAGTCTATGGATTCAGTGCAGGATTCTGTTATTTTTATGTGCCATCTGTCTCCCTGAGCTGATGCGGCTCATTTATGATGCCAGTATTCATCCAGTGCCTGTCACTGCCCTCCACAATTTACACCAGAAGGAAAGGTTAGCTGCCATCATTTACTTTTATTCAGCAATCTAGATAATGCTGAGTCTTTTAGATTTTTATTTCTCTCTTCAGGTGCAGATGTATTAGTCCTCTGGACCAGTTCTGATAGTGTTGTTTCTCTACCAGTTTATGTGCTATTTTTCTTTCTTGCTTGTTTTTTTTTTGTTTTTTTGCAGTTGCTAGCCCAAATATAATTAAATGATGCACAACATGAATTAGTGCTGTGTTTGTATTACCTTGGATTCTAAGATATTACACATTATACCTATACTTTTGGCTGTGTGATGTCACATTTGACCCACAGTAAATTTGAACCATTCCAGACTAGTCTTGATTTGTTGCGTTAAAAGAAACATTGTAATTATTTAGCTCTTTAGAAATAAAACTTCCGCCTGGTAGTTCACATACTCTGTTGGAACCCTGGGGTCATTTCTTGATCCCACTCCCCTCTCTTCTGTCCAGTTTTTATTAAAGGCAAATTAGTAATTATTATGCTGCATTTTTGGATGTAATGACAGCACTTTCAAGCCCAAATCCTTCCAAGCATGGTCTTGTTCATTTGAACCGCACAAACGGGTAATTTGACCACACACACACACAAAAAAATTTTGAAACTATTTCCCTTCTTTAGGTACTAATACTTTTTGTATTTGATATCATTAGTGCTGTTGTTAGTGTTAATAGGGTTGTTATTTATAATCAATTTATCCTGCAAGTTAATATAGTTTGATTACCATAATAACTGAATGGTTCTGGGCTTGTGTGTGACACGTCTTTATCATAACCAGCATAAAGAAGATGGATGCATATAGATTTAGATTTGCATGTTTAACATGCATTCTCATGCTCCTCCATTCCTAACATTGCAGTAATTATACCCAACACTTTATATGATTGAAATTCAGTGGCATTTTGAGTGAAAAACTCAATTTTAATAATGCAGCAACATTTGTGCTCTAAAACAGTGTGAAAATATTCTTAATCCAAATAATAAACTTCATCCCTAAAGTGAAGGATTACCTCTGAGCTTACAGGGAAACAAAAGTTCTATGTTCTGCTTAGCTG
This sequence comes from Abramis brama, assembly GCF_963993115.1. Lineage (NCBI taxonomy): Eukaryota > Metazoa > Chordata > Actinopteri > Cypriniformes > Leuciscidae > Abramis > Abramis brama. Next base: position 28,000,955 of record NC_139969.1, on the reverse strand, counting down.
CTTTTGTTAAATGGATGATTCAGTTGTGCTTCTCTTTGATTGTGCTAGTGGCTAAGTCTCAAATTTGACAGTCAGTATAAATGAGCTCTTCTCTTATCCTTGTGCTGAATTTTAACTTATGTGGCTGCCTTTGAGCTGCCAATAGCTCCTCCTGAGTCATTTTAATAGTATGGTAAAGGTCTATGGCATATTGTAGAAAAATATAAATACTTTGAATCAGTTATTTATGCATACAACATCAAGACCAGATTTCTAAGAACATGCATTTTTATATAAAAGGGGAACGAGAAACAAGAAACAACCACATACACATATTGAATTGAACAAAAACAAAATCTGCGACTGTTTCTTCGATGCAGATTGAAAATTAAATCTGTGAAAAAGGCTGTTTTAAAATGTCCAAAAGCTAAATGTTTTTTTTTTTTTAATTAAAGCTAAATAAATGGGACCAATTCACATCCACTGATTTGCAGCATGAAACTGAAGCTGTGAAAAATCTCATTTTGAAATACACAGCACTTATTAGAAATTCACAAGATGAAAGAGGAATGGAAAATGTAATGAACGTATACGAACAAAAATAGTTATAAAGTCTAGAATTATCTCACAAAAACAAGACATTGGCTTCTAACTAAATATCAAATATCATAATATAATATGAAATCATCTTGACACATTTTGCATAAATATTTGCTGTATAATTAGTTCTGTGTTTTAGGTAGTGGGGGAATAGAAGGGGGGAATCTCCTCAACCACCACCAATGTGCAGCATCCACCTGGATGATGCGACGACAGCCATACTGCGGCCAGAGGTGGACAGTAACAAAGTACATTTACTTGAGTACTGTACTTAAGTACACTTTTTGAGTATCTGTACTTTACTTGAGTATTATTTTTTCTGGAAACTTTTTACTTTAACTTGAAAGACAAATATCGTACTTTTTACTCCACTTCAATTCTGTCACGGTCCTTGAGTAGAAAGTAGTAATGTCAGTTAGGGGATGATTTTGGTTGCAGGGGTTGCATTTTGGTTGGAAATGAAAGACAGATTGACGTCAGAAACCGACTTCAGACCGGATTCTGACATCAACCTGATTTTCATTTTCAACGTTGGGTTTGGTCTTCTAAATGCAAATTTTGTCATTGTTTTGGTGCACACTAGCTTATAGATAACAGTAAGGCTAACATATTCATACTAAAAGCCCAAAAACTTTAAATAGGGCACTATTTGAGGGAACAGCCATTTGGGTGTCCGAAACCATTGTGGACGTTATTGAGTGACGTATTCAATCTCACATTCAATCCCACTACTGGAACTGTGTTCTAGAAATACATTTAATATTGATATGAGGGTAGGCAGGCATAGATTCAGAGGCATAAGGTACTGTAAGTATTACACACAACAATGCAACAATAATAAAACAATGCATTGACATTTACTTTTGATACTTAAGTACTTTTAAAAACGAGTACTTCTGTACTTTTACTTAAGTAAAAATCTGTCTTTACAACTTTTACATGTAACGGAGTAATATTTGACCAGTAGTATCTGTACTTTCACTCAAGTAAGGAAGTTGTGTACTTTGTCCACCTCTCTGCGGCAGATATGATCAAAGTCATATGATATTTCATGATATGAGTCAATTTAAATGTCAGTGAAATTTCACAATTATCAGTACTTCAACAAAAACTAATGCTAGGTTAATTAATGTAAGTAAAGTCATTAAAATAGTTACAGAAGACAAGTAAACAGCCAGCAATACAATAAGAAAAAAGAAACTAAATTACAAACAAAACCGACAAAAATGATAACAGAACAAAAATACAAATGAAATGAACAGTGCTTTAGGTTTTTCAGGAAGATGTACTAACAGTGGTATTCAGATAAGTAATAGCCTACAACAGAAATTGAATATAGTAATCAAATGTAAAATAACACTGCTGTATACATTACATATAGACAAATCCTTATTAAAAATACAGTTGGACAATAATGACTGCAGCAGGTTTATTAGGCTTCTGTCATTTTCAGAGCTAACGCACGGACTCAATATACTGTTACACACGCTTTTTCTCAGTGTTTACATTCACTTAAGACATAACCAGTTTTTTTTTACGAGGATATTTTCACGTCAATAATCTTGATTTCATAATTGTTGGAAGCCAAAATCAAAAATTAATTACGATTAATTGCACAGCCCTAGCTACAGGGTGATAGGGCTGCTAGCAATTTCTAAGTTGTTCTTTGATGAACCCTTTGACTCATACAATCACACCGATGTGATCAGTCTTGGCTGGTCCCTGGAGTGTACAATCACTTCAGTGTGATTAGAATGTTCAGTGCATCATGTGATCGACTGCTAAATTCAAATGTGTTTTTGCGCTTTGGCTGGAGCTGAGCCAGAGACGGACGTGCTCAACGCTTGTCATATATCTCAACTATTTAGTGTTTTCAACCACATAATGTTTATTTTAGGTTTCAGACATTTAAATAAACATAAGTACTAGCAAAACAATACATGTATAGTTTGTTAAATACACACTGATGTCTGTGGAAGCGGCAATAACAATCCATTATAGATTGACGAGGCGATTTATTAATATCAGATACACATAGTGTTGGGAACTATAATGTTTACTCTATTCTTCTTCCACTTCACTGGTCACTTACAGTGCTATGCATAAGTTTAGACACCCATGCTAAAGTTGACTAAAAAGAGGAATAAAAAATCTCATAGCCTTCACCATACCTAGAGATTGGCATGGAGTACTTTCCATAAGATCATCTCTCAATGCAAATCAAACCAGCTATTAGGCTAACTGAAATAAAATCATGCCAATCTCTAGGTATGGTGAAGGCTATGTGATGATGTGGGGCTATTTTAATTCCAAAGGCCAAGGGAACTTTATCAGGATGCATAGTATCCTGGATCCATGAAGTAACTGGCCTTTAAAAATAAAAATCTGCCTGCCTCTATGGGAATTTAACATAGGGGTGTCCAGACTTATGCACCCTGTATTTTAAGGAAGAACATTTATTTATTTACGATACATTATTCATTCACAAAGAAAATTGGTGTCCTTAAAGGTTAGATTTTTCCTAATTTTTTTAATTAAGGCATTAAGTTCAATTTCCAAAAGATGATTTTTTATTCCTCTTTTTAGTCAACTTTAGCATGGGTGTCTAAACTTATGCATAGCACTGTACTTTCATGTATTTCGGGAGAAGTGGATGAATTCTCGTGTTGTAAATCTGACAGATCCGATCCTCTGAATTGTGGTGCAAACTAACATGCCTGTGCCCATTGCACTTCATAGATAAACTAACATGATCATTATAAATGTTTTTAAACATCGCTTGCACGTATTTGAGAATTGGAATATCAGGTAGTTGATGACATAGCCAAAAAGTTTGAGAATATTTTGAATAAAAAAGGAAAAATAAAAGCGATACTCCTGCCATACAGGCTATTTTGGCTGCGTGGTGTCACGTGACAAGCGTGACGCGTCGCCATGGAAATAATAAGGTGATACGTTCTAAAATAACGTCGCCTTAAAAAAACTCACACTGAGGGGTCAGCTAGTGTATTTTAAACTTGCATGCGAAAAGGTTAACATGATAGAGAGCAGCAGGAATATGAGACTTCTGTCACGTTAATGCACAGTTTATGCACGGTTCCAATATACTGTTACACAACATGTATTATCTTTCTCAACTATTTAAGTTCCAAAACTGACTAAGTTTAACTGAATACTCGCCAAGACGGGCATTTTGACAATTTTGTATGTATTCAACTGTTTAAGCGCAGTAAACCACTCATTTTGGTACTTGCGACTCGCAAGCTGTTTGAGAGGTGGCTTTATGTGTGCGCCACTTATATAGATCAGTGGTGCACGCGCTTTTGGTGTGAGCGTGAATTTGGTTTGTTGTTCCGAACGTTTTTGTGGTGGTTCCCCCACGGTTTACTTTGGCCTTTCAATATTACAAATTGCGAACATTGTGTCTTCTTCACTCACAGTGAATATTTCCAAGCCAACAACTTGTTTACATGCAGCTGTTAGTGTGAGCGTGGCTGTGACGATATTGCCTGCGCCGCTGGCAACATAACGGGCCAGCTCAGAATCTGAAAGACGTGACACTGACCTTGCGGTTACCGGTCCGGGCAGAGCATGCGGAAAATTGGCTGATTCCGGTCCCTGGCCAGTCAATCAGTGCATCTCTAGCTATAATGTTTTATGAGGTTGTCTGCATCTATAATAGTCAGGAGCAGTCTGTATTTTGGACGGATGAGAAACTCTAATTATCAGATTACATTCTGAAACCCTTAACCAGACTGATATGGAGAAAGGAAGAGTTGCACTACCCTCACCCAAGAGGGAAAAGGCAATATTTTCAGGATGTCTACTTTACAGTGAGGCGGTCAAGCAGAACTCAATCAAGACTCAGGTAGCCTGTAGGGAAATATCCTAGTAGGCAGTGGCTTGTTGCCTCTGTGAATTTGTATGGAGTGTCTTCAGTCATTCACGGTCAGTGTCAAAGCCCCCCTCCCCAATGTCCATGGTCAGACCTTCAAACAAGAATGTGTTTAGAACTGAATGCTTTAATACTTTAATACGTTTTGTCTTTCAGTACTTGATAATAAATATGCAGATATAACAAAGATATTTAAAAATCTACTTACATACTAACTTATTTATAAACTTGTGCTCTCCAGATGTGTATAATAATTGTGTAATTAGATGATGAATAAATTACTTATGTAATTACTATATTTTCTGCATCCTCAACTGGGTGCCCAACAAACTCATGGAACAAGTCTGGCAGCTGGGTGGCATCAATAACTCCCATAATTTGTGTCCATACTTTGCTCTGCCTGGGAATTTAAAATCACAGAATAAATAAGAATCATTTAGCTCAGTCTTAAATGCAGACCAAACTATCGATCCATTCATTTTTTCCAGAGTTTTAAATCCAATGAGGTAATCATCAGTCATTATGGTCCTGCTTTAGTGGAGAGGTCAAATCAATAGCACCTTATAAACACATACAATCTTGTGAACTCTAGCAGCCTGCAGATGCTGATAACTTCTTTACCAAAGCCCTACACCATCTTTAAACTGACCCTAATGGAGGATGCTGCGCAACACTGCCTCATTTCATATATCACTCCTTATGAGATAGCCTAGAGGGTCCAAGTCTGTTAACTGTGCCCAGGGAGCAAAATGAAAAATAACCACCACCACTATGACATAGAAATTGCTGCTTTTATACCCTTCTATTTAATTTTGCTGGTGGCTCAACTCCTTCGAGACAGGAAGTGTTATATCAGTCTTTGTTAATAACAGAGTAAATGTTATTCTATGAGTTTTTGTGATCTTGTTGAAAATGTTTTGTTCACGAGGCAAACCTGGAGACAGTTTCAAAAATGTAACTCTGATAGACAGATAAATCGTTGGTTAATATTGGCTAATAACCTTGCCCACTTGGCCGATTAACAGTTTCCTTCTTTTTTCATTTCCCAAATCTATTGACAGCCTTGTCAACTGGTAATGCACACATTTTAGTTCATTTTGATTCAATACCTTGTTCAATAAGTATTGTATTTGACCATCTGTACCTGTATAAAGAGTACACATGATCAATGTCACACATTTACTTGTTTGATTAGTTTGTTTTAAATTTGTCAAAATCCTAAAACTCGCTAAAATATTTAAAATGTCAGATTTTTAATGTGTCTTTTGGACCACACACTATGTTGTACTTATATAACTTCACAAGTTGTTTTATAACAGCATTTTTCCTACACTCAGATATCCACACATACACTTGCACATTTCATTTGTTGCACGTTTTGGATGTGTTTATATTCCATTACAGCACATCTTGTGTCTCTACCCTCTAAGTCAATTAAGAGCATGCTAGCCAACTGTAGTCTATTTTAAATAAATAAAACTCTTGTCTTTTAATGAATTCTAGTCTACACAGTGCCACTTCTCTCTCTCTACCTTTCCTGTGTCCAGAACAAATCTTCTGGAGTCAATGGGGTTTGTGTAATAAATTCTTTATTGGGTGTCGAAACCTGGACAGGGTGTGTGCAAGGCAAAGATGCTCCGTAAATGAAATTGCGTGGACAACAGGGATGCCAGCACCCTGTCTGCTGGCAAGGAGACTTTACCTCATGACAGTGCAGCATAAATATGTCCTTGTGGATTTGGGTGCATGTATTAATCAGCACTAGGACTGGGTGAAATGTCTTATAAAAATATATTTGAGCTTTTTAGCAATATTCAGTATATCCCATATTATTTAGTTTGAGCTGAAATGGCTTTAATTTGGCTTAAAAATAATCTCACTAAATGAACACAAGGATGAATATTTTACAGGGGTACACACACAGTCCATATACTGTAAGCTGCTCTACATACCCAATCCATCAGAGATAATGAGTTGTGGACTCTCTAATTATTATTCCACTATAAATTACTATAAGTTCTCTTGTCATTTTAGGTGTAACATAAAGCTTACATAATAAAATCTTGGTAATAAACTGTCCGCCATTTAATTATTTGCCAAACAACTGTAATTTTCAGGAATTTCGGGAAGGCGGATCCACAACAGCTTTGGCGCGTACACTCTGTTGTTCTGTATCATCATCATTGTTCCAGGTTCTCATTGGTTTGATGGCATATGTGGGATTCCATGCGCAAGGAGAGCGGTCCGCAAATCACTCGTCCATGCGGAAAAATGTGCTGTTGCTGCCAGATCTCGATCACTGAAAATTACATTGTATTTGATACAAAACTAACTAGATTAAATTAAATGGAAAAAAAGTAATGACAGAAACTATTTTCATAGTATTTCATTTTCTCCATAGGGAAATAATTGTTTTTATGAAAACTTAAAAGACAGACAAGTACAGTTTAAGTACAGACCTGCAAGTAGGCCTACTCTAACTATCCGAGGTTGTTAACCTATAGTAGGCCTATTCTGTTTGTTATGGTCAACAATTTGCATTATTTCAACTTATTTTTTTAAAAGAATATTTATATTTTATATATTTTATTATAGTCCCACAAGTCCATAAACAAAGTCCATGATGATGCAAACAAATTGTTGAATAAATTAATTGAAATTGACACTTTGAACTCTTACCAACTTACCAACACTATTGTTGCTATTTAAACCCAGCCATAGTCAGTTTACATATTCATACTTTTTCCTTTAGTCTCTAAACCATTTGGCAAGGGCTGCTGTCACCTGCTGCTGTTTTTATGTGTGTTTTGTGAAATCTGCCCAGAATATTCAAGTGGTTTACCCTCACGCTTCAGTGGGGCAACCCAAGAGAGAGGGAGGGTGAGAAGGAGAGAGAGACTGCGTTCGGAGGAGAGGTGAGGGAAGAAGGAAAGGACAGAGAAATTGACTGAGAGAAGAAAAATACAGCTTAGAGCAGCGGATGCCGTGGAATTGCATACTTCGCTCGGGGTTCTGCATGTGCAGCCAAGACTGAACATATAAGAGTGAGAAGAAGGACAAAGTAAACAACAGGCAGGTAAAACACGCTGTACCACAAGTGGACTTCCATACTTTGCTGCACTGCCAATCCACAATGTCAGTTCTTATTGTCACTCAATTGAAGATCGACACCAGCACTTCATTTAGAAAGGTAAGGCCTTGTATTTGTAGCATTTATGTCAGACATTCCATAAACCGCATTATACAAAACTGCAAGCTTGATGTGTGTGATTTTACAAGTTAAAGCCTTGTGAAGAAAATATGCTAAAGTACAAAATGCTTTGATTACAGAATTTGGCCAGTGTATACATTAGGGACCCATGAAGAACATTCTCCATGTTGTAAGACATGACAAAACTCTTGAAGTGTACAGCTGAAAGAACTACAGAAATTAAGGTTTGATATGTCATGATCATAGCAAAGCCATTCTTAAGGAGTGTAAAAATATTTTATTGGATATGGATGCTCAAGCATCCTAAAGGACACTTCTGTTAGTTCTATATAGTTAAACTCTTCAATTACTAACTGAATGACTTTTTCAGTACCGTCTCAATGTGCCAGATTACTTGCAAATGCACACAATTTTTGCTTTAATAGAGGTGGACTCTATTTCACTTTCAATCAAGCTTTTTAGTCTCCTGGGCCAATACATAACAGCATGCACACAGAGACACATTCAGGATAAATACTTCTTATTGGACCCAAGGATGAAATGCATTCTGCTATCCATTTAGACTCAATGCTTATCACACCCTGCAGCACAGGCGACACTGATGCACCACACATCAGTGTCAGTGTTCACTGTTTGCTACAGTAAAATCGTTTTAGTGTTCACCTGAAGAAAGTGACCCTCTGAAACCACCTCTAGTTTTAGACTTGAAGAGCATTGCGAAACGTTCTAATACATGCGTCTAATCCTTGCACTCTCTATAGTCAAGTCTCTGTCTAATTTACTCACTCATCATTTACTCCCACAGTCTGCTCCATATCATCCTTGGATAAGTTTCAATTTCCCTGGCACCTTATCTTGGACATTTTAAAATTGGATTTGAAGGCTGTATGATGTGCTCTCTCTAAAAAATAAAACTTTGTTCAGTAAACAGAAAAATCTTCAGTAAGAACACATCCTCATTTTCATGCTCAGTTTCATGCAACTTACTCCAGAAAAGAGATTAAAGATAAAAGTGCAAGTCGATAGGCATACAGTATATGGAGGTTCTGAATGTCGTACTGTAGTTTTTCAATATGCCCTGTAAGAATAATAATGACCCATTCCACACAATTTTAATCAAAGCTTCGTAAGTAGTTATGAATAAATTGCCTGTTCTTGCAATCAGTTGACTCTGCAAAAGTGAACAATTTTCACATACCTCAGGTGCTGAGAGTAGGTTAACAAATTAAACTTCATGTTGGCCTTGAGAGCCTGGAAGTTTTAACAGTTTAAGAAACTTTATAGCATAAGTTTTCTAAAGGTCACTTATAGCTTAAAGTGCTTAAAGCTGCAGTCCGTAACTTTTTGGGTTAAAAATGATCCAAAATACATTTTTGAGCAAGTAAATAACCAGCCAGTGTTCAAAACTATTTGCTTGCCTTAGCCCCGATTCAAAACGGTAAGCTTGTAATAATGTTTTTAATTCCAGTGGTACTGGTGGATTTCTGCGTGAAATTCGAGCATGTCTTTGCGTCATTACGTCACATCTGCACACATAAAGAAGGTGTCTCGGCTAGTAGGCTATATTGCATGTGAGGATGTTGGAGGTGGAGATTTATGGCCTTTTCTCACAGCACTTGATATAATTAAACTTATCAATTTGATGGCAGATCCAGAAAGGTTCAAACGACAATCACCAGTGACAACTGGATATTCACCCGTTGTAAAATGCAAAAGACTTCGGACTTTGGAGTGGCTACAGAAAAAAAGAGACTGCAACGCGGGCCCATGCGAAAACAAGTAGGGTTGTTCCGATTCCGATACTAGTATTTTCAAGGCACAAGTATTAGCAACACGGTTCGTTGGACCATTTTTCCTGCCGACCAAAATTTCGTTATTTCAAATGTAGGCGCGCGGCGTGTATACATCAAATGGCAAACGTAATGAAAACGGAACAAAACTGTGCTACTCGTTATTTTGTGCTTCACGGACCATTAAACAGTTTGGAACAATGCAGCGCGAGTCGATCTTGATCAAGCTACACTGTTACTACACAGTGCTAAGAGATCCAGTAAAGAAATCATTTGAATTCGCCACTGAAGTAATAACATCGCTGCGAAATATAGTGAGAAGCATTCACATTTCTCCGTTATTAACGGATCAAACAGCGCTGACGTGGAAACCAGAAACATTGTGCTTTCAAGTAACGTTACGTCGGTTTTATTTTGACATTATGAATAAAATTGCTGCCCTCAAATGTTAATCTGAAATAAAATAAACCTTTGTTTATAACTACTACAATATTACATTTCATTTCTTTATAAGGAGCTGTTTTTGTTTTATATGTCAAGTATAGCTCCATCATTGCTCAAAGTAAAAAATGATCATACTTTATGATGTTAGTTTTAATAAATAAAAATAATAATAATAAAAAATGTAAATCAAGGAAATTTCTCTGGCATTTCTTTCTTTTTGCTGTATTGAAAACGTACTATTGAAACTGTGACACCAGTGTATCGTATCGAACCGAACCATGAATTTTGTGGACCGTTACACCCCTATTATTCATATATAATTTTTTAGATTCCTAGATTTATTTGTTGCACTTTTTTATACAGTTATATTGTAAAACTAAAATACCTTTTATAAAATAATTCTATCAATTCATACAGAGCTAGTATGAATTGCAGCTGTATAGATACACACCCAGGTATCGGATTAGTACTCGGTATCGGCCGATACCCTGAGTCTAGGTATCGGAATCGGTATCGGGAAGGGAAAAAGGGTATCGGAACATCTCTAAAAACAAGGATAAATATCGGAAGGGCATTAAATGTAGTCACGCAATGCTGATGTTGTTAACATTAACAAATTGAGAACAAAGTATAATTTGCACGGTTTGACGTGATATGATAAGCGATCGTTAGATTTAATCAGCGCGATTTACTGCTATGCTTTTTTTCCCCTTAGTTGGTCAGAACAAAAGTGGATGTTACTTACCTGTTCAAAAAAAATCCTATGTTGATCATACTTCCAAAAAGTAGAATCTGTGATTCAGAATGACAGTATTCATACCGGCGCGGCGACTGACAGCCGCACATTCTCCTCAAAACATTGGATTCGCGCTGTGCCGTGCCGAGGCACAACCCACATAAAGTTGATAATTCCACGAATAACTGCAATTGCAGATTTCGAACAGAGATGGCGACAAAGAGGAAAAACTACGGACTGCAGCTTTAAAGTAGAATAAAAATGGAATAGAATAAATTAAAGAAAGTAGTGCAGCAACACCAAATGATGTTTTATAAAGGACGGAAGTAGCACATTCAGATAATACACCCAATCAGCGTGAGACACTGTAATAAATGAGATAATCAATAAGTTATGACAACATAGGTTTTTACATTGCTTTCACTCATCAAAATATGTTAAGCAATTTTCAACTTTTTTTATAAGTTATATAAGATTCAACTCATTTTGTAAGAGTGATGACTTAAACATCCAAGTTGATTGTACTTAAACATTTAAGGCAGCGACTTTTTTTTTTTTTTTTTTTTTTTTTTTTACAGTGTAGAGCCAACTTACCTCTGTTCCATGACAGTTTTTTCAGCATCCCTCCTCCACCCCAACTCCTCACTCTTGATTATTCCTATCCCAGCCAAGGATGTGTACACTGAACCGAGAACTGTTTCTATCGGACATGTTTGAAAACCGACGAGCTGGAGATACTGAGCATGCGTGATAGCACTGTCTGAACCGAACCCTTTCTTTTGGACAACTGATGCTGTACTGATAATATGAGCATGGCTGAACCGAGGGGGTGAATTTGGCGAAATGTAAGTTTATTTAATAACAAACGAAACATGTAAAACATCCAAGTTTGCACATCAGTGCCTGTATTGGGTGCTTTAGTTGCAAAACATAAATGTTAGAAACCCAAGATGGTGATGATGATGATGATAATTATTTAACTTAAGTTATAATTACAAATGACTTTATTTGAATGTGAGTGTATTTTCAACCACTGGGATGACAGAATTGACATCATTATGTGAGGACGTAAAGAACTGGTGAACCGTTTTTTGGGACCGGTTCATTGAAACAAACTGTCCGAAAGAACTGGTTCGCGGAAAAGAACCGGACTTCCCATCACTACAATATAGTGCACACTTTATATATATATATATATATATATATATATATATATATATATATATATATATATATATATAAATGTGTGTATATGCATTACAGATATACGTTTATAGGCTCCTGCTTAAATGGTAGAGTATGTTGCTAGCAGTGCCATGGTTATGTAATTAGATTTCCATTGAGAACATAGACTGGCAAAATGTATACTTGGAATGCACTGTAAAGCCACACTTCATTTATTTCCATTTGAACGCATCTGAACATTGGAAGACCAGAAATGCAAGCTTATGCTAAGACGTTTGATCTGCTGCATACGAAAGTTTATGAACTCTGCCAATTTGGATTTCACAAAAAAACACAGCATAGTTTCCAGTATTGTTGGGTCCAAGGTAATTTTGCATGCTTAAAGCTTAGTATTGCTGTTGCTTAAGTTGCTTTGGATAAAAAAAAAATCTGCCAAATGCATACATGTAAATATAGACCAATACTATGGAGCGTAATTTTATTGAAAATTACCATGAATGTTTATATATATTGCTGCAATGGCAAAATGTGGTACCATGTTCTGTTTATACAATGTTTTTATGAGATTCATGCTTACATTGCTGGACAGAACTGCTTTACATTATAAGTACACACAGGAGTGACAAAAGAAACATCGATTAATGAAAAAATCATACAATTATCATATATAAAATGGCTGATTGTGATAGATGTGGTTCATGAAGCATATACAACACTAAACCATTATGAAAAGTGAATAATTTCATTATGAAAATGTTAGAAGTAAAGCTTAGAATTGACTTGGTTGTAGGTAGGGAAATACCCTGGACAGAAGGCCAGTCCGTCACAGGACTAACAATCATACACAGACATACACATTCACACCTACAGAGAATTTAGTGTCTTTAATGAACCCATACTGCGTGTCCGTGGATTGTGGGAGAAACCAGAGCGCCCGGAGGATACACAGGTAGAACATGTAAACTCCACAAAGAAATGCCTCAACCACAAGATGAACCCGAACTGGGATCTTCTTGCTGTGAGACGACACTGAGCCACCGTGCCACCAGATGGAGAAAGTGAATTGATAGAAATGAGTGTCTCCAGGGCTACCATGATCTACAGTATATGCATTACTAGAGACCCACTGACAATCCAAAAATTAGATGAATTCTACCTTATCAAAAACATTCCACCAGCTTGTCTTGCTTTTCTGCTTATTCAGCAACTGTCCATTTCAGTCAGTGAGGCAGCAAATTGAGATACAGCCCTAAACCTTGAAGAGATGTTTCTCTGTCTTCCTATGAGCCAGGTTGGTGTTGCTCAGAGTATTTGTGGAGCGTCCTGACAGATTACTCTATTGATCTTAAATAGCTGAGGTCTGCTGAACTCTCCACAAAGATAGATGTTCATTTAAACACAGTTGACAGCTCAAAAATGAATCCACAAACAACCAACTCATCAAATATCAACCAGTTTACACCTGAGCAAATCTTTATTGTTGTCCGTCCTAAACGCTTGTGCATTTTAAAGAAACTGTCAGTGTGTCATTATTTTGTACTGGGCATTCACAACTTTTTCAAGAGTTCTCAGATTCAATTTTTCTTTTTCATTGACCATTCAATGTACCGTTTATAAAGCAAAACAAAGTTTTAAGAAAACATCCAATTATACTGTTGTTGTGTTTACAGTGTTTTTGACATACCAGTCAAATATATGATATTGAGATTGATGCTCAAATTGATCAAAATCATGGAATAGTTTAATAGATAAAATATTTGTGATATAAACACTCACAATTGTAATATTGGACACAATGAAGCTCCAAACAGCAATGAAAAATAATGAACCAAAAATATACTCTTATTTTTAACATGACAACCATTAAGGAAGCATGGAAAAGAAGTATTGATTGTGATGAGAGATTCTGTCGCTCAGTCTTCTGCAGCATCCACAACATAACACCATAAATTCTTCAAAAGGACTTTGAAATGCATGACTGTATGGGATCAATATTGCTGCATCTCAAAAGAAGCAAAATCTCAAGACTTGACTCTAGCTTCTTGATGCCCACAAAGCCATAAAAGGAAATCTCAGCGATTTCTCAAAGCTGAAAGTGATGAGAATAAAAATATTCTGTTAAGTGCAGCCACAATATTTGTTCTGTAAAGTATTGTGTGTTATTTTATTAGATTAAAGTTTTTTGGCTATGATGTAAATGTAACATTCATATGAATTTTCCTCATCAAAGATCACAAAAAGATTTTCTAGACTTACATTTCAAAAGAAAGACCCTTGGACTTTGCATACAGCCTTGTTTACTTCAACATATGGCTTTGGGGTAAATGTGGTTGTTAAAAGAGTTTGACTTTGTCAAGCAGCATTCTTTGAGCTTGGGTTTAAGAGTTTATCATCTAGAAGCTATGATTAAGGTGTATCCATGATAGCAGCCTCAATTAAACCTGAACACCTTCACCGAGTCCATGAATAATGCAGGCTATAAGTTATTGAGCCTCCAGCACCTCTGTTTTGAGTAAGCACACTTCAGCTGACTGCCTGCTCAGAAAGAAAATGGAAATTACACGCAGTTAAAAGGGAATTAATTGATTCTTACACACTATTTAATTTCGCTTGCTTTCTAGATATATTTGTGATACAGTCGGGACCACATTAATAAGAACCGAATGCATTTGAGCTTGATTTGATAAGGTATGGGCTCAATGTTTATTTTTGTTTTATAAAATGTGTTCAGAGTGTTCTAAACAAAAGCCATTAGTTTGTTTTTATTGTATTTTATGGATTATAACACTTAAGCAATGGCATGCAGTTATTCAAAAAACACAAGCGTAGAATACTATGCCTACAATCAGCCAAAAAGAAAGAGAGGGAGAAAAAAACCCTAAAATGACTTGAATGTGTAGAAAAATATTTTACCGTCATACAATCTTAATAAATGCAATATAGAAAGACACTTGCTTTTCCTTGTAGTGATATTTACAGTACATTTGTGTTATGGAATGGTAATGCTTTTTCACAATTGTATAGGCCATCAATGTTGTATGTGCGTTAGAGTCCCTTAAAAGCCCTGGTGCACATTATATGCAATGTTCTTTCTGCTGCTGCAGCAAAAAAAAAAAAAAAAAACTTTACATAATCTTGTTTCTGTTGCTCCATATGGTCTTCCACTCAGATGTAGTTTTGTTGGTCCTCCTGATATGGGTCATATGATTAATATATTGTACAAAATATTAAAGTTAAAGGCACAATATGTAAGTTTCGCATCTAGAGGTCACTTATTTAAAACAATAACAAAGGCGTAGCTTGATGGCGCCGTGAATGAATCATCTTCACATCCACAGCCGCTCATTTTGTTTTGTTGTTTATGTATATTTTACAATTAAAGTTATTTTTAATGTACACCTCCTTCTTTCCTGAACTTGAACTTTGTTACAGTTATGTTTGATCACTTAAAGTCACATTATTTTATTTCATTCTAATGAAAGTGCCGCAAATGCTGAATTACTACTCATACAGATCACTTTATCTGACAAATTAAAATTGTGGGGCAATGCAGTGCTGTTTTACTTCATACAATCATACTAAAAATACATTTGAGTGTTGAAAGTTATGGCATGATGTTACCCTATGCATTAGCTTAGTGTCTGGTATGAGACACTTATTGCACATGCAGTAAGCTAGATCGATATTAGTATTTCATATTAATAAAGGCTGGATGTCTTGTGTTGCTAAATGGCATGCAAATCATTTTTAAATATATTGTATGGCAGAGAAAATGCTGTATTACTGTTACTACAAATAAAGCTCCTGATTATGACCATGTTAGCCACTTGACAAAATAGTGTTGTCTTTAAGGCATCATAGGCATGGTACAAATATGTTACTCGCGGTAAATCAAGAAAACAAGAGATTAATTCAAACAATAAGACTAACCGTGTTAAGCTATATAGCAATGATTAGCACGCGCTGGTGGAATGCGGAAGTTATAAAAGGATGCCGACACACAAAGAGAGAAGCTTCTGCTCTTCAGCAAGCGCTCTGTGTAAACTGTCTGTCTATTTGGTGTTGTTTGTCACTCATTAACCAGGCTCGCGCTCCCCGTGGCGTCTCAGGTCAAGGGGATCGCAGATGGAGCTCCCGATCCCGACGTGAAGAATCTGGTGCACCAGTCTGCAAAAAGGGCGAAAACGATTTTGGGACCAGAATTTTAGGGCAGATGTCCTGTTCCCCTGAACAGAGCAGAGGCCCGGGGAAATGGAGACTCCTCACTGAGACGTGGAGTCCATATGGGAGAGGTTTGGCGCAGCGGAGGTGGATCTATTCACATTTCAAGAGACCTCCCATTGTCTGCTGTGGTTCTGCCTCAAGCATCCAGCTCCTCTGGGAGCATTTCCCCCGATCACTCTGCTTCCTGGGAGTTATAGAGAGGGTCAGTCGGGACGGGGTCAGTGTGCTCTTGGTAAGTTGGTAGCCCCGTTCTGGCCGGCCCAGGTATGGTTCTCAGACACCATATCACTCCTGGCAGGCCCTCCGTGGGAAATTCCCCTCAGGAGAGACCTGTTTTCCCAGGCCGGGGGTACGATATATCACCCCCGGCCAGGTCTGTGGAAACTGTGGGTCTGGCCCCTAAGGGGGCTCAGTATCTAGAGGCTGGTCTTTCAGCCGGAGTGGACGAGACTTTACTCAGCTCTAGGTCTCCATCCACAAGGAGACTGTACGGCCTAAAACGGAATGTTTTCCCCGTTTGGTGTAGGGAGCGTGGTGTGGACCCAATGGCTTCAGTGCTGGAGTTCCTCCAAGTTCGCTTCTCTGCTGGTCCTACCCCGTCCACTCCTAAGGTGTACGTGGCTGCAATTGCGGCTTTCCACGCTCCATTAAGTGATGGGCCCTTGGGGAGGCACCAGTTGATCGTACGGTTCCTCTGTGGGGCATGGACCTGGGCTCTGGTTTCCATGGTTTTTAAGTAAAAATGGAAATCGAGGGTAACGCGGATATGATGTCATTGACAGGTGACGCAATGACACTAGTTAAAATTGTGGATTTCTCTGGATTTGAACATTGTTGGATTCACTATATTGTTTTGAGCAGTATGGCCATGTTTCCGTTTCCCTGGTGTTTCAAACTAGAAATATTTTCTTGGGAATATTGTTTTTGTTTTATATTGGAATATTTAATTTGTGTCCTCAAGTTTACATAATTGTATTCTTAATATATATAATACCTCATTAACTAACAAAATACCTAATGACACCAAATATTATCAATTAATTTTATGAAATCTGCAGTGTTTGTGGTGTTTGTTGGTTTGTTTGACTTTTAAAAAAAATCCATCCCATTAGATACAGTTACAGTAACATTTTAAATGTCAAATCACTTGACACCTTGATGTAAGCTAACTGCCACACTGAGCAGTGGCTAATTTAAGCTCTTTGTTTTCATCCACAGCATATTTATGACAGTCTGTTGTACCCTTTTATAGAAATAGCTACATCCCAACAGTCATATTACAATGCAGCCATATTAATGTAAGTTACTGCACGCATGAAGTACAGTACGCCTATACTGTATCAAGAATGACCCAAAAATGTATATTCAAAACTGATGTTCAAAATCCAAAACTCAAGAGTTTGTTAAAACTGAATACTTCCATTAAACATTTTAAAGGACCTCTGAACTGTTAGACACAATCTCAGATTAATCAATTTCATTGCTGTTTTTTATTTTATTTTATTTTTTATAAAGTGCAGTCTAATTCGTTTCTGTATAGGACTACAAGAACAAAAGTTAAGGTGCTATATCCTGTACATTTCAATAGCCTGGAATTAACGGTTATGTTGATGTTCGTGTGCTGTAGCTGTCCATGTGTTGAACGCATGACGTGTCAAGTTCCAATCGATTTCATTTTCAAATGAAAATGTATTTGAGCGGTGTAATGGAAAGCATGAATGAACTAATGTGTGTCGTTTAACGCAACCTGAGCTGTTGTATTTCATTTTACCACGGTGTGGCACTCCAGTACTGCGTAGATGACCTTTCCAGCATTGTTTAGAAGTAGGCTATAATAGATAGGTTATTGCTGAATATTGAACAGTTGTAATCGTCCATTGATTGAATGGGTGATACAAAGTCTACAGTTTCGGTCAGTGTAATTGCTCTATCTAAGTGAATGTGAGATTTGAGAGCAGTGCTTGGTGTATATGTTCTTCAGATAAATATCCTGTCAGTAGTCACTTCTCATGCAGAACGCGTCTCATCCACACACACACACACACACACACACAGCTCTGCGTAAAGCTCTCACTGTTGTCTTTCCATCGCTCGCCTCATCCTCTGAAATGCAGTGAGATTTTTTTATGCTCTGTTTGTTAAATCCGTTGACTCAGTACAGTTTAATATAGGCTGTTGTCGCTTTTCTGTAGACGGGCTATAGAGGAAACAACGTGCTTTGAATGCAGAGCAGACTTTCTCTAGTACCGCCCGGGCTCCAGTCAAAGCCATAAAACAGAGAAATTACTCCAACGGAGCGCATTCGAGATTCATTTCAATTAAAGGCTTCGTCTTGCTGCCTTTCTTCGGAGGACATCAGGCTCTGGGCTATTCGAGAAGAAAAGCGGGTACCTTTCTGCGGAAGAGGGACATTAAAATAAAACACATCTAAGGAGAGCAGCTGATGAGAGATCTCGCGCTTTGAGATGCTTTAGTGATTTTACCGGACTCATGGCTTCGCTTTACCAGAGATTCACGGGGAAGATTAATACCAACAATTCTTTTCCCCATCCACCTGAAGCCAGTCGTCTCCTGGGTGGACAGGTTCCTGAGGAGGATAATAAGGCTGGGAAGAGTCCTCATCACCCCTCATCCCGACCTCCGGTTCAGTTTCGCAAGAGAAACGCCTGCGAGGATGAAGACGTAAGAATCGCGCTTTTATTCCCTTTTTACGCGATAACTCTGTTTTGTATTGGGGACGATATTTTGAACTTTTGTGTTTTTTATAGGGCACGCATAGGCTATAGATTGTTTTCTATATGTCACAAGAAATGAAGCAGAAGTTAAAGTTGTTTTTGCATGTCGTAGGCTAAGGATTATTCTTGTTGGATTCACGTGCGATGTGAAAGTCAGAGTTGGTCGTGTAGTGCACTGAACGTATGTTTTCAACCAGATGTGGCCCAAGAAGGTTTTAAACTATAACAGAACTGTTACGTTTCCTGAGGTGATTTAGTTCTCTAAAAGAAGGCTAAACAAATAGTGACCAGCAGGGTGCTTTTAGCTGAACGCATAACACGTAATCCAAAGAGTTTTTACGATGCGTCTGCCACATGTTATTTTCACTATTCACTGCTTTGACCTTCGATGACAAGAATGACGTCAGAGCCGATAAAGCGTCGCAAATAACAGCCTTGCAAAACAAACAAACAAACAACAACAAAAAAACCCTGAGTGAATTTGTCACGCCTTGTTCCTCATAATGCTGTCACATTAGTATATTTTAGTAGTAGACTTGCATATCTATTTCTGGTTTATTTCATGATTCCATTGTGTCTGTAGGGAATAGCAACTCGGCTAATGGATGATGTATTCACTTTTCTTCATTGAAACTGTCTAGACAAATCATTCATGCTTTGCAGGGTCAAGGCCTACTAGAGCTGACTGCAGAAGGTTGTGACTCTCAAAGGTACTTACTGTAAAATAATCTAGACCACTGGTTATTTGATAACGTTTTTGTTTTAGACTATAGAACTAAGACTAATGTTTTACATTACCCAATTGCAATTTTGATTGGTCACACGTTTGTTTTGGTACGTTACATTAAGTTGTTCTGAGAGCTTTCGCCTCACAAACAGCAACTGGCTCTTTTAACAAGCTTTGGATCCGACTTTTGGAGCAAAAGGACTGTGGATACTAAGTCACGCTACATCCGGTGACAGTATGTCAGGGCAATTGGATTCTGCTGAATAATTAATGAACAAGGCAGTGACAATCAGCAGACAGTGGTCTGTCTCAATCAGTCCCCCTTGATTGTGTTACCTGTTGTGTTTTGTAACTAATAATGGGTTTGGATAAAGTTGTGTGAAACAAAAGTTTGGTCCAATGTCAATTAAATATTGAATATAATTTGAATAAATACAATTTGAAAATATATGAAATGTCAGTCTGGCATTGGAACGCATAGAAACAATTCACAGATATACACTATATTGCCAAAAGTTTTGGGACGTCTGCCTTGAACCTTAATGACATCCCATTCTTAATCCGTAGGGTTTAATGTGGAGTTGGCCCAAAGCCCACTCGTTGCAGCTATAACAGCTTCAACTCTTCTGGGAAGGCTTTCCACAAGGTTTAGGAGTGTGTTTATGGGAATATTTTACCATTCTTCTAGAAGCGCATTTGTGAGGTCAGGCACTGATGTTGGACGAGAAGGCCTGGCTCGCAGTCTCTGCTCTAATTCATCCCAAAGGTGTTCTATCGGGTTAAGGTCAGGACTCTGTGCAGGCCAGTCAAGTTCCTCCACACCAAACTCGCTCATCCATGTCTTTATGGACCTTGCTGTGTGCACTGGTGCGCAGTCATGTTGGAACAGGAAGGGACCATCCCCAAACTGTTCCCACAAAGTTGGGAGCATGAAATTGTCCAAAATGTTTTGGTATGCTGAAGCATTAAGAGTTCCTTTCACTGGAACTAAGGGGCCAAGCCCAACCCCTGAAAAACAACCCCACACCATGATCCCCCCTCCACCAAACTTTACACTTGGCACAATGCAGTCAGGCAAGTACCGTTCTCCTGGCAACCGCCAAACTCAGACTTGTCCATCGGATTGCCAGACAGAGAAGCGTGATTCGTCACTCCAGAGAACACGTCTCCACTGTTCTAGAGTCCAGAACTTTTAATTATAAAAATATAATTATTTTTATAATATCATTAACAGTTGACAGTAGAATTTTTAGTAGTGAGGAAATTTCACGCATGGACTTATTGCACAGGCGGCAACCTATCACGTTACCACACTTGAATTCACTGAGCTCCTGAGAGCGACCCATTCTTTCACAGATGTTTGTAGAAGCAGTCTTCATGCCTAGGTGCTTGATTTTATACTGTGGCCATGGAAGTGATTGGAACATCTGGTGAGCTTATTACGTTTGCACACACCAATATTTGTAAAATCACAGCTCTTTACTGCTTTTATAATCTCATTCATCATAAAGACAAGAAACAATGAGCGCTTGTGCCCTTCACAACATAACTTCGCCTCAAGCTATTTTCATTAGCTTCATCTTCACACTTAATCCAATTCTCTGAAACAAATTCTCAATAGCCGAAACCAGTTTGTCGAATAAATCACTCTTTCTGTAAAACATTAAACAAGTTCAGGTAGTTAAGACACTGTTTGCAAATCTCATGCACTCTTTTTGCAAAAATCTAAACGCATTCTCACTCACTAAAACAATATTGCACTGTGATGCACTTATGTTTCAAAACACTAAACACAGGCAGGCAAAAGTTAAACACAACTACAACACAGTTGTCATCATTTACACACACAATGATGGTTCAAACCTGTTTCTAATGATGTCATCAGACTAACTGTACAAGTCAGTTCAGAGTGCCAAAATTGACTCAAAATGTTGCACTGAATGTTGATACCAACCATGGATGGAAACAATATAAGAGGGAGAGGAGGAAGAGTGTGTGTAATAGGTGTGCAAGCTGTGGACAGTGTTGTCAAGGCTGGATCCGGCACACCAGAGGGGTTTTCCCTTTGCCTGGCAAGAGACGACATTGTCTGTGACGTGGACAAAGTCCTCAGGCTGGACCCAGCATGAAGACATGATGCTGAGGGAGAATGAATCTCTCACTGACTTTACAGTTGCACAACTCTGAGTTTACAGTAACATGCTTTTCATTTAGAGTTTTTTTTACTTTTTTGCTTTTGCAGTTACTGTATTTTTACAGTGTGCAAGTGCTGAATTATTCACCTTACTACTTTGAGTTGTGATTACTATACTTTTTTACGTAGTTGCAAAATATACTTTTTTTTTTCTGTAAAGGCCCTTGCACACTGAGTCCGAAATTCGCGTCCGAAATTTTCGCACGTTAAAAAAGAAATACGACCTCACGTTATGTCAATCACACTTGCACACTGCCTCCGAAACTTTCGTCCGTCAAAAAAAAAAATCGAATCGGGTTCGATTTTCTGCGTTTTTCGCATCTGTAACAAGCGTTTGAATGGTGTTTCGACAGTTTAGAGCCACAGAATGACGGATACGAAAAAACGCATGCGAAAATTTCGGATTCAGTGTGCAAGGACCTTAACTGCATGCTTTTGCATCTGTGTTCTCCATTTTTTATGTAGTGTCTAATGAAAGATCTGTAGTGTTTGAAATATTGACTTTATATTTTGACTAGCTGTGTGAATGATCTGAAAGCTCAGATAAAATAGGTTTGAGGCAATTGTTTGATTTTGCCAGAAGAGTCGGAGCTTCTCTGAATGTAGTTTGGATATTTGGTTTTGTGTTTCAGGTTTTGAGAAAGTGGGTGATGGTATCGAGATGTGTTTTAGCAATTCAGAAAAACTGTAAACTAAACATGAAATTTTAAAATAGTATTTTCATGTAAAATGTGCTCAAGTAATCAAACTTCGAAATTTCGGCGTGAACTGTATTTTTTTCAATGCTTAATTATTTCTCCTGTCCTGGCTTGCAAAGACCTATTGTAAAGTTAAGTTAGTCAATCGTAAGCTGATTTCCCAATAAAGCGTTAACACTTGCTCTGAAATATACATTATTAAATTGATTCTGTTCTCTTTCTCAATGGTCAATCAACATGCATTGATGGTTAAGTCATTAGATGGTTAGACTATCCACTGACTTCTTGATCTATACAGGCTGTCAGTGTATAAAGTATCAAACCAGGTTTTTCATCTTGTAATCCCTTGCTCTGTTTGGCAGGGCTGTGAGCCAGTACAGTGACCTTAATTAATCATCCATAGGTGGCTAGCCCAGAATAGAGTGACATTCAAAAGGACAGAGGCCTGTGGATATGTTTCCTTTCATGAAGAGAAGCATATTGACTTTCTCTGTATACTCAAGCAGGCAGGGGGCAGTCAAAGAACCTGGCTTTGCCTTGTGTCACAGTCCACAATGTGTGACAGACTGGATAAGATCAAGCAGGCTGCCTGAAGACAGGAGTTTGAGAATTACAAATCGTGACTTGCATGTTTCGGTTGAAGTCTCATCATGTGAGCCTCAGGACCCAATGAGAACTGCTGGTTTCTGTACATTTCACTAGTTTACTAACTAAGCCACATGACTACGGACATTTGAGAAGGTCAATCAACGCAATCTTTTTAATTACCTCTCCACACACCAGTGAAAATGATAGTGTCTGTGTTGAAATGTCACATTCGATTGTAGGCTTACTTCTCTATTATGAATAATGCACATATAGCATTAGAACACTAATGGCATGCAAATGAGTATCACACAGAATTACATGGCCTATTCTTGATGCTTTACATGGAGTAAACAATTTGTCAAGCAGCCATACTGATAATGAAAAATATAATTACAATAACAATATTTTTGTTTAATAAAATTGATCTTCTCCAAAAAGGCTTTTCTAAGCTTTACTGAATAAAAAAAAAACTGTCTGTCTGGCTGGATGCGCTTATCTCCGTGCTTAGATCCATTCCAAGAAATTAATCTACATCTAATCTGGTGGTTACATCACATCTCTCCGGAGCATACTCAGGTCATCCAACCGTTTCAAAATGTGTTATTTCACTACACAGGAGGTGTGAGTATTTTGCAATTGTCAAATATTGTATTGTGAAAAAAAACTATTGTGTTTCATAAACCAGTCATAAATTGACATTTATTTCTAACCATGTGATTGTGGGATACTGGAAACACAAGCTTATGCAAAGAAGTTTTTTATTTCACTGTGTGCAAAGTCTGACCTCCGAATTCATATCAGAAGATGTACATCCAATAGAGGATCTATAAGTCACAGATTGACCTCTTGATGTGAATTCAAAGAATACAAACTGTAGTCACAGGTTTAAGGTACAGCGGGAAATTGAAGTTGATGGTATATTTTTACACTTTGAAGTCACAATCAAAATGGACAATTCTTATTCTTTATGGACAATTGCAGTGTTTATTATTTTGTCACAAAATCAAGTCCCATCCTAAGTTTTTTTCTAGTTTGGGAAGACGTTTCATTCAGAGATACATAGGGAAGAAAAGACAATTGCAGTTTCCATTGTATGCTTTGTATACAGCAATTAGAATGTTCAACTTTAATGCCTAACCTATTAATGTTCATGAGCTTTGTATTATCTTAAAAATATTCACACCAACAAAATTAAAATGTCAAACGGTGAAGGAAAACACATTACCTGGAATCTAGAAGCAGTAAAAGCCAAATCTGACCTACTGATTTTCACAGATTGACAAACAACATTTGTTAAATCAATGTGCCATATCATTAAAGGTAGGGTTGGCAATTTTTGGAGAGGCTAGCAATAGCGAGCTAGCTTTGAAAGCATAAGATCCCACCCTCCTTTCAGAGCGTCTCCAAAGCCACGCCTCCTTCAAAACACATGAACACGTACAGCAGGGAGCAAACAAAAGCATCACGAGAGACGGCGTTAAACTACATCATGTTTCAATGCACATAACATTACAATAATAATACATAAACAACTTAAAGAGCACTGACCTGTACCACCTGACTGCTGCAGATTCATTTCAGCGTTGATAGTTGTTGCCATTGAAACGCATAAATTCGAGTCACGAACCGCTCCGAGTATAACGTCACGGGTTTCCATCTCTTCCAAATTACAGTAGTTATGGCGTGAACGCAGCATAAGCTGGTTGTTTTGGTTCAGGAGGAACTGTTTTACAGCTGTTTTGGTTTCAGTTGCGGTGCTCGGTGACTGACGTCTGTCTAACTCTGCATAGAATGAAACGCGCTGATGACGTGTGATGCCTCGCGAGCAGGTGTGCGGAGGTATGAACATACATACGCTGACAGGCAGGTAGGACATCATATCAATGCATTCGGACTCTAGCTGAAGAGAAAAATATGAGCACAGTGTGTGATGCTGATGAGATCTCTTCTGAATGTTTAGAGGAGAAAAATGTGAAACCCTTGGAGTCTTTAGTTTAGGAGAAAAATCTGAGCACAGTGTGTGATGTCGTTGAGATCTTTTCTAAAACTTTAAAGGAGACCATTGTGAGAGTGTTAGAATGTTTTGTCTCAGGAGACAAGAGTAAGAAGCAGGAGACTCAAGCTAAAATCTTCATTTGAT
The DNA here is from genome assembly GCF_963993115.1 of Abramis brama. Lineage (NCBI taxonomy): Eukaryota > Metazoa > Chordata > Actinopteri > Cypriniformes > Leuciscidae > Abramis > Abramis brama. The sequence continues at coordinate 27,975,809 of NC_139969.1, read as the reverse complement.
GTTAATGCAACCTCATTTATATATCTAGTAGAATAATTTAAGATGTGAACAGAGATTTATTTGTGACAACCATGGAGCACATGTTTCTCTTAAAATAAAATTGAAGACATCTGAAGACAAAACTAATACCTAAATGAGACATATAAGAAAATAACCACTTAATATCCTGAGCTTAGAGAAACCTCTGTCAGAGCCATAGCCTTGTGGGCAGCACATCGACATCGAGACACAGCTGCACCTCAGACAGCACGAGTTCGAGTCCTAGATAAAGGTACTTTCCTGCTCCTGTTCCCTTCTCACCTCTCCCATTGTTTCCTGTCTCTCCTCATGCTGTCCTGTCCATTAAAGGTGAAAAAACCCAATGGCATAAAAAAGAGCAACCTCTGCAAGACAATAGAGAGATCTCCCATGTTTCTCACAGCCCGTCCTCATTTTGGACTCCTTCCTCTCAGAAATTATTCATGTCTCATTTGTGCCTACTTTATTTTTATTTAGGAGAAACATTGAACATCAAACACTGTTGATACTAAAATGAGAAATATTTGAGAATCACAACTAAGTCTCCTGAGCTTAAAAAGAGCAAATCTGCGCAATAAAATATTCCTAGTATTGAAAGAGATTGCAGCAAGATAATAAGGAGATGTTCTATGTCTCATTTGTGTCTACTTTTATTTCTCCTAAGGAATTTTAGGATAAACATTTGAGACACTGTTGATACTAAAATGAGAGATATATGAGATTCACAACTAAGTCTCCTGAGCTTAGGAAAAGAAACCACTGAGCAATACATTTTTTCTCTGGGTGACTTTAGGTTTCTGTGTCACTTGCTCACTATTATCACACTTGAGAGTATTCGTATGTTTCTTACTGTGATAATGGTGGAGCAGATTGTTAATGTTGAAACATTTTTTGTATCAACTAAGTGTGAGAGACATACTATCACTGATACAATTGTAACTTTCTCCCAGAGGACTCGCTCGTATAAATGCTTGAGAAGAGAAATGTTATTCTTAGCCCCCCATGTTCTCATTAAGGTAGACTTGACTTAGAAATGTGTCTCACTTTATACTTAAAGTAAGAGACAATGGTATGGCAAAACAAAGCATTTGATTTTCCTCATCAAAAGTGATTGTTTCTTAGCTTTATGCTTCACACCACACGTGGATCACTGTGAATTCCTCAAGTGTCTATCACAAAGATCGGCCAACGCAAATGCCTAGACTGATTTCGTGAGATGAACAGTCTGGCTTCTTTGAGATAAATAGAAGTTAAAAATAGACTACAGCTGAATATGTTAGCAAAAAAACCCCACCAAACTTTAAGCCTGAATAATAATCTCGTCATGTGTCGGAAATTGACTTTGAGTAAGTGTGGAGAGGAAGTTGATTGAAAATACTGGCTCTGCCTGTTTGAAATGTGACCGCGTGAAATGCATCATCCGAACAGATGGCAGGCAGCAGCGATCCAGGCCTGTCATATTAAGCCCCAGCTGTCATGGTGAGAAGTACACTTCATTTTGAATGCGCAAACACTCCCCAATGACTAAATACATGCAACCATCTAGTACTGTTACAGTTTGTACAGCTTTGCGGTCCAGATAATTGCATGATAATATGCAAAAACACTTGAACCAAAAAGCATGAACATTTCTCATGCAGACAGATGTTATTTTATCTGATTGTTGCTGGATAATCAGGCCTTTTGAGCTCTGTTAGCAAGACAAACATCTGGGATGAGATTCCCAGTTGATCCGCACACTCTGAAGAACACACTGAAAAAATGATATGATCAATGAGTTATGACAACATGTGTTTTACATTGTTAAGCAATTTTCACCTTTTAGTTTTCACTCATTTTTTAAGTCAGTTTAATGTAAGTTAAGTTGAAATGACTTAAGTCAAGTCACATTCATTTATATTGCGCTTTTAACAATATAGATTGTTTCAAAGCAGCTTTACAGTGATAATAGGAAGTTAAAGTAACAGAGATTGTTTTGGACTTAAACATCCAAGTTAAAAATTTAAGGCAGTAACTTTTTTTTTACAGTGTAGCTTAGAGGTTTAAAGTCTTATTCTAAGCTGAAAGCTTTATCAAGTTAGTCAATTTTTTTTGCAGATTCCATTAGGATGACCTGCTCGTGACGGTGAACCTGATTTCACCTAGTGGAACATGTTCCTGGATCAACATCTTTGTTGATCCTGGAACATCATTCCAATCGACCAATCAGATTTGAAAGACAAGTTTACAGTTTGTCAAGTTTAGGTTTACATATGTGCTTCAACACATGCTACCAATCAAATTCAAGGACTGTTGTATAAATAGAATATACAGAACAGTCTTTTTGTCAACCTAATTTCTAATGAAAGTTTTTGTGGCATATAATAATTTTCATCCATTGGTTTGCAAACATTAAAGGGGAACTTGGCAACTCTAGTCATTTCTTCGCTGATTTTCACTTTTGTTGTCGCATGTTTTCTCAACGAGCTCCCCCTACAGCTGTGGGCCGTATATTTACCGGGACGTTAGTCCCCATGTTGCAAGGTTGGTTTTCCACCTGGGAACGCTAGGGGGAGCGGGGAAAGTCACCATTTTCACCAGAACAGGTTATTTAACCATCCAAATGATTTCTAAACGGTTTTATTAAGTTGAAATAGTTGCCAAGTTCCCCTTTAACAGAAAACAAAATAGTAAATCCACTTACAGTCACAGCAGTACTGTAGGTTTAAAAGCAGAATTGTAAAGCTCATATTTTTGCACTTACATAATCCTTGAGTTTTTAAGCCATAAACTTGTCTAAATCATGCTTTTGAGGTGGATGAACTTCTGGTTATTTATTACCAATAAACATTTTTGTGAGAAACATATTAAGAGGTCTCGGTTGAAGACAATATAATGGTTAATCTAATAAACATTGTTTTCCAACTAAGCGGCCAGCTCTGCTTACAGACACTTCCTGTTTACTATATTTGTACTTCTACCACAATCAAATAAATGCAGATCTGGCTGTATTTAGATGTCTGTTCTTTTCCCCATCTGCCTATCAAATCAGTCTGAAGTGGCTCAAAGGTCAGCTGCTCTGTGCCGTAATGGCTTCCTATCTCTGCTTCAAAAGCTGCTCCCTCTTCCCTCCGTGGGTCCTCTGCCTCACCGTTGCCATGGTTTCTAAGGTTGAAAAGGGTGAGGCTGAAACCTGCATGTCGCCTCCTTTTTTTAAAGAAAAAAAAAACCTTTTCACGGATTACCATCTGCAGATGACGTGGAGCTTCACAAAATCAGCTGAAGTGGCAACTAATGACATCACATGGTTCGACAATATTAAGCTGCTAATGTGTCTGACGTGAGAATTTTTTGATCAATAATAAAGCGACCTGAACATGTGATCGTTTAGCACCCGAGGGTGGGAAAATGCCATTTCTGTAAATCAGTTAATTGCAGACATAAATAATTCAAGCTGTGTGTGTGTGTGTGTGTGTGTGTGTGTGTGTGTGTGTGTGTGTGTGTGTGTGAAGGTGACAGGCACTCTCTACATTCACACATCGTGACTCTTCAGGTCTTTGAGGGCTTGCTGTCACTGAGCATTGATCTGCTTTTTCTGCCAAACTTCCCCCGTCCCACCCACCTCAGAGCCTCTCAACAGGCCATCAGTCAGCTCTTGTTCCCACCGTCCCGCCCATGGCTGCGTCGACAGCATATCTGTCATTTCCTGCCACGCCCTTGGGACGTGTTGGCAGGCCCTCAATAACAGCGGAGAAAAATCTCTCCTCGTTCAGCCAGCCAATCACAGAGGGACGTGAGCTGTAATTTTTGAAAAGCACACTGTGGGAATAAATTTACATTTGAATGCATTTAGCCTAAGATAATGGGTGCTAAATTCTCTGTAAAACATGCCTGTCCATCACAGGTGACTACATGAATAATAAAAGCATTTAATAGCACTGAAAAATGTAATAATGATGCAGAAACCTTGAACAGTCTTCGCCCTTCACACATTGTCACATTTACTCTTTTTTTTTTTTTTAAGTCAACATGAAATGGCATTGGCAACCCATTTTACTTTCATAATGTGACATATAAACATTCAGTAAAACATCTAACATTTTGTCTTTGGAATCTAAACAGTTTTTCTTTGGAAAAACGTGCACTGATGATTGATCATAATGCATATCAATCCTATAAACCCTGCTGTATCATATACGCAAATTTCTAAGGCCTCTAAATTATTAACATGATCAACTTTGCTGAAGATCCTGTTGTACTCAATCTACTTCATGCCTTCTTTCATCTGACTGATAGTTAAAATTTTTAAGCCAGTAAAAGGCCTTTTAGTATAACATCCCCTTCAGGTCGTGGTAAATGTGTCTTTCTGCCGTGATATATTTACTGATTTTTATAAAGTAAATAACTTTCAAGATGTTACTGTACTACAACAACTTAGATTTACTTGATTATCCATACATACTTTTTTTTGAAAGATAATGTTAAAATGTATCAAATATGATCGCCCCCACAATAAAAACTACAGAGCCTTGATCATTTAAATATCATCTTACTAAGACAAATGGCGGTGGATTTCAGCATATATATATACACACACATACACAATTTATGTAAGTATTTTGCTATACTTCTATAATGCATTGATTTGCATTACAAGCTATCATGTAATTGAACAGACAAGCTATCATGCTGAATTTTACTTCATATGTCAGGCTTTACACAGTTAAGAAAGCAAATAAGGGTCAGTTTTGATTTCATGTTGACTATGATAAATAAATTATTAAATTATTGTGTCTTGCCTTCCAGTTTTCTCTGACAAAGCTCATGTTGAAATGTCAAGTTGCTTCTGGAGTCTTTCATAAGAGGTTTATATCGATGTGCAAAGTGATAAATCTTTCTTTCTTTCTTTCTTTCTTTCTTTCTTTCTTTCTTTCTTTCTTTCTTTCTTTCTTTCTTTCTTTCTTTCTTTCTTTCTTTCTTTCTTTCTTTCTTTCTTTCTTTCTTTCTTTCTTTCTTTCTTTCTTTCTTTCTTTCTTTCTTTCTTTCCTTCCTTCCTTCCTTCTCTGTCTCTCTCCTTGCTTCTCTCAACCAGGGCTCTCTGTGGCTGGAGAACTTTCTCCAGAGCACTTCTTCATCCTCTCTGTGCTAAGAATAGCAGTCTGTTTACTTCTGTTCCACTTTCCTCCTTACTTTCACTGTAAGCTCTTTTCCCGGAGTTTTACTAGGCCAGCAGTGATGTACAACTCTGCGCTGTATAACTTTGGCCTGACATAAGCTGCCTCTCAAAACTTCTTCATCAGTTTCCAATTGTATGTATAATAGCTCTTTTCAAAGAAAGGACCTTCTGTTTTCTCAGCGGAGGGCTGAAGAGGGCTCGGTGACTGTATGATGTGTTTTTTTTGTGTGTGTGGAATATATAGAGCTTCAGCTGATGTTTACGTGCTGTAAACAAAGCCCTTTGTTTCTGCAGCTGTACATCCAAATAAGACCAAGGCTACAGTCTGCCAATGATACATTACTGTCTGTAATATGAATAGCACATCATTTCCAGACCTGAGCATGAGATGCAAAACTGACTGAAGAGGATAAAACCACCACATAAATAAAAAACCTTCATTGCATACGCTATCAGTCAAACCCTTTGATTCTAAGTATTTTGCTCAAATGGTTTTTTTACTTAAATTACTTTATTAAAAAGGAAGGAATTTCTTTGCAAATGTAAATAAAAATAATTAATTTAATTATATATATATAATTATATATATTTTATATATATATATATATATATATATATATATATAATTATTTATATTTTTTAAGTCAGACCTGATAGTGAAAAAAAGTAGCCTACAAATATACAGCGCTATGTCTATCTATATGTCTACAACGCAGTCTATTTACATTAAAACCACCCACTTTGTTGGCAAAGGCTATTTTCACTAACTCGAATGAAGTATTAATGTATAAAATAATATCTGAAAAAAAAAGTTTTTCTTTCTATCACAAGAATAAACTAATTTATAATGACTTCCAACTAGTGTTTAAAAAGTAGAATATGGTAATACATAATTTTTCAAAATTGTGTTTTACTTTTCTGTGGCCACTGAAGTTTTTAATACACTTGATGGACTATGTTCTAGTCTATACTGCTTTGTAAGGATGTAATTAGGGCTTGTCTGGTTGCAACTGGAAACTTGAGAGGGGCTCATTATCACTGGTTGATGTATAGTGTGTATTGATTTCTGCAGGGAAACAGCAGTGAAGTGTCCTCTTACCGCTGGACCACCGCTGGCCACCAGGGGCGCCGCAGCCCCAGAAATCAGCAGCACATGTTGTTCTATTTTTGCAGCTGCTTCAGCTTGTAGTTTGGCAGTGTATGCATATGACAGTTATAGAAATGCAGTCATCCATCTCCATAATTAAATGCACAATAAAATGTGTATTAAAGTCAACATGAAACCGACTTCTGTTTACTCCAGTTTATTTATAATGCCTCTTGTGCAAGATGCATCGATGCATTTATTAAAAAATGCTGTCTTCATAAGCTCTTATCATTTTTAATCCCTAAAATCAAACAAATCCTGATAATATCAAGTCCAACCCAACATTTGTACTTAATGTAAGTGTTTATTGCAAATAATATTTCATATCATTTCATCATATCATATATCATATCATATGAAACTGTTAGCATCCAGAATGAATGCTTTAAGTAAGACAGAGAAAAAGTCAACCTCAAAATGAAACCATACCTGACTTTCCTCTAAAATAAAACAATTTCTGGGTTCAGAGTAAAACTATTTATAGCCACTCACACCCTCAACATTGAAGAGGATTGATTGTGTTAGTAATGAGTGTGTCAGCGGCGTATCCCAAAGGCTCATATTAATGAGCAACAGGAATCTTTTTGTCCATTGGGTCATCTCATACAAGAAAAAAGACCAATTTCCAATTAGAATGACTCGGGAGTCGAAAAGCCCCAAGCAACGCTTTATCTACCACAGACTTCAGGAGTGTGTGTGTGAGAAAATTATGAGTGTTTGACTATTTGTCTTTCCTAGAGGATTTAAAGATGACTAGAGCTTCCATTCTGTTGATCCAAAAGTCTGAGACCTTTTCACATTTGAACGAGGAAATGAGCAAATATTTTTTTCAAGTTATGACATAAAATAACATAATAAAAATAAAAATAATAATAATCTAAAATAAAAAAAAGTGACACAATTCCACAAGAAGCTCTTTAGAGCGTTATTGCATATATGCTGATAATACAATATGTAATTTTAAAAACTGTATTTAATAACAATAATAATAAAGCAAAATATAAGCATTTTCCTAGACTTTCTGACACCTGAATGCATCTATAAGGTTTTAGGAATCTTTTGAAAGTGAGAACTGTGCACAATGCAACCAGCAGGGGGCAGTGCAATCCTCCATGAAACTGGGAACGTCCTTTTTTATTTGAATAAACGGAATTAATGTAATCTGTAGTCTGATGCCATTTGAGTCATAATAGAAGGTTGTGTACTGTTCATTTCCATTACATGGCAGACATTTTAACCAGTGTCGATTAAACAAAGCCGAAGCAGTAGTTTAATAATTTAGAATACCGTCAGTTTGAAATGTAGGGTGAATTAAGGGTGATTGGGACAGTTTTTGAAGGTTTCTTGCCATAAATTAAAAACAACAGCCCAACACATGATATATTTCTGTAATACTGAAAATGTTACCTATCCATTTGAACATGAAAAAAGTTTATAGGCTATTATAATGAAAGGATGTTTTACATACACTTTTATGTAAACTGAGCCAAAACCCTTGGCTAATATTTGGGTGATTGGGACACAACGTTTGGGTGATTGGGACAGCACATCTTTTCATTAATTTAGGGTAGTGTAAGCATATTTACTGTATTGCACAAGTTAGTTCATTATCATTTGAGATTATTTGGATGAGAAGTTGGGTGCCTCCATGAATTAACTGTTTGACAAACGCATTTAACCTGCACAAACCTTTAATGGAAACATACATAATGGTTTATTACTGCAACACATTCTGTAAAAAGAATGTAACTATAATGTTTCTATTTTCAGAATTTGGTCATTTTATTTTAGCAAAATCTAGCTTATGAATATTTTTGTGGTTGATTAGGGCTTACACAAATAAAGAGGTTGGGAACCACTGATTTAGAGCATACAGATCATAAACAATGGTTCTCTATTGCAAGGTTAATCATTTTCTTAATTAGCAAAGCCTTTAAGCTCTGTCCCATGCTGTCCCATCCACCCAAATTGTGTTTGGGTGGATGGGACAAAATAAAAATAACCTGTTCTGAAAATAGAAACACGTTATTAACTAATTTTTTACTGATTTTGTATCAGTAATGCATCATATTTGTGTTTCCATCGAAGGTTTGTACAATATTAGCTATGACAATTTTAGGACCTTATTATGAAATCAGCAAAAGCTAATGTCATTTTCCTCAGTTCATGTATTTCAGGGTCAACTTCCTGTTTGATGCCTGCCCCACCCACCTACAGGATGTCACACCAATAAGGGCATCCAATTTTGATCATGTGGTCTCACAGCTAGGGCTTTCACTCATTAGGTGAGAAAATAAACTCTGTATGTACTACTGTCCCATTCGACCTTATGCCCCAATCACCCTTAATTCACCTACACAAAAAGACAGCATCCTGCATTTCTTATACCATTACTATGCAACAAAGGAAAGAAGGCTACATTGTGGAGTGGACACATTGTCTTTGCTACCTCTCTTAATGTAAGAATAGTAACACCAAAGCTATATTGGTTGTCCTCACAGTGAGGGAATTGTGTTGTTCCTGTTTGTGAAGATGAAGCCATGTAGAATTAATGTGTTGTGCCACAGAAGTTGTCATTTATTGACTCTGAAATGATAGCAGAGGGTCACTGGGACCAAAGGGAATCAAACAGACCGCACAGCGTTTGGGTTTGATTGCTCTATTCTCTTCTGAGACAGTAAAACATAAACCTCTGGCTGAATTTGAATTTATTTGCTCATGTCATTCTGTGCAAAGGTGAATTCTATTTTACAGTACATTAAACATACTGTGAAAATGATTGGTTGATGAATTATGATTAAAAAAATAGGGTAAAAAAATGTAGGCAACATTTTTGAAAGACAGTACTGCAACAATCTGTTTAAAAATTATTGTTCATAATGTTTTCTCATTTGCCAGTAAAACATGTGAACATCCATGAAACAAATTAATTTTACTAGCAAAATTGTACAAAAATATATTACAATTTTGAATATACTAAAATTAAACAAAACAAAGTCAAAACTGTACCTTAAGCATGTTTTAATACTGAAAGTTTACAGTTACAGTTCATCAAATTAATGAATCAAATTTTATCTGTAAATGATAATGGATTTAGTAAATATTTAATTTGTAATTTTATGTTTCATTATGTTTTTTTATTACATTTAATTCGTTTTTTATTGTTATTTACTGCAAATAGTAGGCAACATAATTATGCTGTGTAAAATACCTTCTTATGCCTTCTTATGGCAAAAAGAAAATCGTCTTGGTTACGTATGTAACCCTCGTTCCCTGAGGAGGGAACGGAGACGTTACGTCAGTGAGTGACGAAATGGGGGTTTTGCTTAGAAGCCTATCACCTTCGAGTTCTACAAAACGAGCCAATGGCAAGGAAAATGCCATGGGTCTGCGGAATTTGCATAGTGCAAGTCCGCCCCACCGCATGGATATAAAAGGAGGGACGCTGGCAATCTCGCATTATGTTTTCCGCTGAGGAGCCAAGACTGAACTCCAGGCCGGCAGAGGGACTTAACGTAACCGAGACATTCCCTTTCGTTCAGTCACTACGAGTTATGTCAGTGAATGACGAAATGGGGGTCCCAATTCAATCACGCCACAGCAGCTGTCTTCCAGTGCCCTGTGCAAGTCTGAGCTCCCTGTCGTGAGACTAGCACGGACAAAGGTCTAGGCTTAACGCAGGAATACCAAGGTATACTGGGTGGCATATCCCAGGTGGAATGTGTAACACAGCGCATCCAGCCCGCAGGGTGGAATGTTTCAACCTCGAGATGGCAAGAGGGGTCTTGCCGAGGGAAAACACGTGCTCGGTGGAGACTTAACGTGGAAATACACATGTGAGGGTTGCCCAAGCGTGGAGCACCTAGCAATTCACGAGGGCTGACCAACCGGGCATGCACTCTGGTGACGGCATCGATAGTGCAGGAGGAACTCAGGGTCTAAGAAAAACTCATCTGAGTGAAATAGCACACGTATCCAGTCTGTGGAGTGGAATGGCGCAACAAGCGATGACACCAAGCAGGTCCTACTTACTGGCTAGTGGAAGCGAGTACATGAGAGGACACTGGCTCTACCCGGAGATTATAGAATCTCGCGAAAGTGTTGGGTGTCGCCCAGCCTGCAGCTCTACAGATGTCTGTTAGTGAGGTGCCATGCACTAAAGCCCAGGAGGAGGTCACACTCCGGGTGGAGTGTGCCTTTACCCCTAGGGGGCATGGTCGACCCTGCATCTGGTAAGCCAAGACAATGGCGTCCACTATCCAGTGAGACAACCTTTGCTTGGAGAGAGTCTTTCCCTTCAGCTTCCCATCATAACAGGCAAAGAGCTGGTCTGAGGTCCTGAAACACTGCGTTCTGTCTACGTAAGCACGGAGGGCGCGTACTGGACAGAGCAGTGCCAAGGCTGGGTCTACCTCCTCCGAGGGCAGCGTTTGCAGGTTCACCACCTGATCCCTGAAAGGAGTGGTGGGAACCTTGGGCACGTATCCAGGCCGGGGTCTCAAGATCATGTGAGAGTTAGCCGGGCCGAATTCTAGGCACGCTTCGTCAACCGAAAATGCCTGCAGGTCCCCTACCTCGATCGCGAAGCCAGTGCTGAAGTGGTCTCATATGAAGTAGTCAGAGCGGCGTGGCTGCCGCTGTGGATGCCATATGCCCCAGGAGCCTCTGAAATGACTTCAGTGGAACCGCACTCTTGCCCTCGAATTGACTTAGGCAATTCAGCAGTGACTGCGTGCACTCGCTCGTAAGCTGTGCGTACATGGCGACCGAGTCAATTTCCATACCGAGAAAAGAGATCCTCTGCACAAGGAAGAGTTTGCTCTTTTCCCAGTTGACCCGGAGGTCCAGACTGGCGAGGTGCCAGAGCACCAGGTCCCTGTGTTCGCAAACCTGCTCTCGAGAGTGAGCTAGAATCAGCCAGTCATCGAGATGATCTTCAGAGTCATCTTCAGGATGCGAGTGGCACAAGGGCTGCCTCCACGACTTTCATGAAGACGCGAGGGGACAGGGCTAACCCGAATGGGAGGACCGTGTACTGGTATGCCTGCGCCTCGAAAGCAAACCGTAGAAACGGTCTGTGTCGAGGAAGAATGGAGACATGAAAGTACGCATCCTTCAGGTCGATCGCTGCAAACCAATCCAGTGGACGAACACATTCGATAATGCATTTGGCTGTCAACATCTTGAATGGAAGCCTGTGAAGGGTTTGGGGGAAGGAGTGGCCCTGCTACCATCTCCTGGGAAGAACTGCAGCCCATCTCTGAGCAGTCCGCATCAGGAGCGCTGCTTCGCCTGGCGTTTGGCAGGCTGTGGGGCTGGTGCGGACTGCGGCACCTTCCTGCAGCCACCTCTACGGCGTGGCCCGGGTGAAGGCTGTTGCTGGGGCCGGGTGGGAGGGGCGGGAGCCGCAGGAGGGCGCCCTCGGCGGTGAGCAGACTGAGGCATCTGAGTCAGCGGCTGAATGAGACACAGGGGGCATCAGAAGACGGTCCCGTGATCTCATCACCAACGCTAGCGGGTTGCGGTGCGCAAGAGGGGGGGGTGTCCTGAGGAAGAATCGTCGGGGCTTTATTCCACACCATAACCCTCAGGTCACCCTGGCCACCAGCCAAAGTATCACCTCTCGCGGAGGGAATAGATCGGGGTGTGGCAAAGGGGACTCTACCTCCACGGAGGTCATTGAGTCTAGACCGCAGCACCGCAATGGTCATGTTCCCGCAATGGGAACATGATTCATCCACAAACGCTGCATGAGCGTGATAAGCCCAAACACAATAGGCAGCGATTGTGCCCATCAGATGGCAAAACGAACCGACCGCACCCAGGCTTGCAGAGTGAAGAGAAGCTCTTGGCTCCGAAGCAAAAACATAATGTGAGACTGCTAGCGTCCCTCCTTTTATACCCACACGGTGGGGCGGAGTTGCGCTATGCAAATTCCACAGACCCATAGCATTTTCCTTGCCATTGGCTCATTTTGTTGAACTCGAAGGTGATAGGCTTCTAAGTGAAACACCCATTTTGTCATTCACTGACGTAACTCGTAGTGACTGAACGAAAGGGAACCCATAATGCAAACTCTAGTATTATAACTCCTAGTTATAGTCCTAGCCTCCTAGCCTAGTTACAGCAATCAGTACTGAAAAGTATTGATAAAACTAGTTTAATATAAATAAATAAAAAATCAACATTATCCCATGTCTGTAAAGGCAGTGCCATTTTATGTTCATTAAAGTATTGTGTCATAAGATTAGCAATATGATAATGCAAGCATTGAAGGTACAAGGGTTCAAGCACACTCATTTTCTTCTCCTGCTTCCTTCAGTTTATTTTAGCCATCATTTTGTTCATGTCACAGCTCTCATGTTTTTGAGATCTCGGAAAGCACACTTCATACACCCTTCCTTAAAACAGCCTGCAATTTCATGTTTCATGTTATCAGTGGTGGAAATGAAGGCACAGAGATATGAGGAAGGCAGGCTCTTATGACAGAGATGACGTCGGCTCTGTTCATGATTTTGTACGCCATTAATCTCCATGGCTTTCAGGTTATTTTGCCATGCATTTGCAAAACACTTCAACTCACTGGTTTCCAACAAAGCTTATTAATCATCAGATGTGATTTCATGGAGATGAGATATGGATTATGCTGATATTCTACCGATTTTGAGAAACATCTTACCGGATGTATTTATCTCTCAGAATAATCAGATCAATAATATGAGCTGGTGTAGAATCAGGGCTATGTGCCATTCAGAAATGAGCTGAAAATGCTTTTTGAATTCTAGAAATATGAATTTATTTTGAATTGAGGTAGCAAAGAGAATTCAAATGTTAATATTGAATAACTGTTAGTAAATTAATTGAAGTTCAAGTGTATACACAAAACAGAAAATGCTTTTCCAGAAGCATTATTTGATATTAATAATAATCAGTTTTTAAAGTGTCACTAATTGTTATATTTCATATAAATTGTTATATTATTGTCAGCATGGGGTTTAGGCAAACACACAAAGACGAAGATGAAGGTAAATTGTACTTTAAAGGGATAGTTCACCCAAAAATGAAAATTAGCCCATGATTTACTCACTCTGAAGCCATCCTAGGTGTATATGAATTTCTTCTTTCAGACGAATACAATCGGAGTTATATTAAAAAATGTCCTGGCTCTTCCCAGCTTCATAATGGTAGTGAATGGGTATATCTTTTTTTGGAAGTCCATCAAAGTGCATCCATCCATGATTAAAGTGCTTTCACACGGCTCTAGTGAGTTAATAAAGGCATTCTGAAGTGAAGCAATGTATTCGTGTAAGAAAAATATCCATATTTAGAACTTTATCGACTAAAATAACTAGCTTCCGGCAGACGGAATGATTCAAATGATTCAAAAGAGCGATTCGTTTATGAACTGGACATCACTAGAGTGATAAATCATGCAGCTCATTGAGGAGAGGTATGCTATTACTTTTTAAGTGATCAAATTACCTGATGTCACCTGGCCTATGATAAAACGGGTGAAAAAACACCATAGATTTACTTTGAAGGACGTCAGTTTATTAGCTCACGTATTCAGCTGGCCTCTTCTGAAATAAAGTCACAAAACAACTCAATTCATCTAGTTTTAAGTTCTCCATCAGCATGGAGCAGCTCTCGCCATTGGCGCACGGCCGCACGCAGCGCTTTAGTGCCCGTGAATAAACTCTTCTCTTTCAACTGCACTGAAGTTGTGGGACCTGCATTAGCAGAACTCACCAGCTGAACTCCAGGGGTTAGCAGGAGGAGCTTATCAGGGTGTTTAGACGTGTGGTTTTGTAATGCTGATACGTGCTGAAGTGTAATTGGAGCCTAATGGATTGGTAAGTGGTTTGGTGCTGATGCTGGTGAAACAGTTTGAAGCAGTTCTCTGCCAGCTAATGTGTGTGTGTGTGTGTATGTTTGCAAGTGTTGATCTGTGGCTGTCAGAGTCTGGACAGCGCTGACCTGATGAAGGCCGATACTGTTCTCATGTGTCCCTGTTCCACTCAGCAGGGGTTTCAGGAGTCAACATGATAGTACTTGAGAAAGGTCAGTTAGTTTTACCGCAAGAATATACCATATACTCTTACACAAACAAACAGACCTATATACCTTGTAACATTTTAAGAAGTGCTCATTTGTCACTTTATCTTATAAATGTAACTGCTAAAAATACTGTATCATTGGAGTCTGAAACGGCATGGCTGTTAAAGGAATAGTTCACTTAAACATAAAAACACAAAGGAAGATATTTTGAAGAATGACAGTTGATGGACCCCACTGACTTCCATAGCAGGAAAAAAAATACTATAGGAGTCAATGGGGTTCATCAACTGTCTGGTTACCCACATTCTTCAAGATATCTTCTTTTGTGTTCAGCAGAAGAAAGAAATTCATACAGGTCGGAAACAACTTGAGGGCGAGTAAATGATGACAGAATTTTCCATTTTCCATTGACTCCCATTCAAACGCATGCGAATGTGGGAGACAGGAAACTCAAGCTCATGTGAATTGTGCTGTGTTTCAAAGTTCAAGTTTGGTGAACTGCGAATCTTTATCATGTAAAGACGTGTGGCCACTAAAACATTGATACGTCATGTTGTGACCTCTTAGCTGAATTAAAATAAGTAAACTTTTAATCTGCAGGATTGCAGTAGAGTGGAGTAAAATTTTATATGTTCACATTTGATTATGCTTTTAAAAAGACGCCACATAGCTTGACATCATTTTATCACATTGCCTCATTGTCCGTAGAAATTTTGCATGCTCAAAATCTAGTGTGACTGTGGCATTAGATGTTTATAACCTAGCTGTTAAAAAGCAGTATTTATAAATTTAATAGAATTAAATAAAAGGTAAAAACATATGATTATCCATAGTCTTATACAGGTGCCCGCTAGTACAATGGTTCGAAAGGTCTCAGGTAAAATTTCTGAAGCACATTTTTAAGACATTAAGTGAAATAATGCATTAGTGAAGGTTTATTATGTGTGGAGGCGCATTTTATTTAGTAATTTTTATGACTTTGACCTGTTCTGTTCTGCACTATTATCATCCCTCCCACATGTTTGCCTTAAAGTGGGTAAAGATACTGATTTCATGACCGTTTGTTCTGTTTCTCTGGTGCAGCCAAAGTGAGAGGAGGCAGTGAAGTAAAGCATTGGTTTTGCTCACAAAAAAAGTTACCTATAAGTTTACAAGAGAAGGACGAGAGGAAAGAAGAACAGCTCAAATCTTGTCAAACTACTACAAATAAAGAGCCTTTGTCTCAGCACTGCCCCAAAAAGTGAATAATGACTTCAATTTCAGTCTGTTTCACACACATTGGTATGGTGGTAAGCAAATGATGACAGAATTTAACGCGCAAGCACATTCAACTATCCAGAGTAAAACCCAGATCACAGAGAGAGAAAAACACACACACACACACAAACACACACACACACACTCAGACGTTGGGGATGCCTCTAATGTGAGTAGCTGGCAGGGTTAGTGCTGAGTGTGTGTGGTTAGGATGCGGATCAGGCGCACTTAAGCAGGGGTGTGTCGTCACCATTAAACGATCTTCAGCCAAACTTCAGCATCATCAGACAAACTGCTGTCCACCAGCAGCATCTCAGCATGAAGACAAGGAAGCTGTCCAGAGTACAGAGACTATGGATTGTAAGTTTTTTTTTCCAACATGCATGAACTTTGGTAGTGTTGCTGAAAAAAGCTAGTGTTGCTCTGTTAATATGATCAAAAAAGTTATTTTTTCTTCTTTATTTGTTTAATTTAGTTGTATGCTAGTTTGTACAACATTTGGGGTTTAATGTGTTTCCCAAGTACGGTTCTCAGGGGATGCAAGATTGGTCTGCAATGATCGTATTTACTCAATGAAATGATCGTTTCATGTGTTTGACATAATTGTTGCTTCTCATGTAACACGTTATACTTTAGATAGGTTTTTATGTCGGTCAGTGACAGCGGCTCATGTTTCATGTCTTGTAAAATATCTAGAATTTTGGCAACATTATAGGCTACATATTGAATTTCTTTACAGAGTTGTAAAGAAAATGACATTTGAAAAGAAAGGCAGAGAAATCCCAGAAAACAAATGGGATATCAGAGCTGTCTGAAATGTCAGGTTGTTGCGCTCTAAAAGGTTTCTCTTAAGTAAGGATTACAAAACGACTCTATCGGTTCTTTGGATTGGACTCTCGGGGGTAACAGGCATCTCTGAGTTGAGTTTAATAGCAGGGGAACGTCAGACTTACTCATATTAACCGCTAATCATTTTACTGTAATAGTATACACTTTCACTACATATCACCGTGTTTGAAATCAATCTGGCTTTCATGAATTTGCAATAAGCAATTATTATATTTTAATAATGAACTGCAATTGCGAGAAATAAAGTCAGAATTGTGAAATATAAACTCGCAATTGCGAGTTATAAAGTTCAATTCCGAGGAAAAAAATACTGACTTTTTTTCTCAGAATTGCGAGTCTATATCACAATTCTGACTTTATAACTCACAATTGCAATTCTGTGTCAGAAACAAGCTTCCATAATTTCTTACCCATCTAAAAAAAATTATTATAATAATCTTGTTTTAAGCAAAATACAGATTTTTTTTCAGTCCAGGCGGTTGCATTTATCATTATTTTACCACGTTTTTTACAGGTACCTCTAATAATATCATAATGCTTACACAAAATTTCATCAAATTTTTAAATGTTGATGTTATGATGATATTAAGTTTTGTTAAGTGGGCTACTTTTCATTTGAGAGTTCCTTTCATTTGTGAACTGCCATTAGTAAGGCATATTTGAAAACATCCTTTGAATTATTGAAAATGAATGGAAATGTCTGCAATGCAAAGATTACACCGCCTTTCAGCCAGCTGCTGAAATTGATGTGCTGTCTACTGATATTAAAACTACAAATTGAAGTTGTTTGTTGTTTCATATAATTTGCTTGACCATTGGCTTTTCTGGTTCTTTATATATGGTATAGGTTTTATTGCTCTTTGAAAAAGCTCAAAGGTTTCCTTGCAGTTATATTTTGGAACTTTTGTCAATCCATCAAAATCAAGAATTAAACAATGCTGTGGTATAAAAAAATATATTAGAAGCAGTATTAGAATCAAATCATTCAGGATTACAAGGTTCATTTTCATGGTTTATTGAACTTTTATATATATATTTTTTTTTTTTACCCTGCAATACTATTTATATTCATTGCTTTTAACACTCACTCTTTATTGTCTCAGACTTAAGTTTGATCAAAACTTACTAATTCTAAACTTTATTGCTTATTAATCAGTTTCAATTAAGGAACTGTATTATGATTAATGCGGCTATACTGTTTTTAATGCCATTATGGTGCATTGCATAAAAAACACCATGCATGACTAAATATATTGGAAAAGCTCATGCAGTTATACTAGTCAAAATTAATACATCACCATGTCATGGTGTTGTAATGTAACATAACACGCATCAACACAATGAATTACATGTACTGTATTGTAAGTATCAGCGAGTCAACAATTTTAATGCATCAGAGGATCCATTTAGCTTTTAGCCACTCAGCGTAATGGGCTACAGCAACACACTTACTGTAGACTGCTGAGGGGCCTGTGCTTTCCCTTAATGCACAAACTACTTAACAGAAAACTTGACATGCATTGTCAGTAATTTCACCTCTGAAAATGCATGTTGTTCAATATGTAATAACCTTTATGTACCTACCTTATGTACATAACTGTGTCCTTTTTGAGCAGCAGTTTTGTCCAGCTTTTGAGTGAGTTGTACTACACTGGTTTGCATTGGTTTAGTTTCTTTTTAAAACTGCTTTCCTGTTCTCTACTGTTTTATATAGAAAGTGCACAGCTCCTTCTGTCAGTGCTTTAAGGACAAAGGTAATGTTTATTTAAACCAATAGACATCTTAGACATCTTTATAGATTTGTTGCACAGGAAGTTAGCTGAAACATTATTATCTGGTATTCTTTGGCATTTATGGATTTTAGTAGACATCAAATACAGGATCTAAAACTCTTGATGTCAAAATTTTATGTCAGTAACTAGATGCTGTAAATTAAGCCTTAAAGGGGGCCTATTATGCCCTTTTACCAAGTCTTGATTTTGTTTTTGGGGTCTACTAGAATAGGTTTGCATGCTTGAATGTTTAAAAAGCACATTTTTTAAAAGTACCATATAGGGTCATAAAATCTATAACTGAAATCAAAACAGAAATGTCATCATTGAATTGTTATTCTCAAAATACAGTATAAACAAATGCATTTACATAATACATCTGGTAAAAATTGTGTTGGGTTTGGAGGAATACAAAGACATGTTTGGAGAATAAGGTCTGGCCCATTTCAGGTAAGGAGAGGACAGCATTCTGCTGGGAGTCTTTCCTCAGACTGTGGCAAAACCACATCCTGCTGTGTGAATCCCTCCGGAGAAAGTGTCACTTCCAGCCGTCTGGAGTGGATGCTTCGGTCAGCAGGTCATTGACTTCTACAGACTGAATAAATCAAGTCAGTCAGTATGTAAACTGGTCCAAACCCTAAGGAAGGATTTGCACTTTCAAACAAGTTTTCAAAGAAGTTTTGGTACTTTTACCAGAAAGTTTTTTATCACACTTTTTAACATTCCATCTACTGCACCATTTTCATGCTGCTTTGTGTTTTGACATATTGAACCTCTTCTTTGTTTTTGATGGAAAATCTGCATTTAGATTCTTGCACACCCAGTGTTCAGTTGGGGTTAATGTGTGGGTTTGTGAAGATTGTAAAGACAATTTTTTTTTGTCTTGAGAGTAACACCGTGTATGAAAAAAGCTATTGAACAAAGCAGGGGCAATTGGGTTTTACCTGAATTAAAAATCTACAAACTATCTCTTGAGACAGTTGACATTTTCAAACATTTCATTTGGACTGTTTAATGCTCTTGTATGTCATTAAAGGATCATGGGCACTTGAAAAGTATTTCATTTTCTAAGGCATTGTTTGCTATTCATCTACTCAGTTATTCAGGCATGATTAATGTGGCTAAAATTGTTCAGAGCAGTACAAAATGGTCCTCACAGTTTTTTAATGTGAGCGATTAGTGGTAATTATATAAGGCCATGAAACTCAAAGTAATGTTTAGCTAATGTCATTAACTGTGATTTCATGCACATCTTCTGGATAGCGAGTCATGTCTTATTGGGTTTAAATGCAGGTATTTTTTTGTCTTTGCCATTTATACATGCTTTTGTGATTTTAAATTATTCTTATTTTAAGTTGCCAAATCCTGAGAATCCTTTGAGGACGATTATATGTGGAGAAATTCTGAGCTTTGCATTAATTAGCATATTAACCATTTACTATTTTCAATGACAATGATTTTTCACAGTATAATTGTCTCAGCAGAGATTTTTTTTATTCTTAGAAAAATAATAAATACATACATACATAAAATAGATTGAAAAAAATAATAATTCTAAGCCTTGAACCAACTGGCCAGCTCTGAGATGAATCACAACAAATTGCATTTGAAGCACAAATGTACAAGATGTGTATTTCTTTAATAAGAAAATTAGCTATTCCTCCCATGACGCATTGAAAATGTCCTTATTATTTATTAAAATATAAAAATCTGTGATTGCTGTGGTCCTAAAGATGTTAGGACTGGCAATTACAGCTTGGGGTGTTTCTGATAAGTTATTGGAGTACGAAGGGACCTCATAATTGTCTGATATTGCTTTTATACAACAGTTCAATAGGTATTGAGTAACTTGCATTTTAGACTAAAGATGGTCAGTTACTTTGTTTTTTCACTGACAAAAATAGTTCCAAACAAAAACACAGCAGAACTGTTGCAGCACTTGGCAGTTGTGTGTTTGCTGCTGAATAATTTGGCATTTTTTAATGAAATGGTTAAATGAATCATTCAATGACTCACTCAAATGGCAGTGGTTAATTTCAGAATAGCATACTAGCATACTACTCTTAATATTTCTGCCATATATATTATGGTAATATGCTATTTCGAATTCAGTCAGTTGTTTAATCCCTGAATGTATCTGCGTTCTTGAATGAATCAGCGTCACAATTAGCTTAGTATTCTTTGCCCTAAAAGTATGTGTGCTTTTTCTTCAATGTGTAGGCCACTTTTGGGACATCCTCCCACATCATAAAATTGTTTCTTGAAACTGTGGACTGCTTTGATGTATAGTTTTGTGCATTCTGTCACCATAAACCAGTCTGTCAATCAATCTTTCACAATTAACATCCTCATATACACACTAATTTCTACATATTAATTAATGCTACTTAACTGTTTTGTTCATTGTTGTGCATGAAATAAACTGCATCTTTTCTTGAACATTTCTCTGCCTCTTTATTCTCTCATGCTGGTAGGTTAACAACCACCACTACTGACCCCCTCTGTTACACTATGAAATTACAGCTAATCATCATATCCACCTTCCTTTAAGGCAAATATTCAACAATAAACCAAACAAACTACCGGTGTCATAGAATGACTTCTGCTTAATCTTTTGTTGTTGTAGTTTTTGTTCTAGCCTTGAATCTTTGTTTTGTTTCATGTAGCTTGGCAGTGTGGTGCGTAGTTTTCGATTCATTATTAATTCAGCAGGTGACAGTCCGCACTCCAGTGGTGATGCTCTGTAGCTCAGTAGAGCAAGGTAAGGATCTGAGCCACTGTCAGCAGCTTTCTTCAGGAGCTGTTTGAGAATGTGGACTCCTTTTTCCGCTTTTCCATTTGACTGTGCATACAGAGGACTGGATGTCACATGCTTGAAGTCGTACTGTTCTGTAAAGTCATGCCATTCTTTACTACTGAAACATGGTCCATTATCACTCATTACAGTGTTTGGTATGCCATGCCTGGCAAAAATGGATTTTGCATGGGTTATGACACTGTTTGATGATGTGTTTGACAACAAAGCCATTTCAGATAAGGTTGAGTAATAGTCAATGATCACCAAGTAGTCTTTTCCTTTAAGCTGAAACAAATCCATTCCAACCTTGTGCCATGGCGTTGTTGATACCTCAGTTACCACCATAGGCTCTTTGGTTTGCTTGTTCCTGTGTTTCTGACATGTGTCACATATTCTTATCAATCTCTCAATGTCCTTGTTTATTCCAGGCCAAAAAACTGTATCTCTCGCTCTCCGTTTGCATTTCTCGACACTGAGATGACCTTCATGGATCCTGTGTAGTACATCCTGTCTCATTTTTAGTGGAATGACAATTCTGCTTTGCTTCAGCAACAGTCCATCAATGACACTGAGTTCACCTCTGATGTGATAGAACTGTGTACAGGAACCTACAGGCCATCCATTTTTCATGTTATTAATAACACACTACTGCTCTGTATCTTTTGCCGTTTCAACAGCTATCTGTCTGGACTTTGCGTCTGATATCGGAAGTGCAGAAGACACCATGCTCACTTGACACTGAACATCCTCTTCAGTGGTACTTCCGATGTTACTTGTAGGTGCTCGTGAGAGCACATCTGCTATTATCAGGTGCTTTCCTGGCGTGTAGATCAGCTCAAAGTCATACCTCTGCATTTTCATCATCAAACGTTGAATCCTTGGTGACATTTCATTCAGATTCTTTTTGATAATGGCAACTAGTGGATGATGATCTGTTTCCACTGTGAAGGAGGCTAGGCCGTAAATGTAGCTGTGGAATCTCTCCAGGCCAAACACTAGCCCCAGGCATTCTTTTTCTATTTGAGCATATCAACACTAAGTCTCAGTCATGGACCTGGATGCGTAGGCCACTGGTTTCCAATGCTCACCTTCAGCTTGTAGAAGCACTGCACCAATTCCGTTCTTTGAGGCATCTGTCGACACTTTGATCCTCTTTGTCGGGTCGTAGAATGCCAGCACAGGTGCAGTTGTCAGTGTTTCCTTGAGTTTTTGCCATTCATGCTCATGTCTACTTGTCCATTTAAACTCAGTCTCTTTGTGTAGGAGTTCACGGATGCAAGATGTTTTTGCGGATAAATCTGGAATAAATGTACCTATGAAATTGACCATCCCCATTATGCGTAACACTCCAGTCTTGTCTGTAGGCCTTGGCATGTCTTTTATGGCATTGACTTTTTCTTGGTCGGGTTGAATGCCTTGTGCAGAGAGCTTGTCTCCCAGAAAGATAATTTCTTCAACTCCAAATTGATCCATACTTGGGTACCTGCTCCAGCACCTGTCAGCCTCGCATTGTGTTCTTGGACTGTGGAGCCACATACGATGATGTTGTCAACATATACCCGAACTCCACCTAGTCCCTAGATAATATGCTCCATGTTAATATGATCCAATTTTAGCTGCCAGAAACCTTGTGATGCATCAAGTTTTGAGAAATATCTGGCACCCACCATCTCACTTGTGATTTCTTCACGCTTGGGTATCTGATAATGCTCACACCTAATGTTCTCATTCAGATCCTTTGGGTCCATACATATTCTCAGGTCGCCATTCTTTTTCTTTGCGCACACCATGGAGTTGACCCAGTCGGTTGGTTCTTCGACGTTCTTTATCACACCTAGCATCGTCATCCTGTCCAGTTCCTTTTTTAAACAGTCTCTTAGCGGCACTGGAACTCTTCGTGCAGCATGCTCAACTGTCTGTGCATTTTCTTTTAACTGGATTTTATATGTGAAGGGCAGTGCACCAAGACCTCTAAAAACATCTTTATAGTTCTGTGTTATAGAGTCAACAGTGTCACTTGGTGTACAGTACTTGCAGCTGTGTTGATGCAATACACTATTTTCACCAGCCCCATGTCCTCACAGGCTTTATCACCCAATAGTGAATCAAGGTCCTCAGCAATGACAGAGAAGAATGGGTGCTGTACTTTTTCTTTTACCATCACTTTCAGCGTGCATGTACCTAAACACACTATTTTCTGTCCTTTGTAGTCTTTCAACTCTGTCATTTCTTTGTGTATTTTTGGTTTCTCTTTCATCACTTTAATGTCAGATGTGCTGATCAGGTTTGTCTTTGCACCAGTGTCCAGTTTCATTGTTATTATAGTCCCATTTATCTCCAATGGTGCTGTCCACTTATCCTCTCTGACAGCATTGACTTGTTTTTCTGTTTCATCTTCACAGTTAACCATGCCAACAAAGAATGTTTCACACAGATCTGTGTCCTCCACTATGTTTATAGATTTTCTAATCTTCTACTCTTTTCTTTTTGAGAAACACTGCTTTGCAAAATGGTTCTTGCCCCGGAAATTAGAGCATAGTTTGCCATAAGCTGGACACTGTTTTGGCTTATGCTGCAAATCGCAGCGTTTGCAATTAAATGCTTGTCTGTCTGTTCTTCCTTCACTGGAGACAGCACCGACAGCCGGATCATCACTTTGTCTGACGCTCGCTGTGCTCGCCGTCATCTCGCTGAATGTCCTCACATGCATTTGCAAGAGCTCACTTGCCTGGCAGGTCTTGATAGCCCCATCCAGCGTCAGCTCCGTTTCCCTTAGTAGCCTTTCTCTGACTTTTTTATCCTCCACACCAAACACGATCTGGTCTCTGAGCATGGAGTCCCTCAGTGTAGCAAAACTGCATGACTGTGCTTTAAGCTTCAGGTCGGTCAGAAAGTTATCAAAAGGTTTGCGCTGTTGCTGCACTCGTGAGCGAAAAACATATCTCTCATATGTCTCGTTTTTTCGGAGAGCAGTGGGCATCAAACTTTTCAAGCACTTTATCCAGCTTATCTTTGTCATCAGCATTATCATATACGAAGGTATTGTACACTTCTATGGCTTGAGGGCCTGCTATAGTTAGCAGTAACGCTACCTTTCTTGTGTCCGGCTTTGTCTCTAGGCTTATGGCCGCCATATACAGCTGAAATTGCTGCTTGAAGGTGCGCCAATTGCTGTCGACATTCCCCGTTAGTTTTAAACTACCCGGTGGCTTCACAGAATCCATGTCGCTTTTCACAATGCACCCCGTTTTGGTTTCACTCCTGGTACCATGTTTTGTTCATTGTTGTGCATGAAATAAACTGCATCTTTTCTTGAATATTTCTCTGCCTCTTTATTCTCTCATGCTGGTTGGTTAACAACAACCACTACTGACCCCCCTCTGTTACACTATGAAATTACAACTAATCATCACATTAAAGGGTAACTAAACCCTAAAACAACTTTTTTTATTTAATGATCTGTAAGACTGGGGCTTTATTAGTGTTGTTCAATGATTCGAGTAAATTTTTTGACATTTGGCTATTAAGTGTTTTAATTCTACAATATATGGTGTAAAAACGTCTGAGTGCTGCCCTCTTTAGGTTGAGCGGTGGCTACTGCAGTTGAATTTTCCTATTGGAAGTTGTTTGCCCGCGTAACATAAGCAGGCACCAGCTCACCACGCCCTTGGCATAGGCTTAGCCCCTGGTATAAAAACATCTTGTTCCATCAAAACCACTGTAGTGAGTTAGGAGTTGGAATTGCGAGTATTGAAAACGCATTTTTAGCATTAGCTTTATCTGTAGTACAGTGGTTAGGATGGGACATAGGTGTAGT
Source organism: Abramis brama (assembly GCF_963993115.1). NCBI lineage: Eukaryota > Metazoa > Chordata > Actinopteri > Cypriniformes > Leuciscidae > Abramis > Abramis brama. The sequence continues at coordinate 27,950,939 of NC_139969.1, read as the reverse complement.
GTTGCTGGTTTCAACAGCACTGCTGGACTGCATAGCTTTCCAGCAGACTTGGAAATTAAGCGCCAGTGGTTGCATGCACTTGGCGTCAAAATCAATCAAAACCCACAGCCAATCAGAACAGCATGTGGGCAGAGTCTCGGAGGCAAGTGCACAGCACCAGAGAGTAATCTTGGCAGCACACGCAAGAAATGGATAAGTAGGCTACATAATCAAATTCACAAATATTACACCATTTAAACATTATTAAAAATACATAGGCTACTGAGTTACTAAAACAATCTTTGTCAAAGAATACACTTGTTTGTTCACAGTTTATCGTTCTTGTTATCATTTGTTTTATTTCAAGATCTGAGGTGAATTATCCATTGTTGTTTTTACAGCTACAAAGCTGGGAGAACTAAATTATATTGAACAATACAAGCCGATTGTACATCATAGAAAATCCCCCATCAGATGACAATGCCCCGTTTTAAACGCAAAAGTATTATAGAATGATCCCATGTGACACATACATATTCCAAGTGTTCTGGGGGGGTAGGCCTACTATGATATTAGACTACATAGCCTATAATAAAAGATAATTCATTTCAAACCTGAACCAAACATATTTTTATTCAAAGATCATCAGTCTGTCATTAGTCTTTAGTCTGCTAAAAAAACAGCATTAAAATAATGAACTCAAATGTCATTGTGAAAAAAACCCAAAAAAAACAATGACTGTTGTAACAGTGCGTAAATCAGACCTTTCAGGCTATAGCCTAACGCTAATAAGCCTTATGACAAAATTATTATTACAACAAGCTGTCTGCAGGACGACCCAACCTCCACGGACAGTTTTTAATGTTTTATCAGACAATAACTACTTAAGATTTTGCTTTAAAATCCCAAAACACACCCATTACTCATTATGAGAATAGGGACAACCCTTTTAGACCATGCGCCTGGCACACTGACCATTTTTGCTGTTGTTAAACTAGCAAAAGTGGATTCGGACACGCCCTAAGTGTCCAGACCATGCGCTTTAGACCATGCACTTAGATCGTTAAAATAGGGCCCAATGTTACAATGGATGAACACAATGGATATATTCACCTCAGAGAAGAAGGTACATGAATTGTATTTCATGTCGTGTTTTTGTTATTCTTGATTTCTCACAACTTGTGTGCTTTTTCTGGGTGAGATGGAGTGAACTGCGGCGCTAACAGAGTCACATGAATGAGCACAACGTTGAATAGCCATGCACTGAAGTGCAACGGCCAAGGTCAGTATTTTCTTTTAAATAATATGTTAAATTCAATATCAGATACATCCAGAACACTTGAAATATATGACATGTGTTGCATGAGATCATTCTGTGATACTTTTGAGTCTTTTTTAAAAAGCATGATGCTGGTCGCTATTCACTGCCATTATAATGTAGAGCGTAGAACATTTGTTGATAGTTGGATTATAATGTAGAACATTTTTTTTTTTTAATTCTCCTTTTGAGATCCATAAAAGAAGGAAGTGCATACAGCATTAGAACACCAGGGTAAGCAATTTATGGCTTAATTTTCCTAGGGTGAACTACCCCTTTAAGGGCCAATCAGCCTGCACCATCTTGAGTTTCATGACAGAACTTTGTATCTTTGTAAATGTGTTAATACAGTATGTCTAATTTCCCAACATACTTCCCTAAAAACCAATGGACCTTGGTAAATAAACAAACAGACCTTCGTCCATTGGTCCAACTTATGAACTTTAGTGGTTGAACAACAGTTTCTGTTAACCACTGGCAAAATAGTTAATGAAGCATTTACTGATGTAATTATACCATATACCAATTATATTGGTTCTCTTAGGCCCATTTTATTTACAGTATACTCAAAGTTGTAGAGGGTATTAAAATCTAATAATTCAGAAATATATAAAGATTTACTCTTTCACATATTAAACGATATACAGTAGCATTCGCCAAATCATGACCTTGTAAATGTGTTTTGTGCTTGGCAGTCTCTTCATGTTATCTTCTCTTTATACTCTCCTTCTCATTGGGTTTCATCTTATTCATGGATTTTTTTTGTAAAGCTTTACCGATGAGATTTCGCCATCCTGTGCAGACCCCATTCGCATTTGCAATCCCACTGTCGATAATTCCTCTTTTATTGTTGTTGTGCATGCTTTGTGGTGGATAACCATGGTTACTGCCTATTAATAACTTTTTATTTCTAAAGGTTTTCTTCCAGTTTTACTGCCATTAAGATGGAAATTGATTAGTGGAAATAAAATCCAGGCGCCCCATAAATCTTTGAAATTGCACCATAACAGCAGTTGAGTTAATGAACTTGTAATGAGTGCTGAATCATCTGAGTCAAGAGAAAATATCAGTTCTGTTTTAGATGCTGTGTGAATCCAGGCTGTGCATTCAGTTTATAAGTGCAGGAAGTGTGTGCCTCCGTGTCCCAGGTTTCTGACACCGGAGGACACAAATGACCTGTGAATTCAATGCTTGGTTGAGGAGTACTTGCGTTCAGTGCTCAAGGGTTCTGAATGCGCCCATTGTGAGGTTCACAATGCAAAAGCTCTGTTCATGCCTGTCCTTATTCTTGAGGGATGTAGGATAGCTGTCTGCGCTGCACAACTCGCCGAGGAGGCTAAAGTTGTGGGGATTGCAGGTTGAGCTGGCTAAGGAGATTGAGAGAGGTATAGCTCTTTCTAGCTCCTGTCACTCGAGCGATATGCTGGATCAGGATGTGCTGTCTTTAGCGTCATCTAATCCAGCAGATAGCATATTGTTGCCACCATCCAGCCAGAAGGAGGCCGATGTGGTCAAAGAGGCCGAAGGTAGAATGTGTACTTTCAGCCTGCCGGCCCTGCATAGGGGGAACTGTTGGACATCATGCAGCTCCACAACCAGATTGTATTGATAACTGGAAGTCGCGCATGTGTCAGGCTAGACGAGGACATATTTGCCTTTCCCCCATGAGCCTTCCGTCCCTTCCCGACCTCTACACAGAACTGAAAATGTCATGGAAGGAACTATATTCAGGTCGCATTCGTCCTTTTCAACATTCAAACTATGTGAATGTGAAAGGATTAAGTGAGCGTGGATATGTGAGGAAGCCCCCTGTTGAAGAGACGCTTGCGAGCTTTAACTCGCAAGGTGAGTCATCCTCTTGAAGGCTCCTGCCCTGCCGTCCAAGCCGCTTCAGACCACCTCACGCTTGAATGGCAGGGCGTATGCGGCAGCTGGTCAGGTCAGTGGAGCTTTGCACATCATGGAGGTGCTGTAAGCCTACCAGGCAGTTCTGCTTAGGGATTTGGATCAAGGGCAGGGATTGTGCCGCACCACAGACCTAGCTTTCTAGGCCACTAAACAAACAGCCGATGCTATCAGTTGCTCAATGGTGGTTATGGCGAGGCATCTGTGGTTGAACATGGCGGACATCAGAGAGAAAGAGAGGTCTCACTCTCAGAACTTTTTGGCATGTAGAGATGGTGGTTGGGAAGTTTATGGAGGGAAGGGCACAATCGACGGCATTCAGGAAGTACATCCCGCACCGATCCAGATCCCAGCCTAAAGCGGCAAGCCTCAGGGGATCCTGGCCTGTCACAGTCTTACCCCTTTTGCACCAGAATGGTCTGCTTCATCGTTCCCCTCCCCAGCTATGACGGTCATGGAGTAGGATTGCTTCCCTCTGCCCAGGCTAAAACAAGGCAAAATTTGGGCTGTAAGTGAAAATTTAATATATGTCTAACCAGCCCAAGAATAGATTAGTCATCAATTAAATAACATGTCAAAGAAAAGAAACTATTGACTTTGCTTACATGATGGAATATCATACATAATGCTAGTTATTTTTGACAAAAATGACATGGTCCCAAATGCAAGGTTATTTTGGCTAGAAGTGGGTTGCTCACTATTTCGGGTCTATAGTTAGCCTAGATGGTGAATGGCGGCTATTGTTTGCTGGGTGGTGGCATATTATTATTTTCCCTCAGGGTTGAATGAACTGAACTAAAATATTGGGCAATTGCGTTCCCTTGTTTAGTTATCCCTCTTTAACAATATGTGGATTACAAAGAGGGTTCACTCCCTGAATCACCCCTCTTGCTCAAAGTATATCATATTTTTTCTTTTTTAGAACATGCAAATATAAATGCAGATGCAACTTTAGCGGAGTCATTTGAAAATCTTTTTTTTCTTAATGATTTATATTTATTTTTATATCTGTTTTGGATTCTGACATCATACATTATGTCAGATAATGACATGCACCTTGACATATGGCATTTCGATGGAGGCCCCTTCACAAAGTCTTAGGGCCCCTTAAAAGTGTAGGACCGACACTTCTTAAAGGAATATTTTAACCCCCAATTATTATTTTTTTCATCAATTACTCACTCTCATTTAATTCCAAGACTTTCTTTCATCGTCGAAAAACAGTGACAACAGAATTCCTTTGAAAATATGATAAAAATGCAAGCTGGGCCTATCGCAAATGTGACAGGTTTATAACAAAGGCCATAATATACAATGAATCAGCTTATACTGTAGATTATACTGTATGACAAGAACATCCATCTTGAGACAGTATAGAGTTATAACTCAACCTAAATTTCAGCGGAAAATAATGGGCTATCACTGCAAATGGAGTATTGGGAGACATTTTGGAAGAAAGATGTTTGTGACCGATAAGAATAGCAATTGAAGATAATTTTCTGTTATTCCTTCTATTTTAGTGTCTATTTTCTAAATCACCTGCCTATGTATTATTATATTTTGAATAACGCATCACATTAATATTCTGATCAGGTAAACAGAAGGCAGTCTGACAGTAAGAATAGCAAACACCACTAATTAATGTCTGTTTACAGGTAATGCACTAGTGGGCCTGCATTGTGCTGTAGAAACACAACAAATCACTGCCACTCTGGGATTTTAGTTTCACTCTTCTCTCTAAAAGCAATCCATTTGCCAATCTCTGGTCAGCTTTTCTATCTAAACAAATAAGCATACAGTATGCCTCTCTTGGGAACAGCCAAGAGCTCTGGAATAATCTAGGGATACACGATCGCCTTTATATTTTCAGATTGTGGTGGGGCAAGACAATTCCTCTTAGACCTAAAAATAGATAATGCCATAAGAATAAACACGGTTAAATATTATCCTGTATCTGTAATAAGACTGCATGGTGTCAGGGTTCCATCACCATCTCCTTCCACTCATTCCCTCACTCCACCCACTCAGTCATTCACACGCTCATTGTCACCTGATTACTAATCACCGTCACCTGGACCTCATCATCAGTTCACCCATATATACCTGCTACAAACATTCAGTCATTGTCTGATCTCGTCTATACATGACACAGACTCTCTGCCATACTTACCTGTATACCTACCTTCGATCCCGATCTTCTCAGCCAGTCACCATTCCGTCTTCTAAGGAACTCCTTCATCATCATCTGAAAGAGAGAGAGAGACTTGGTTACACTTCAGTTAAGCTATCATCTGAAATTCAACTTACTGTTTACTCACCTGTTTCGCTGTACCGATCCTTTCTGCAAATTAAAGCATTTAACTTACCATTCTGTCTGCTTCGTCTATGCCAAACCTGACAGAAGATCAGACCACCATGCAGAATCCTTTGGAATCCACAGCGAATTCACCTGTCAATCCGATCGCCATTCATCAACACACCTCTTCAGCTTCACTTCCTCAAGTGCCCGTTGCTTCGTTCACTGCCTCAGCGTGTCCCATGGCCCGACCAGCGACATTCTCCGGTGAGGCGGAGGACTGCAGTGGGTTTCTACTTCAGGTATCTTTGTATTTCTCCATGCAAGAACATCAATTCATCAACGATTCAGCTCGTGTTGCTTTCATCATTTCACTTCTGTCTGGGCAAGCACTTCAGTGGGCACAGTCTCTGTGGAATTTGGATTCGGAAGTCGTCAAATCCCTCTCCGGTTTCATACAACACTTCAAAGAAGTTTTCAGTCAAACAGCTGCCGATCTATCAGTACATGATCAACTCTACAATCTTCGTCAAGGCCAATCTTCTGTGAGTACTTTCTCTTTACGATTCCGCACTTTAGCGGCATCTAGTGGTTGGAATGAGGCAGCATTGATCACAGCTTTTCGTCATGGTTTGAACCCTAACATTCGTCAGTTGGTGGTTTACGACGACAGTCTGGGAATTGAGAAATTAATTCAAAAATCCACTCGAGTTTCGCAAAGACTATCAGCCTGTGATTCTCCGACTCCCACTGTATGTCCTCCACCCACGGTTCCATCAGTCACTCCTCCAGCACCAGAGCCTATGGATCTCGGCTCCGCCCATCTTCCAGCTTCAGAGCGTCAACGACGAATTCTTCATAAACTCTGTCTCTATTGTGCATCTGATAATCATCTTCTCAGCTCTTGCCCTGTTTGACCTCCATGCCCAGCGGTAAGCACAATTCAAGTCTCACCTAAAATTGAAGCTTTAAATCGCACCACTATGCATGTATTAACTTCTCGTATTTGTGTCTCAGCGCAAGCCCTTATTGACTCTGGTTCGGCGGGGAATTTCATCTCCACACAGCTTCTCCAAAAATTGAACATCCGCAAACATCGCAATTCTCAAGACCTCCATGTACAAACCATCCAGGGAAAACCGCTGGGTCGAGGTTGAATTCGTCACTGTTCACCTACTCTGATGCTGCGTGTTGGTTGTCTTCTTTCAGAGGAGATTTATTTTATGGTGCTGGAGGAGTCCACCGCTGAGCTCATCCTGGGATGCCCCTGGTTAGTTCAACATCAGCCGACGCTCCACTGGAAATCTGGTGAAGTATTACGTTGGGGTGAGTCCTGCCATTTGTCCTGTCTATCATCCATCAAGAAAATCCCTTCTTCATCATCGACGCCTCAGAAGCGGTCCAAAGTTCCTGTTTGTTCCACCTCGGTTGAGAGCCCTGAAGTAGAGCATCAAGTAGAGATTCCAGTGGAGTACCAGGCGTACCAGGATGTGTTCAGCAAGAAACTGGCTACTAAACTACCACCTCATCGGCCATGGGACTGCGCAATCGACTTGCTACCTGGAGCCACTCTACCTAAAGGTCGTATCTATCCACTGTCCATCCCGGAGCAGAAGGCCATGGAGGAGTATGTGGAGGAGGCTTTACAACAACAGTTCATCCGCACATCGACCTCCCCTGTCGCTTCAAGTTTCTTCTTTGTGGGTAAGAAGGACAGAGGCTTGAGGCCCTGCATCGATTATCGTCATCTCAACTCTCAAACCGTCAAATACAGTTATCCCCTTCCTCTGGTCCCAGCTGCCTTGGAACAGGTGCGTGGGGCTCGCATATTTTCGAAACTGGACCTTCGGAGTGCATACAACTTGATCCGTATACGGCATGGAGATGAGTGGAAGACAGTGTTCATCACCCCATCTGGCCATTATGAATATCAGGTTATGCCCTTCGGGCTGTCCAACGCTCCAGCGGTCTTCCAAGGGTACATGAACGAAGTGTTCCGTGAGTACCTCAACTGCTTTGTGATTGTCTACATTGACGATATCCTCATCTATTCATCTTCAATTGCTGAACACCATCGTCATGTCATTCAAGTACTAGAGAAACTGAGAGAACACAAGCTTTACCTGAAATTGGAGAAGTGTGAGTTCCATATCACCTCTGTTCAGTTCCTGGGATACATCATAGATCAGCATGGTATCCAGATGGACCAGAGGAAGGTGGAAACAATCCAAGACTGGCCATTACCCACATCTGTCAAAGAACTTCAAAGATTCCTCGGTTTTGCAAACTTCTACAGAAGATTCATCAAGAACTACAGTCTCATCAGTGCTCCTCTCAAATCTTCATTAAAGAATCGACCCAAGTCTCTGTCCTTGAATCCCACAGCTATCCAAGCCTTCCATCGCCTCAAAGAAGTCTTCACAACAGCACCAATCCTCATCCATCCCAATCCAGAACTTCCTTTCATCGTTGAGGTCGATGCATCTTCCACTGGGGTTGGAGCGGTGCTGTCACAGCTGGACTCTGCTCACACAGTTCCGGGCTCTGGACATCCAGGTAGCAAGCATACCCTCTCGCTCCTCAGTCAGCGGTACTGGTGGCCTTCCATCTCCGAAGATGTCTCCAGGTTCGTCCGTGGCTTCTCAGTCTGCGCCATCACCAAAACTCCCAGGAAACTACCTGAGGGTAAACTTGTGCCACTACCTATACCCAGACGCCCTTGGTAACACATCGGAGTAGACTTCATGACTGACCTTCCTAGATCCGGTGGATTTACCTGTGTGCTCGTCGTTGTGGATAGATTTTCCAAAGGCTGCAAGCTGATACCTTTACCTGGTTTACCCACAGCTTTAGAAACAGCTGAAGCATTGTTTCATCATGTATTCAGAAATTTCAGCATTCCAGAAGACATCGTTTCGGACAGGGGACCCCAATTCATCTCCCGGGTGTGGCACGCCTTCAAGCTCCTCGGGGTCACTGTCAGCCTCTCTTCAGGATATCATCCGCAGACCAACGGCCAGACTGAGCGGAAGATTCAGGAGATAGGACGATATCTGCGAACTTATTGCCACCAGTACCAAGACAGCTGGAACCGATACCTCCCCTGGGCAGAATACACCCAGAATTCCCTCACTCAGCGTACCACCGGGCTCACCCCCTTTCAGTGCTTCCTCGGATATCAGCCACCTCTCTTCCCTTGGTCGGGTGAGCCCTCGGAGGTTCCAGCTTTCGACTTTTGGTTCCATCAGAGCAAGGGGGTATGGGACTCAGCTCATGTGCATCTACAACAGGCAGTGCGGAGGCACAAGGATCAAGCGGATCGTCTACGAGCCGATACACCCCAATACCAACCTAGTCAGAAGGTGTGGTTATCGACGAGGGACATTCGCCTCCGCCTGCCTTGCCGTAAGCTGAGTCCTCGATTCATTGGACCTTTCACCATCCAGAGGCAGTTGAACGAAGTAACCTACAGACTCAACCTTCCACCTCAGTACAAGATCTCTCCTACCTTCCATGTCTCTCTCCTCAAACCCTTCACTGACCCAGTCCCTTCTGTTCCCTCAGATTCCACCTCGGATGACGTGCCTCCTCCTCCCGTTTCTGTGGAAGAAGAGGCCATCTACAGAGTTCGATCCATCATGGACTCCCGGCGGCGAGGTCCCCGTCTGGAGTATCTGGTGGACTGGGAGGACTACGGTCCAGAGGAGCGTTTCTGGGTGCTCCGTGATATCCTAGATCCAGCCTTACTCTCCCAGTTCCATTCTGACCATCTTGACCGCCCAGCTCCCAGGGGTCGTGGTCGACCTCGCCGCCGGCAACATCTCTCTTCTTCCCAGCCGTCAAGAGCCGCCTCGGGAGGGGGGGGGGGGGGGGGGGGGGTACTGTCAGGATTCCATCGCCATCTCCTTCCACTCATTCCCTCACTCCGCCCACTCAGTCATTCACACGCTCATTGTCACCTGATTTCTAATCACCGTCACCTGGACCTCATCATCAGTTCACCCATATATACCTGCTACAAACATTCAGTCATTGTCTGATCTCATCTATACATGACACAGACTCTCTGCCATACTTACCTGTATACCTACCTTCGATCCCGATCTTCTCAGCCAGTCACCATTCCGTCTTCTAAGGAACTCCTTCATCATCATCTGCAAGAGAAAGAGAGAGACTTGGTTACACTTCAGTTAAGCTATCATCTGAAATTCAACTTACTGTTTACTCACCTGTTTCGCTGTACCGATCCATTCTGCAAATTAAAGCATTTAACTTACCATTCTGTCTGCTTCGTCTATGCCAAACCTGACACATGGTTATGACAAATATAATTATTTTAAATGTTGAGCAGAGTCATCAGCAGTAAGGGGAAAGTGCGGTTTGTCTGTCTGGCTGAATTACAACCATATTGAGATTGAATACATCAGCACACAAATGTGATATTTAATCACTGTATGGTTTATTCTTTGTTCCTGAACAAGGGAACAAAGTTCCCTCAAAGTTTTTAATGCTAAGGAGGACCTTAAAACACGAGGATCCCCCTTTATACTGTGTGAGAAAAATATTAAGTGTGATATCATAAAGACAACATGTTAATTTATGCACCTAGTCTTTATTTATACTGTACCAAAGATTATACAGAGTTTATTAAATTACCAAGATTATACCAAGATAAGAAAATTATGAAAATATTATAATAATAATATAATATTTGCTTATTTTAAATGTATTTTAACATACTTATTTTAAATGCTTGGTTTATATATATATATATATATATATACATACATGCATACATACGTACACACACACACACACACACACATATATATATCAACCCAATATAGCGAAACCATTTCATTCAAATTTATTTGTATAGCACTTTTAATACAAAATTTTGTTCCAAAGTAACTAGCAGAAAATAGGGCAGAACAACACTTCCTAGGAACAATATAAACATTTATTTCTTCCAGTTAAATTATATTTTAAATCTTCAGCCCAAATCTATAATGGCTTGTTCAGTATATCCTGTTAGCCAAACACATGAGAACGAGTCTGTGAGTTGTAAGAACTGAACCTGCCTGTTTATTCATGCTTAATATGAGCTGTGGGGCCATTATGCTTGGTTAATTTGCAGTCGATTGGAACAGCAGGTGGCCCACCATCAGAGCTCTTTGAGGGAATTCTGGGAAGGTCATGACTGGTGCCAGCCAGCTGGAGAAAAGCCAGAGGTTTTTATGGTTGCCATCAGTGCATTGGTTGTTGCCCTGGCTTTAGGACACTGTTGAATTAGCATTCCAATGAGACTGTTTTGAGAATTAAATTATGGCCTGTAGAATAGATATTTTCTGTTAATTTAAAGTCCTGACATACTTCAAGTAAAATGACAATTTAGAACAAAATCTGTCAAAACAACGTTCGTTTAGAGTTTTGTTTCTGTGTTTCAAACCAGCCTGTCAGTGCAAACTTTGTGGAAAACTTCACGCTGGCTGTTAATCTCCATCCATCTGCCATTGGTCCTTGACAGTCACATGTCTTCTTTGACATGGAAATCTTTCAGGTTCATTTCTTCACTATGTTCGTCATGGTCAAACACAAGTAAAAACATGAACACATTAGAGATTGGAGATTCCGGAAATTGAAGAACTTTGCAACACTGATACTGTAAAGCTGATTTGAAGCTGAACTTGACTTGACTGGAGTGCCAAATTGCAGAGGTGGTGCAAACACATGCGCATCCCGATGATGAGATGCCTGCTTAACATGCTCTTTTTTCACTTCTGTTATTGTTGTTGTGTGGTTGTTGTGTTATTGAGAGAATAGCGAACAGCATATTTACTCCTCTAAACACCCTCTGAATGTTCACAAACAGTATACCATCACACAGGTTTTTAAACTTCTGTTTATTGAAGTGAAACTTCTCAGTGAAGAATGAAGAAGAACTTTGCAAACAGTACTGATGTCATGATTCCTGTCTTGTTATTTTCTGTTCGGTGCCAAGTTTTGTAGTCCTTTGTAGTTTTTCTTATTTATTAGTCCCTGATTGTTCCCAGTTGTGTCTTGTTTGCCAATCTCCCCTTGAGTGTATTTATACCCAAGTGTTTCTCATGTTCTTTGTCTGGTGTTGTCCTTTGTTGGATGTGTTTGGTGATGCTTATTCTCTTATCGGTTCCCTGGTTCCCTGGTTCCCTGGTTCCCTGGTTCCCTGGTTCCCTGGTTCCCTGGTTCCCTGGTCGCAGTGGTCTTTGTTATGTTTATTTTGTTATTAAACTATTTCTGCATTTGGATCCAACTGAGTTCACCCAGCGTTACAACTGTATATTGGGACCTTTAGGTTTATGCTTATTTAAACTAGAGTGTTATAAAACTTATGTCCTGGCATATCAGCTATTTTAGCTAATAGACTTCCTTCTCCCATCGGTTATGCCTTTCAGGGCTTTCAGTTACCCTGGACTTTCATTAGTGGCTCTCAGTGTCATCGCTGTGTGTCCGGAGTCCCCCTTGACTGAATCAAGTTGAATACTTTAGCATATAAAGTGAAAGATGTCCGTCTCTTTGGGAATGGGAATGAACTCCGCAATGAATATTGATTGTATTTGTTAATACAATGAGCAGCCTCCAAATTTTTCAGTTTTATCTTGTTACTGTAGCGTCTGGACCAATCGGACACACACAATTCATTTATTTAATGAATAATCCAGCAAACTCACTGTGAAACTTTCACCAAAACTTAACATCCCAAATGACGCTAACACACTGGCAGGATGGTGTCTTGTTACAGGAAACACAGGGGGGTTTACGACCAAAAGGTATGTGGCTGCATGTGTAAGAGAGAGACAATGGGTGGACAGAAACAATCTTCCATGCAGACTTCACTGCATTAATCAGAAACTAACTGATCTAGAAATGAACGTGGATCCCAGAAACTGTGTGAATGATTGTGATGTTTTGTGTCCTATTATGTATACACCATGGTATGTATTTTATTATACAACCAACGGTCATTGTAACTTTACCTGTATCATGTCTCCTATCAAATTAATCCTCATTTGATGACTCACGCTTTGATGTACATCACCTTCTCTTAGAATGCAGTGTGGATTTGTTATATCTATCTGAGTATTAATGAACAGAAAAAGAGGGCTTGAGACAGCGTCGTAAATCTTTCCCACAAAGGAAACTCCCACCAGAAATTCCCTCTTTCTGATTGGTTCAAGGCGTGCCTTTTGGTTAAGCTTTAAAAGGCCCTTCCGTTAGCCCTGCCTCTCTCTCTCTCAGCGCTTCTCAGCCGACAACAACGCAGTTTCTGCTGTTACTTAACCATGAAATAAAATTTGTATTAATAAATACATAGATATTCTATAATGGTAACTAAAGGGGCAATAAATAAATAAACAAACTGGAAAATTTGACATTTTATTTCTTTTAGTTTGATATATTTCATGAAAACTGCCATGCACATGTGACACTGGGCAACACTCAAGTTCATCATTGAGATCGGTTTCTCACTGGAGAAGCCGTTAAGAAGACAATTATTTACATAATGTTCTCTCGCTTAAAAAAAAAACCTATATAAATATATCAACCTTTGGACCAGTGACTGCCCTGCATTCATTTGCATGTGCCATTAATGAGTGATCTCATCAACAACTCTCCAGGCGGACTATTAAGCGATTCTCCATTTGATGGTCTAATTGAGTTTGCTGGATAAACAGTTTCATAATTGTCTGATGATTTAAAAGGACAGTTGGACTTAAGAGAACGCCTGCTGTGGTAATGATCTATTCCAGCTAAGCAATGAAGCACCTGATTTACATAGGCTAATCGTTTCTTTGATTGAAGCAATTTAGCCTGGCTGCCTAGTTCAGGAGTTTCCAGAATGAAATTTGGTTGTTTGGTATCTCAGTGTAAGTATAAAATATGTTTCTCAGGGAACTGTAGAATAGATGTTAAAATTACTAATCAATGTTGGATTAGCAGAGTGCATATTCACACAGCATTGACCACGTAGTAAAATCTGCTAAAGGTCACAGCGGGGCAGCACTATACAGGGGAAATAAAATGGTTGTGAGGAGTTTGGTCATAGTTTAGCTATGATATCGTTTCAGTCATAAGTTTACATAGACCTTGCAGAATCTGTGTTTTTAATATGCTTTAAGACAAACCATGTGCAAATTAATAAGTCGCTGGGGTTTCTGACGTCACAAACTACCTTGTAACCAATCAGGGGTGCGTTTCCCAAAAGCATCGTTGGCCAACTATGATCGCAATTCCCATTGAACTCTATAGGTAACGACGGAACCATAGTTGGCTTTGGCAACGTGTGATCGTCAACGAGTGGATCTCTGAGCTGGTGTGAGTGAGTGAGTGGAGGCGGGGCTAATTTGCATATTCATAGTACCGCGTAAACTAAATTAGGCAAGGGTGTAGAGTTACATTCAAGCTATTTTAAGGCATGAACAATTTTTTTTTCAAGGAAAAAACTTTTATATGTAATTTTGGTGATCAAAGATGAGTTTTTAGGGATAAAATTATTGACTACAGGGGGACTATAAAACAATATTATATATAATATTATAATAAACAAAATTAGAAATACCCCAAAATCAGTGCAGCAAGGCTTCGTAGTGTTAATGATTCGTAATACAACTCTCTCATTTTTGAACCTTTGTTTTAGAAGGTTAACACTATTCAGTAATTCCTAGATAACTATGTGTAATTTCTGTAAAACACTTTGGCCATAACAATATTTCACGATTAGAACAGCATGTGAAATCCTTCTCTCGAGCCAGCAGCTCCCTTTCTACAGATTCCTCTCAGGAAAAGGGGTGTTGGTGCTATCAGCATTCAGGCATTTCGACTGTACTCAGAGAGAAATGAGGGTCAAAGTTTAGCTCTCTACATTGCTACAATTCATGATTTGGCACCAATAAATGAGGTTTTCCTAGATGAGTTCTGTATACGCTATTGTCTTCGTTCCTCTTCTGTTTTGCAGTTGTGTTTTCCAAAATAGCACATTGTTCCTGGTGTGATGCCTCTGAGATGTTTTACTGCCAACGATAAATAATACACAATACATGTATTTAGAAATGCAGAAAAATGCAGCAGTAGAGGTTCCACTGGTGAACTAAAACAAATAAATTAATATTGAATACTGCAGTCACTATGTGAGATTTAAAATAAATATTATAATTATAAGAATATTAATTTGAAAAATGTAGGAGCCTCTAATTTTCCAGTATGTATATACAGTATGTATAATGGCATTTCTAATGTGAAGAATTAATAGCAGACACAATTTTGATATTTGTCAGTTTTTACTAACACAGCTTAGACAAAGTGATGTGAAAACATAGTAGTTGTAAAGTTGCAATGAAAAGGAAGTAGCAACAGATCTTTTATTCCCTATCGAGACGTACATCAGAGAACAAAATGTATGACAGGGACTTTGTTCTATCCATTGGTTGGTGATTGGATTCTGAGAGGTGGCCTTTGCACTCAAAAACAAATGCGAGCTTGCAGTCAATTTCTGTTTACGTCACCAGAGAGAATTCTGTCCTTTTCATTGAAAGATCGAGTCATGACATTTTGATTAAACATTATCAAACGTTGGCAAAATAGCAAACAGTTATTTTTGCTTAACTCATACTCTTCACATACTACATACTAATAGCGCCAGTACACAGTATTTACTTTTCAATATGCTACGCTTTCAGCTAGCCTCTGCTTTGTTAATAGGAGGTCTGTTGTTATTTACTGCACTTGAATGAACATGTCCTCCATTGAGTCCTTGTTTCACCTTTTTCTTTGCTTTTGAAATCAACCACTGAACAGGCAAAATATAATGGACAGCTTTCTGCTTCCTCCATCTCGTATAGCCACAAGAAGCGGGCTGGATAATCGACATGCTGGCAAATCTATTCATGGCAGAGTCTCCGAGTGTGACTAATGCAACGCCTCTGTGCATTAGCTGCGAGCGTTAGAGACAAGAGAAAGGCTGGAAGTAGATCAAAAATAGATAATTGCGCCATTTTCTTCATTGTTTATGTCTTGTAATATGGTGTTGCCTGCTTCGTGAAACATCTCAATATGAGATTGACGACATGGAAATGAATCCTTGCCAGTCCCAGCACTTAGCCTGCCATCACTTGGCCTTGTGGCCTTGAGATGTTGTTTATACTGCTTAAATTAGCGCTCAAGCTATCCATTAGCAGACCGTTTTCCACTGATACTGAAAGATGTGTTGTTTAGCTATACTTTTATTTGTGGTGATCAGATTGTGGATCAGGCCTTCTTCCTTTCAGTATCCTTTTATGTATACATTGCGATATTTAAACGAATACTCACTCAATCATTTTCCTCCTGCAAGAGCGGCTGTAGCTTTAAGATCTCTTTGGTGCTGTTTATAATTTAGCTTGTTTGACATTTAAAACTCTCAGAATGATGTCATTTATGTTTGTACTGCTCTATTTCCAGCAGCAAGATTAATTAATTACTGTAACTTTTGTGCCATGCACGTGAAATAACTAAATGACAAAACGGTGTAGGTAGTGGAAATGATTGTTCACTTTCTCGCTGCTCCGCTTAGCCAAGCGGCATGGTAATTGGTGTTAGTTGCCATGACAACATTCATTGTAAAGTGAGATGGCGAGTTAAGAAATGAAGTATGTTTATATTCAAGGGAATTAAGGAACAATTAAGCAACCAAAATAGTATACTAATTACTACAGCAATTTAATTATAACAGATTCATTCACATTTCTTTTTGTTGTGCTCTTGACTGTGGGATCAAATCATGTCTCAGTGATTTTGAATGTATAAATTAGGTCTGTTTTAAGTTAAAATACAGAAATGCCCATTACTGCACAAGAGCAGAAAAACTTTCACCTTTATCAGGAAAAGACCAGAAACCAGGACTCAAACTCAGGTTACCTTCAATCTGAGACCACTTTGCCTGATTAGAAATGATAGAAAATTGCTTTATGGTGTATTTATTCTTAATCATAAAAATGTCTTTTTAAAATATTACTTTAAAATGTTACTTTTTTCAGATATTGACAACGTTGATTGCTTGAATGAATTATTTGAGAGTTAGGACAGAATGCAAGCTTTTTAGTGAATAAATACATATAATTATTGTATGGCTGTATATGCATATAACACACTAGTCATATGGACATTACAATCCAGGCTCATTGGGAAAAACTTGCCTGTGGTGACATTTCTGCAACATGCTATTTCGCTACACTTTCAAAGTGAAATGTCCAGTGATGGTGCTAAAAGGGCATACTGTTTTATCCTCCTAAACAGATGAATGGAATCTGGTAACGTTTTATTATGCTGGTTGCTGTAGCCTATATCGTGGCAGTTTCTGTAATAAAATGTCCAGTGGCTCTAAAAAGTTAATGCTTGCATTTGAAAAATGTACCACCTACAGTAAACCCTACCCTAAATCTAACCGATAGTGTTAACAAAACAAACATGAGATAAAAACACATGTGTTAAGCAACTATGCCCTTTTAGCTTACTAAGTCTTTAAACTCTTATAGTGACTAATGTTTCACAGCACTCGTGCCTGAACGCTCTGCATCAAAAGTGCAATGCTGTACTAGGTGAGATACTGAGCAAGTTTACTACATCAGAAAGGCCAATGACAGACACAGTGGGTGTAGCGTCAGGCCTCGGAGAGGTATTTATTAACATAAAAATAAACATAAAATTTTCACTAACGGCTTGGCAGCGCGCAAATCCCTCCCGCTCCCCTCCTGGACACGTTCTCCCGGAGAGAGGTGCACTCTGCATTTAAAGGCCCACTAAAGTGCCTTGAAACGCGCAGCATGTTGACGTAATTTCCGCTGAAACAGGGTGGGCAGAGCATATCGAAAAGTTTCTTTTATGTCACAGCTCGGCGAGACCGTTGAGTTCGGTAAAGCAGCAGTTTCCTCTTAATCTCTAACCGTTTCTCCTTTTAATCTCCTCCATATCGCTTTAAAATATAGCATTCTGTGCAGAATTCAAATGGGTCTGATACGTTTTCTGGTGTGCACCAATTCGCGCATACCTGTATGATCCGCTCTGTGTTGTCGTGTCTCTGGACCCGACCGGAGCAGACTGTGTGCACGCTGCGTGGTTCACGTGACACTGACGTGAAACCAGACTTCTTTCGCCCCAATGGAAAGCATATTTACACTGTCTGAATCATTCCCTATCCCCTATATAGTGTGTGTGTATATATATATATATATCCCCTATGTGCCAACATGTGTGAACAAGTGACTGATTTTAGCCGCAGCTTCTATTTATAGTGTAGGGGGCGGGACACTTTAGATTCTAGCATTTGTTTGTACAGAAAATCTGATGAGAAGCTGAAGTGCAGAGTGATGTCATCAAAATCTTTGATCCATATTGGTGGAAGTGAGAGATTGTGAGTTTTAAATGCTTATATCTTCTAAATGGGAATGTTGTCATTGTTTTGGAGCACACTAGCTTATAGATAATGCTAACATATTCATACTAAAAGCCAAAAAACTTCATGTTTTGATTTCATGTGGACTTTAACAGCAGCAGTGACGAGGCTCCTTTCCATTCAGGTGTGCCTCATCACTCATCACCAGTCCTGGTTGTTACAGCGCCCCTCTCTCTCTCACACCCACTGCAGTCGGGAACCTGATGAAGGGCGGCGATTTAAGTGATGGGGGTTTGGATGGTATTAAGGGGGAGGCAGCCATTCTATCACACCATACATATGGAGCTGGTTATGTGATGCATGCGTAAAAAAATTGTATAGGTTTACAAAATCATGCACTATAGTCATAACATATTATTGTGCAAGTACCTGTGCAAAAAAAAAAAATATATATTTATCAATAATCTGCCCCTATAGGATCACTTTTCCAGTCAGCATATGTTGGGACATAATGGTGTTTTTTTTTATCCTTTTCTTAGTTAGTTTTATATTTTTACTTTGTTTTCACATATTATGTTCTACACAATGAAGAAATGTATACGGGTGAGTAAAAGATTACAGAATTGTCAATTATGGGTGAACTATCATGTCAATGAATAGTATTGGAAAGACACGTATTTAGATAATAAAATATAATTTGCATTTCCCCTCATTACCATTTGTCTGACAAAACAGCAGTTTTCTATTTCTTTTCGTAAGTGCATCATTGGTTCAGTGCGGAGGTGTCAGTCGGTTTTCTGATGAACAAAGCAGTCGTGGTGTCTCTCTCCCCACTTATTTAGACCTGAACTCACTGTCACTCATTATACTGAAGATTTCAGCCTGCTCCTTTTACATTTCCATATGAATGTGATAAAATGGTGGTGGCGCAGACTTCTGTACAAAGAAAATGGGAAGGTGCGGTGTGACACGTCTAGAGGGAGATGGGAGATGTGCTAAATTAGGGCTCAGTGCTGGTAAAAGAGACTGTTGAATGCATGTGTTGCGTCTGGGGCGCTGTGGACCCGACACAAGCTCTGACCACACTGAACAACTGATATTAAAGCAATGATCAGATTCTCATGTTCTGCTGCAAAGCAGATTGGTTAAAAGGATAGTTCACCCAGAAATGAAAATTGTCATCATATATTCACCCTGACATCATTCCAAACCTGTATGAGGAACATAAAATAAGATATTTAGTTATCTTCTTCCTATTTTTTTCACCTGTTTTCACTCTAAAAGTACTCTAGTGTTACTATGGTACTGAATGACCATACTTGTGACCGTACACAATGTAACTGTTGAATATACCAAATAAAAAAGCATGACACTAACCATAACCTTGATTGTAAGAAAAGAAAAAAATGTGTTTGTTTGCTACTGGATTATTTGATTAAAAGAATAATTCAGATAATTCAGATGAAATCTTAGTGAGAGCCCTGTTAACTTATTGAGTCTCTAATGTGCTCAGTTGCTCCTTGAACACTTCCATCTGTACCTTCATATGAGCGTTGTTAGACGGCGCATGTTCTCACTGGATGACCGATAGAAGACAAGACGTAACATGGACATCACCTGGGCAGCAGCCACCATTTTGATTTCAAAATTAGCATGACATTTTGAAACTTAAACTAAAAACAAGTAAACAAACCAAAAAATAACTCTTATGTTCACTCAACTCCCTTGTGAAAAGTGCCCAAAATTGCATTTATTGTGAACTTCTATTGTACTTTAAATGTATAATTATAGATTTTTTTAAAAGAGACCCCAGCCCCTACTGTAAGTGGTTAAAAAACGAATCGCATTTAATATAAATTTTAAAAATAAGAAGCCTACATTTTCATTAAAATCACGTAATTGCAAAGGTGTCAGAAAACATCATTCAGTTTGCATTCAAGTAAATTGTTTCCATAGTCTTTTAAAAAGTATTCTAAAGTGTACTTCTTTATCACAAGGGCTGTGATAAAAGACTGCGATTAAACTAATATGAATGATTTATTAATTCCATATGCTTCAAAAGTTGTTAGTTTAATGTTTTATCCACTACATTAAGACACATACGATGGAGACATGAAAACCACCGCATGACAAGAACCTCAAGCTGTAGTTCTGCAGCTGCGCAACGCCTCGCGCTACTTGACTGTTTGCTGTTCAGCGCGCGCTCAGCTCGAGACATATGCAGCGAGTCTAAATATAAAGCGCGTTTAGTCTCTCTCTCTCTCTCTCTCTCTCTCTCTCTCTCTCCAACACGGAATGGGTTTCAGTGAGAGTAACGCTTTTTATTCCCTCTGAAGAGCGCCTGCATCAGTGTTTATATTCGCGTCTTCAGCATGACTTCGTCGGAATCCAGCGCGCCGGGAAAAGCGTATCAACAAGATCAGGTAGTGACATTAAAGTCAGAGAGCTTCTTTCTGGTGGTTCATGTGTATGGAAGAGTAGAGGGTAGAGATCGTAGTTTTGCATTCTGTTAGTTCTGTGCACGTTTTAAATGGCACGTTAACTGAGCATTGATTAGATTTTATATCGCATCCCATTATTTTAGTTGTTGTCGTGCCATTTAAAACAAAAGACTATAGTTCGTTATAGTAGTTAGGTAGTTATTTGGAGCAATGCCTGTTTTTAATGTATTTTAAATTAAATGAAGACTTGGTGAGCATAAGAGACTTCTTTCAAAAACATTTTCTTTTAAATCCATTATTATCATTATTACAAACTTTTCACTGGTAGTGTAAGCCTATATTAGAAGAATATGGGTAGGCTACAGGCTGTTGTATGTAGAAATGATTAGTAATGGCAAAAAAAAGGATGTCTCTATCAATGATCTTCGTGCATTCAGCTTTAATTCACTATAAAATATCTTGTTAAATACTTGCAGTGCTGGTTGCATTTTACTTACTGTATATTTTACAGTTTAATTAGTTGATTTCCTGAACTTTGAAGACACACCCCTTCTGTGAGCAGTGCTCTGTTCTTCTGTACTTTTCTGCATTTCACTTCAGCTCAAGCTATAGAGTTTATGCTTGAAACTTGGCATTGGGTTCTGCAAGTATTGTGGCTCTTACAATTAATTGTTTGTGATGGTTAAACTTCATAAAGTTTATAAAAAAACAGCTTTTCCATGAACACATGAAAAAATGGCACTAAAACACTAAAGTGCATGTGATAGTGATAGTAATTAAACAACATAACATTTAAAATAAAATGCCAAGAAATACAAAGAAGCTTTACTATTTATAATACAATCAAATAATATGTGATCTGTCACACAGGGATTTGCTTTTCAAGGAGGGGAATATTTTTCAGCAACAATTTAATAGTATTTCACAGTACAATTACATGTATTGACCATTAAATCATAAATTTGATTAAAATCAGATTTTAACCTGATATAATTACAGGTTGATATGATATGAATAATTTCATTGTTCATCCGAGTTGATTTATATAATAGACAATAAAGATAAAGAGATAAATTTCAATGTTTTCTTGTAATATCATGGGTGGTGCCATTTATGTCTCTTCACTGCCTGAATATTTTATAGAGAATCTCATATTTTTCCATTACGTTAGATAAATGGACACCTCAGGTGGCAGTTGAAAACCTCACACAACAGATGGCAGGCGCAAACACAACTCTTTATTTCACTTCTTTGTCCCCGAGCGCAATTATTGTGCCACCAGAAGCAAAGCATGGAAACCTGCAGTTCTCATCATTCAAATCAATTAAGCCAAACTACTGCATCTGTTGTGCTTTGATTACTTTCATGCTATTCATTAATAACTCATTCATCTGACCTTGTTACATTGTTCTCCAAACTTAACCTGCTGCCATGCATGTGTTACTCAACTTTAACTGAAGTCTTGTGCGATTTTTAGAATATTATAATTTTTTTTTCCTTAATAAAATTAAGCCGCACGGAGAAATGAAGATATTTAGAGCGAATTCTTATTCACCCTCTCAAGCTGCTTTTTGCGTTTCAGCCCTAAGTAGGGCTTTCTGATGACAATGATTAGGGTTTAAGCAGTGGAAGAATTGCCTGCCTTAGAATAGCTTTTGATTCTGCTCAAAGGGGGGGGGGCTATATTTGGAGTGGTGGCTGTGATAAAGTGGGTCTGATAGACGGGATTAATTGGGAATTGCGTTTGATGTTCGGAGCCCAGATGAAAAAGAACATCCCCCATGAAGTACAATTATGAGCAATCAGTTCAGGCTCAGCACTGACAGACGGGAGTGTGTTTTCACCTGCCCTTCAAAGAGTGCCTCTGTTAGAGCAATAACAGCCACGTGTTGGGAACAGCTCAGCTTTGGCAGGTCTTTGGATGGCGATTATCACTTTAATAATGGTCTTTATACGATGGTGAAGCTCCAATTGAAGAACTTTGTTCTGTGATCATTAAAGAGATTTGACAGAGGCACAATCGTACTTAATATTCTGCTATTCATGCAGGCGTTTTTTACTTTATTGGAGCATCTCATTTAAAGTCGTCTTCTTTATAACTTGTGCTTTTTTGTGGTCTGAAAAGGCGCTTAGATAAGAGCACTTTTAAACGCCAAGTTGTGGGTTTATGTTAAACCTTGAGGATTTCAAAAAAAGAGGATTGTGTGAGAATTGCTGTGATATTAGATGGCTGTACTCTGTATTTCTTTCTTTCTTTTATCATCATAGTATATTTCTAGAGGTGATGGATTTTAATATCTGTCTGAGATGTCAGTGTGACTCTATTACATGTCTGTACTCTCTGTCTCTTTCTTTATTGTGTCATACTGGTGAATCTTATTTCTGGGCACATTTAACACCAAAATCAACAGGGGGATGGGTGGGTGGGTGGGTGGGTGGGTGGGTGGGGGTGAATTATGACCTTTAAATTGTTTGGTAGCGTGATGTTTATTTGGATGACGATCAAAACACATTTCCCCTGCATCATTTTTATACTTTTTTTCAAAATGAATTCAAAATTCTTCACAATTTTTCTAAACTTATTTCGTGCAACACAGACGCGCTGCGCTATTACACTACGTGAAAAAACTCGAGGCCCAAAGAGAAGGAAATGAATAGTGGAATAAAGTCGTTATTTTTTTAAAAATTTTGCGCACAAAAAGTATTCTCGTCGCTTTATAAACTTAAGATTGAGCCACTGTAGTCACTTGGACTATAATAATGATGTCTTTAATGCATTTCCTGGGCCAGCAAGTTATAATGTCTTAGAAGCCTATAGAGGAGTGATCCAGCTCACAGATTTAATCAAAAATATCTTAATTTGTGTACCGAAGATGAACAAAGGTCTTACGGGGGTTGGAACAACATGAGGGTGAATAATTACTGACAGAATTTTCATTTTTGGGTGAACTAACCCTTTAATGATCTTAAAAATTCTTAATTTCCTTTCTTTTTCTCATTTCTTTCTTTTAAATTGTGTGGTGAGATACTGTATAGAGAGTTATCATGCTTTTCACTTTAGAATACTGATCCAAATAATGAGTAATTCCTTCTGAAGGAAGTAGTTACACTTGAGTCTTTACTATAGGTGACCATGATGATTATTCACATTAATTATGAACCTGTATATACTGTAGTAGTTCTTACTAATATGGGAGGTATGACAAAATAGTAGTTAATAATTAGCTAATAGTGAACTACCTCATTTAACTGAGCGCTATTACTTACTAATTCGTTAATCAGAGTTTCTTGTTAGTTAATAGTAGTTAGTCAAATTTTAATATTGCGTTACTCATTTGTTTCTGTGTTTCAAGTGTTACCCTTGAAAAAAAGTAATTTGATTATGTAACTCTCATTACTTGTAATGCGTTACCCCCGATATTCGCACACCTGTACCCCCTTTCCATATCTTCTCACTGCTATTTCAGCTTAATAATATTTTTTTTAACATGCTTTTTACATTTCGAAAATGTAAGTAGAAGGCCTGTGAGCTGAAACATATGTATATATTTTTTTATTTCACCTTTATTTAACCCTTGTGCATTGTTCAAATTTACTACCTTTCATTATGTTCGTGGCTGAAAACAGCCACTACTTTAAACTGCTGTAAAAATGTTTCAGATAAATATTTTTTTCAATTTTTTTTGCATAAATCTATTAATCAACCTCAGTCCTGCTCAAAAATACTCTTTAACTCTTTAATTGCCAAATTCGTAAATGATGTCACTGATTTGGGAAAAAAACACACAAAATGACTCATTTTCAATATAAAATGTGATTGTGGACTGGATTTTTTTTAACCTTTTATCACAGTCTTGGACATGTCAAAGATTAGAAACAACATTGGTTTTGATGCATTGTTAGTTTTTGTGCAGCATCAGATTTTAACTTTTTCTCCCTCATTTACTGTTCGTGGCTGTTTTTGCCCCATTGACTTCCATTATAACCACATTTTTTGATTGCAAAGCCATGACACCATATAATCATGCATTTTTGATTGTTGGTGGTTTTCCCTGTTGGGAAGAGGTAAAATTTGTAATTTGTACTATTGATAACCAGGTGGAACCATTAACCCTTTAGATAGGCCTGTGCAAAAAAAAGCTTAGTTTCTGGCTTTTACATGGAGTTATATGGAGTTTATATGGAGTATAATAGCATAATAAAGTGTGTGTGTGTGTGTGTGTGTTTTTGTTTATATTACATTGTGGGAACCAAATGGCCCCACAAGGATAGTAAAACCTGAGATCACCTCCATTGTGGGGACCAGCCAGCGGTCCCCATGAGGGAAATGGGTTAATAAACATACTAAATGATATTTTTTTGAAAATGTAAAAATGCAGAAAGTTTTCTGTGATGGGTAGGTTTAGGGGTAGGGTTAGTGTAAGGGGACAGAATATACAGTTTGTACTGTATAAAAACCATTACGTCTATGGAGAGTCCCCACAAAGATATGTGCGCCTGTTTGTGTGTGTGTGTGTGTGTGTGTGTGTGAACTCACCTTGATGCGTCTGAGAAAATCAAAATATGCACCTCAGCTCTCAGAACTACATGGAGTAAACAAAAACAAAGTAAGTGTATTTATGCATCTGCTGCCTTTTGATGGTGAGAAATGCAGACTAAACAAAAACAAAGCAAGTGGATTTAAACGCGTGCATGCAAGCCTGCTGGTTATTTGATGGTGAGAAGAGCAACATGAGAAAGGGCTTGACTTGTAGTGAAGTTTTAGAGATGATTATGCAGCCTGACCCCTCCAGCGAGCTGCAGGATGTATCGTCTTCTCCCTCTGACACCACAGACTCAGGAGAGTCAGATCCTGATTTGGATGTGGCACCCTCATCATCCTCTCTAGCTTCCACTGAAGGCGAGGAGGATTCGGAGGATCCTGGATCTGGGTGGATTGGGAGAAACGGCGAAGTGTGGTTTTCCACCAACGCGGAGACAACTCCCTTTCTTCAGCCTGCCAGAGGCGTGACTCCAGGGCAGACGCGCTATGCCATCACAAGGCATAGTCATACATGTTTGTATGACTGTACAAACATGTATGTGTTGACGCAAGTCATGCTGACAATGAGGTCAATCATCTCCTCCGTAAAAAACAGATTGAACACGGAATCCATGTTCTGGACCTTTGCGAAGGCATAGCGCGTCGGCCCTGGAGTCACGCCTCTGGCAGGCTGAAGAAACGGAGTTGTCTCCGCGTTGGTGGAAAACCACACTTCGCCGTTTCTCCCAATCCACCCAGATCCAGGATCCTCCGAATTCTCCTCGCCTTCAGTGGAAGCTAGAGAGGATGATGAGGGTGCCACATCCAAATCAGGATCTGACTCTCCTGAGTCTGTGGTGTCAGAGGGAGAAGACGATACATCCTGCAGCTCGCTGGAGGGGTCAGGCTGCATAATCATCTCTAAAACTTCACTACAAGTCAAGCCCTTTCTCATGTTGCTTGCTGCTCTTCTCACCATCAAATAACCAGCAGGCTTGCATGCAAGTGTTTAAATCCACTTGCTTTGTTTTTGTTTAGTCTGCATTTCTCACCATCAAAAGGCAGCAGATGCATAAATACACTTACTTTGTTTTTGTTTACTCCATGTAGTTCTGAGAGCTGAGGTGCATATTTTGATTTTCTCAGACGCATCAAGGTGAGTTCACACACACACACACACACACACACACACACACACACACACACACACACACACACACACACACACACACAAACAAACACACACTTTATTATGCTATTATACTCCATATAAACTCCATATAACTCCATGTAAAAGCCAGAAACTAAGCTTTTTTTTTGCACAGTCCTATCTAAAGGGTTAATGGTTCCACCTGGTTATCAACAGTAAAAATTACAAATTTTACCTCTTCCCAACAGGGAAAACCACCAACAATCAAAAATGCATGATTATATGGTGTCATGACTTTGCAATCAAAAAATGTGGTTATAATGGAAGTCAATGGGGCAAAAACAGCCACGAACAGTAAATGAGGGAGAAAAAGTTAAAATCTGATGCTGCACAAAAACTAACAATGCATCAAAACCAATGTTGTTTCTAATCTTTGACATGTCCAAGACTGTGATAAAAGGTAAAAAACAATCCAGTCCACAATCACATTTTATATTGAAAATGAGTCATTTTGTGTGTGTTTTTTCCCAAATCAGTGACATCAATTACGAATTTGGCAATTAAAGAGTTAAAATCCTGATTTTTTTTTAAACATTTAGTATTTTTGAGCAGGACTGAGGTTGCTTAATAGATTTATGCAAAAAAAATTGAAAAA
The DNA here is from genome assembly GCF_963993115.1 of Abramis brama. Classification (NCBI taxonomy): domain Eukaryota; kingdom Metazoa; phylum Chordata; class Actinopteri; order Cypriniformes; family Leuciscidae; genus Abramis; species Abramis brama. The sequence continues at coordinate 27,924,267 of NC_139969.1, read as the reverse complement.
AATATTTATCTGATACATTTTTACAGCAGTTTAAAGTAGTGGCTGTTTTCAGCCACGAACATAACGAAAGGGTAGTAAATTTGCCCACAGTGTACTGTTGAGTTTTTGAAAAATTTCAAAGCATTTTCCCAAAATATGTGTCAAAATAAGATTTGTCACCAAAAATCATTCCATTTGCTGAAACACAGAGAAAGTTATGGCCAAATTTAGACTCAAAAATACCCCATAGTGGATGAAAACATCCCCAACAGCACATAAGGGTTAACCAGGTAGGTCAGTTGAGAACAAGTTCTCATTTGCAACTGCGACCTGGCCAAGACAAAGCAAAACAGTGTGACAAAAACAACAACACAGAGTTACACATGGGAAATAAACAAATGTACAGTCAATAACACAATAAAAAATCTATATACAGAGTGCAAATGTAGTGCAAAATGCAGTAAGATTAGGAAGATAGGACAATAAATAGGCCATAGTGGCGAAATAAATTACAGATTAGCATTAACACTGGAATGATGGAATATGCAAATGATGATGTGCAAACAGAGATACTGGAGTGCAAAATGAGCGGAAGTAAAAAAATAAATAAGGGGATGAAATAGTAGAGTGAGCTATTTACAGAAGGGCTATATACAGGTGCAGTGATCGATAAGCAGCTTTGACAGCTGATGTTTAAAGTTAGTGAGGGAGATAGGAAGCTCTAGCTTTAAGGATTTTTGCAATTCGTTCCAGCCATTAGCAGCAGAGAACTGGAAGGAATGGCGGCCAAAGGACGTGTTGGCTTCGGGGGTGGCCAGCGAAATACCATGCTACGGCATATGTGTTATTCCTCTGTAAATATTGTAAAATAAAGCAACTAAAAAGGTTTTACATTTTGACTGCAGATCGTAGCTGTATTTTGATGTGTTTTTTTTTTCATCCACCAGATGAAAATCGTGTGTGATTGTTTGAGACTAATAGTAAGCACACCTCTGCTCAACAGGATTTGAGGTGTCATTTATGTTCACATGTACAAACCGTGTGAGTTTGTGCATATCCCTAACTCTAGCTCATCATCTCAATTTGAGGTATTTTTCTACCTCCCTCCATCATCTATGAGACAAATCACAGCTTGTCTTCACTAGATGCTGTTTCTGCTGCCACAGGATGTAAATCTTGTTTTTAGACATTTTGGTCAGTTCCTTTCTGCAATGTAGCAGATTGCTTCATGATTCATATTACTTCACATCATAAATGTGCTCTGATTTATTCAGTTCTGTTCTGCAACACTTCTGCAACAGTGCTGTTATTTGTTTCTTTTTGTAGTGAGAAATATGACATGAAAGTTAATATTAATCATATTTTTTAATGTTCTTATGCTCACCAAGGCTGCATTTATTTGACCAAAAATACAGTAAAAACTGTACTATTGAGAAATAATATTATAATTTGGGTAACACTTTATTTTGATGGATGGTCCCTTTTTGAACATGCTGTTGACTATAAGTAACTTTGTAACTACATGTCAACTAACTCTCATTAGAGTGTTAGTAGACTGCTTAATATCTGCAAAATCTTTATTGTGATGCTCCCCAACAGACATTCTACTGACTATAAGTAACTTTGCATCTACATTTCAACTTATTCTAACCCTAACCCTACCAGTCTACTAATACTCTACTAACACTCTAATGAGAGTTAGTAGACATGTAGGTGCAACGTTACTTAGTCAACAGAATGTGTTAAAGGGACCATCCAAATAAAGTGAAACCCAAATATAATAATTTTATATTGAAATAATTGAAATAACTGTTTTGTATTTTAATATATTTACAAATTTTGTTTATTCTTGTGATGGTAAATCTGAATTTTCAGCATCATTACTCCAGTCTTCGGTGTCACATGATCCTTCCAAAATCATTTTGATATGCTGATTTGATGCTCAGGACTTTGGATGCAATAACCTTTCTTATTATTATCAATGTTGAAAACAGCTGAGCTGCTTATTATTTTTGTAGAAATTGTGAAACATTTTATTTCAGGATTCTTTAATTAAATAGGAAGTTCAAAAGAACATAATTTATTTGAATCTTATGAAACATGATTAATGTCTTTGTCACAGGGTAAGACTGCGACTGTGCATGGACTACACGCACACATACACATGCACGTTACGCGCATACACCGGCGTCATGTATTACAGTCTGTTAGCCGACATATATTCATGTATGCATTAACCTGTGTAACATTCGATATCATGGTGTTGTAAACTTGTTGTATGATGTCCTGTATGTAGTTCTAGTTATGAGAACTAGCAACCGTAATACGAGTGCATATGATGATAGCATAATAGAATTGTCTTTTCTCATACAGAAATAAATCACCACCACGAGTATTTGATTTATATATTTTATTGAATACAGTGGAAGAGATATAGATGATGCTTACCATGTTTTGATGAGTCGTTGGCCAAACCTGTTCGGTTAGACATCCGGTCTATTTATAGGTCTTTGTGTCCGCGCCAACTTGTGGCGCGTTCATGTGAGTGACGTCACCGGAGAGTTTATTCTCATAGTTATGGGTTTTCTTTGAATATGTATACTGGCAGATATGATTTTTTTGCATGCATGTTTATTTGTATTTATTATTTTTGTTATTGTTTTTGTTTTCTTTATTATTATTATTATGTATTCCTGTAAAGTATGTGAAATGTGTTACCTTCCAGGTGGTATGTTCCAGAGTAGGAGGAGTCAGGCCTATAAAATGACTCCAGAAAGTTAGTAGGATAGTTCAGAGATAGGAGGTGAGGAGAGGTCTTGGCAGGCCATGAACAGCTTTTGAGTTCACGATTGGGGACTCTGGGAAAGTACTGCTTATGTAGTGCACTTGCACATACATAAGCAGTATGCACAGGTTATGCTTATTTGATGTATATTGTTTTGACCTTATGTTTTGGTGCAGTTATATATTCTGTGACATCTAAGTTTTTTCTCTGTTGTTTTTCCCACCAATTCTGAGTGACTGTCACCATGCACCTCAATAAAAGCACTGGTAACCATGACCAACTGTTTCCTCTGTCAATTGGAGCCTCCAACCGCTCAAGGCGTTCGTAACAGTCTTTGTCACTTTTGATTAATTTAATGCACCCTCTAAAAACAACAACAAACAAAGAAACAACAACTGAACCTTAACTTTTGAATGGTATGTGTATATCAATATACACACTGTTTTATATGTTTTTTTTATTTATTTTTTTGCAGACCTGTCATCTTGATCGAGATGATTATAATGGGTCTATTAAATATGGTCTCTTTTATGCATCATTTATCTGTTGGTGTTGATGTGCCAATCAACTATCCTGTCTATTTCACAGATGTAAAGTGTCCTTCACACACAGATGGCACTTAAGTGCTTTCCTCCACAAATGCTGTTGCTGTCAGATTTGACACGACGGAAGATAAAAGGTGATCATTTTATTGCAGGCTAAATATATGGTGTTGTCAGAAGAGAGCGTCGGAGATATTGTTTCAGATGCCTCGTGCATCTTCGCTCGCTGATGTTTTTATAATAAAATGGAGTGCTTTCTGTCAGAACGGAGAAACGTAAGATTATTAACAGTGAAAGCATTTATAAATTGGTGGGAAAGTGATATCCCATTATGACATAACAATATGTCACTTGATGACCTCGGGGAAATGAAGTGAAACATGCCTGACGGGTGTTGAGACAAAGATTGGCCTATGATTTCTGCATTCATATGAATCAATCCATACTCTGTGATAAAGTGGAAGCTCTATGTATGAGAAAACTGTGCGGCTTTACGTGTGAGTGCTGTAACAATAGCTTTCATTCGTCCTCCATCATTTCATGTTTTCTCTTTTGTTGTTTCCTAGTTTGCCAATTAGGTGTATTTATATTACTTAAAATGATTGTAGGATCATGTTAGCTTTTTTCTGCAGTGCATTACACTGAAATATCATCAGCACCTTCCAACAGCTGAAAAATATTGCTCATTTATTTGTTTACTTTCCTTTGTGAAAAGGGTACGTCAAGTGATTTACAATCACATGCACAGCGATGTTATTAAAAAAACCATTATGAATTATGAAAGAACTCAACGTGGGAGCTTAAATATCTTGGTGCTATCTTTTTATCCTTCAAAAAACAAGTAAATACTCCTGTGGACAGATAAATATAAATCTAGTGGCAGAACAGGTATTATTGTTGTACATATAATAAAAGCTAATAATTTTTTATTATTATTATTAATTCAGTAATTCATCATCAGTTTTTTTTAACTTAATATCATTCATTCCACTTATTTTGTATTTAAGGGATAGTTCATCCAAAAAAAGCCAATTCTTGTCAAGGAAGCAGGTGATTTGGTTTCTGTTCCGGTGCTCGAGTTCATCAACTCATGATTCAGTGATTCATTGGGAGTGATTCTCATTAAAGGGAAAATTATCTGTGAATAATGTCTGTAATTTCGCTGTATTCCTCAGAAAAGTCACCATATGGCTTCAGAAGTCTTGGAAAATAGTGCATGGGTCATACTACTTTTAGAGACTACTTTTATGGTTTGTCTTTTGTTTCGTTCTGTTTTACGTTTTGTCTTGTTCTGTTCTGTTTGGACATATATGGTCTACACTGTCTGTATATCTAAAAAATAGCTTCATGAAAATCCTTTAAAATTTCATGCGCCCATGAAAAAATAATACCATATGGCTGTAAGAAAGGCATGATGAGGTTGAGTAAATGATGACAGGATTTTTATTTTTAAACTGTCCATATAAAGTTTTTTTTTTTGAGCATCTTAGCATGTCGGCCTCAATATGATGAAGAGATCTCCGTAGAAATGACCGGTTACAATGTGAAAAGCTTCTCAATGGTTGCTCATGGTTAGGAATGTGTTGTGGTTTGTTCACTAGTCATTTAAGATGTTGGAGAATCTCAGGGAATCAGACAATAAATAGGCCTACTGCTTCCTCAGTTGCAGCAAAACTGTTTTCACGAGTTCACACTTACAAATAAGTCCGATAGAATAAAAGCGTATTTGGCGTGCTGTCCGAGGAGAGGGCTCCGGGCCCCGTATTCCTGGCTGTAAAAGAATGAGCCAAGAGTGACGAGTCGGGGTGGTGGATTTAATTCAGGTTGTAGGGTACAAGAAACTAATCTAGAACATCTCTCATGGTTACTATAATGATACAAACAAATTCTAGGTGAGCTAACAGATAAATGATGGATGACAGAAAGCTTATATTGCTGCAAGCACTGGTGTTTGTCTTCTGCCTAAAATAAAACACTCAGCTGCTGCAAAGGTCATCCCAAAATCAATAACATTTCAATTACAAGCAAACAAGTCTGTGGCATATTATGCCCTGCAGTAGATTTCTTGCGAGATCTCATTTTGATGTTTTCTCGAAGGTCTATATATCAAAATATCAAACCAAGCGTCATTTATTTTAAAGATAGCACAAGAAAATTTTTCAAGCAAACCATTTATTAGGTTTAAAATGATAACACAATAGATAAACTGTTCAAAATGAATACCACATGCATTTGAATGTGTTGTGAAATGTTAGAGGATCTCGTTCATAGTTAATGTGATGAACTACACCTGTGGTTGGGGCTCACTTGGGAGCCCCAATCACCTCTGATCTGTAGAAAAATGGAAAATGGAATTTGCATGCTAAGCCACTCCCCCGTACATACGGGTAAATAAGATGGCGACACGCATCCACTCATTCAGTTTTATGCTGAGGAGCCGAGATTCTTTTCATTCAGTGGGGTGGTTCAGGATTGTGGCAGGAACGACATAACGTCTTGTTCCCTCCGTTCCCTTTACATCAGTTACCAAAACGTTCCCTATCTGTCAGTCATGTTCACCGTTAAGTTTGAAGACTGACAAATGGAGTCCCTATAGAAAAGAGTCACACCCAGTAACTTAAAGGTGACATGTTATGGCCCCTTTTCACAAGATGTAATATAAATCTATGGTGTCCGCAGAATGTGTCTGTGAAATTTCAGCTCAAAATACCCCCCAGATCATTTATTATAGCTTGTCAAATTTGCCCCTTTTTGTGTGTGTCCCTTTAAATGCAAATGAGCTGCTGCTCCCCGCCCCGTTCAGAAGAGGGCCGATCCTTTACACGAGCTTCGGATATTCCGGCAATAACAAAACAAGCCGATAATCTCACTCATCCAAAATCTCAGAAATAACCAGTAGAGGAGTGCAGCCTTACAGAGGAAGAGGAAGGAAGGAAGAGGTTGCAACTTGTAGACGCACCTGGACGTTTCTGAATGGTTAGTGGATACATGCATGTAGTTGTTGTGGAGTTACATTGATTCATCTCATCGACTTGCATGTACCGTCGTGTTTAACTTTTATACAAGTTGACACAGTTCCCTGAGGTCTTTATAAGACAGCTGTGACATTTTTTGGTCAAATAGTATTCTGTGCTCGTCTGTGCAGCAAAGACAGTTTGCATGCTTTGCTCGAACTTTTGCCATTGCGAAAAAAACTCAAAAGTCTTTCCAGTAACACTCAAGGTCAAATATCAATTTACAACTATTGAGGTTGTAATCCAAGAACAGAGAGTCAAATATAAGAGAGAGAAAAATTACGAAAGAAAAGCTCTACAGTCTAGTGGTCACCATGTCATAAACGTGGTCAGTCCCATCAAAAAATAACATGTATAAAACCATTTTTTTAATCTATTTATATTTAATTTAATTTCAGCTTTACTTCAATTTTAGTTAACACTTATAGCATTTGTAATTGTATAGTTTTTTTTTTCTTGAACTATACCTTATAATTACTGGTTAAAAAAATCTTCCTCCATCATCTTAACATAACAGCTTATTTGGCAAAACCCAGCATTTTGACTCCTTGAGGCCGACAGAAGGGGTTGCTGGTAATAGGTGAGATTACAGAAGAGAAGGGCAGCTTTAATTAGCACCTCCTAATTAAACGACTGATCTGCTCACCATTACAAGTGAAGCACAAACACAGTAGCACATCAACAGTGCAACAGAGTGCCCGATGCAGATGCCCTTAAGGTTAATAAATAGATTTTAATGCGTGGGTGGAACATCACAGATGCCGTATCATTTAACAGCTGCTGTGCACAGACAGGATGTAATATACAACACAATGATACTTGCTCTTTAGTGCATGGACGCTCCATAAACTTCTGCTCCAAACATGGAAATTGTGATATTTTCCATGCACAATCGAGAGGGATTGTGTCTGTTCAATTATAAGTTCAAAAGCTCTCAGTCCCCTCTTCAGTCTGAACTATATCACAGACAGAGACCTGGCCTATTATTGTGTCACATGTCCTGCTGTTGCATCTCTTTCAAAGGACCCTCTGACCCCTGTGTCAATGGGCTAATTGCACCTATTGGACTTATTTGTGTCTCCACAGAAGATCCTGCAATTTTCCAGCAGGATGTTGTTTCATTTGAATGACATCAGACGGATGTCTGACCGGTTAGCCCTGAATCTGATCCTCTGACTGCATGCATTCTTAATTTAGAACTTAACATCGATTATATATTAATGGCTTGACATAGATTCATCCTTGATGTGTATGGAGACTGTTTCATATTGCTGATGTGGAACAATCACTTGAGCTAAAAGCCGCCCAATGACCAATTAAAACTGGCCCAGTTAACTTTCAAATATGCCACTCTCAAAACCATAACACAGATTTTAGATTAATATGCATTTTCGGATTTCCTTAAAGGGGATGTCTAATGCAATTTCATGCATTCTGACTTATTTACACTGTTAAAGAGTTGGATTCTCAATGCTAAGCATGACCTAAGTTTTAAAAAAACAACAACAAGTTGGACGTATGACGGAGTATTTCTGTGCCAAATACACTCCTTCAAGATGCGTTCAAGTTTCGGAACGTTTTATACGAATCTTGACGGAGTGTGTTTGGCACAGAAATACTCAGTTATACGTCCAACCAGAGCGAGAGCAAGAGTGTGCCCATCAACTTGCAAGTTTGCGTTACGGAAGCCGTCGGCAGCGCCTCCAGGAGCTCGGCTGTTTTTGGAAAGACTCAGTACAGCGTATCTGTCTTTTGTGATAAAACTAAAGACTCTTTTCAAAGATATGAAGGATGCAATACTACTCTATAAGTACTCTAGATTAACATGGGATTGGCAGAAACTGTGTGTGTTATGTGTTATGTTTAAATTTAGTCATACTCTATACTGTTAATGACATCATTTCTTTTTTGTTGCAAAAAATCATTATAATTGGAAAAAAAGTAACCTGACCAGTGTTATTGTTAACTAAAACTAAATCAAAAACTATTTAAAATTATTTTTCTTAATTGAAATCAAATCAAATATAATAGTTGCGAATAGTTGAAGTACTAAAATTACTAAAGAATTTAAAGCTAAAAAAATAAAATAAACTTTTATAAAAAAATTCCCAAAACTTACACTAATATTAAAATGAAAATTGACATAAAAAGTATATATAATCAAAATATATTAATAAATAATATAATATAATGTAAATAATTTTAAGATAACACTGAGCCTTACAAACTCTAACTTGTTTTAGAGTCCCTGGTGGGTCACAACTCAAAAATGGGTCTAATGCCTACCCAATTCAAATCTGCTTCGTTTTTTGTAGTCCGGTCAGGAACAACTCATGATATACAGTTACAATCCTGATTCAGTCACATTTGTAGGTGGTTTGAAATCGGATTAAAATCTGATTTATGTTAGTACTTTATGTTTCTGAATGGTTTTGTGTTTTTTTATTATTTGTTGCACGACAGGTTATGTCAAGCGTCGTGACTGCGTTTCAGATGGCATAAATGTTTGTTCCAAACAGAATTTCCAATAAGAATGACATTAAAGTGAGTTCCAAGTGACCAGTATTTTTTTAGTTCTCCTCTTTTCAGCTCTCCGATACTCCAGCTTTGCCAGTCACTAGCATAAAGTATATTTTGCATGCTGGTGGTCCATCAGCTAGACCAGCTCTAACTAAAGTATCATAACCCAGCCTGGACCAACAATTCATGCTGTGTTATGCTGGATTTTTTTTAGCAGGGAGGCAAAGTCTTTGAAGGGAATAGGACGGACGATCACTACTCTATGAAACACAACCACATGAATAGAATACATAATATATTTCTAATTCAAAATCTGGATGCTGAAGCAAAAGCAGTTGAATCTCTGTTTTACAAGCATCCTTTAGGTTAGATTGAACTCAACAGCATCGGTGAGTAATTTTCCTTTGATTCAGCTGTGCTGTGTCCCTACAAGGACACTTAGGAAATCCCATCCGATAAGGCTTAAAAGATCCACCTGTCCTGCTGGGCGGTGACAGTTTGTATTTCAGTGAAGCATCAGTAGATTGAAATCACTGATGCCAGTCGTCATTCTAGCCAACTTTGTCACTGCGGCGATCACTCTCCCTCTCCTTTGCCCATTGTCATCTCTTTCCCTGGTTCCCCTGGAAACAAGAGATCAGGAAAGATACATTTCATCCTTGACGAGTTTCTGTCCTTGTTCTTCTGAGGGAGCAAAAACAAAACCTTCATACTGAGGAACACCAAACCATGGATGAGGTTTGTAATGTCTTATCCTTATAGCAAGAGTAACTAAACCTTGTTTTTTTTTACCCTCGTGTACTAGAAAACTGGGGTTGAGAAGTTTTTAATAGGCGTATGTTTCATGGAAAACCCACAGGGAACAAACTTCATCTCAGACTGTCAGAGGTTCTGTAATCTCACATAAGGTGAGGCTTTTCGTTCAATCGAAAGGTCGGAAGTTGAGATTGTAGTTCAGAAGTATAGAGATACAATCTTGATTTTCATTTGGAGAATTTTTCAGAAACCTCTTCCTTTCACACGGATCCCTGTGGAAATCTTCTTAATGCAGGCGCAGTCTCTTGCTGAGCCCCTAAGAACTAAATCCCTCTTGTTGTACAAGATGAGAATGTTTTCATCTGTTTTGCGTCTGTGCTTTGTTGGACAATTGCATTCGCACTCATGGGACAACACAGATTTCTGTGTTTGTCAAATAGACAAACAAGCTACTACAAAAGGGATTATTTTGAAAACTCAAAAGTTTGAAAGCCCTTGATGATTTATTGTAGGTTGAGTGTACGGTAAGTGTAAACTTGTTAGTCAGAAATATTTGTAATGCATTTGATTGCTTTGTTTGGTTATTTTTAACAATGGAGCGCTATACAAAGGCAGAAAAAATATTACAGAGTTCTTCCATTTACACTACAAAATCACTATTATAGCAGATGAAAGTTTTATTTTATTTTGTTGTCTTAACTGAACAGTGCAGTTTAGCATCGCCCTTTGCAAAGATTTATATTATATTTAATATAGATATAATTGTATTATATATGATATATAATAAATATAAAATATATTGAATTATATATTACACTTAAATAAATATATAACACAAATTGTTTGATAAATTGTATATCATATTTAAGTTATAAAGCTATTTGCAGTATATACAATTTTTTTGTTCACAGCACAAACGGCCACAAAATTAGTGCTGATCACAATTTGCACATATTTATAAAAATCCCCCTGGATAATGAAATGACAGCATGCAGTAACTGGGAATATCACGTCTCGTCGGTTTACTGCCAGTTTTCAGTGGTTTTTAATTGCTTCAGGGAAACAGTGCTGACGTTTGTGAATCTTTATTTAAAAATCACTGGACAACATAAAAACTTACACTTCTCAATGACAGTAACTCATTTGAAATGTTAAAAAGTGATCCCACTGGTAAGTATAAGAAATGTGTTAGAAGTTATTTACAGTCATTGGAGAAACGACAAGTGATAGATTGCAAATTGTATTTTCGCCTTTGCCCCAGAGAAACCACAACTTGTATATATGGACTGCCAAAAATACATAAGTGGATGTGCGATGGGTTCTCCGGTATCATCGATAATGGCTAACCTGTATATGGAAGAGGTAGAGAGAAAAGAGTTGGTCACTTATATGGGGGAGGTCCCAAGCCATTGGTTCAGATATGTGAGATGATACGTGGGTGAAGATCAAGAGACAGGATATATCTTCATTATCCGAGCAAATCAATTCAGTGGATTGAAACTTCAAGTTCACTGGGTGTGATTCGCATCTTGCAACATCGAGCGGAGAGTGTACCCATATATCCTGAGGCCAGAGGACAAGAAAATAACTACATTAAATATGCACTGAAGGAATGTGGAAAAAGGAAGGAGAAACAATTTAAGAGAGAAGGTGTGTAGTGTCTGTAAAAACCATGTGGTCATCTTCTATGTGGCTGAAGTATCTGAGAAGTTCAGAAGGGTTTTTTCCAAACATAAAATCCCTGTGTATTTTAAACCAATGACTACATTAAGACAACGTTTGGTTCGGATTCCCAAACACCTTTAAAGTAATATAGTATATGCAGTTAAGTGCATTGGGCATTTTGTAGGTTACATTGTTATGCCAGTGACACACTGGGCCCTATTAAAACGATCTGAAACGCAAGTATCAAACGTGAAACGCAAGTTAATTTGTGGGCGGATCTCGGATCTCTATTATACCGGCGGGATAAATGATTCTTGCGCCCGACGCAAATCTAAAATGGGTCTGAAGTAGCTTCATTATTCATAGGTGTGGTTTGGGCATAATGTGAAATAAACCAATCACAGCGTCATCTCACATTCCCTTTAAGAGCAGGCGCGCTTGTTCCATGGCGGATTGCTATTATAACGGTGGATTTGCCAGGCGCATGCCATGAGCGGTTCACAGCCGAGGAGACCGACGTTCTCGTCAGGGCCGTAAAAGACAGAGAAGTGACAATGTATAGGGATGGGAGAAACCCACCCAAATTAGCTTCGGTTAAACAGGCGTATAATAATTTTGGTAAATGTGTAAGCTAGATGTATGCCTATTTTTTCACATCTTCATGACACCACAATGATTTCCCTCATGTGGAATATTTTTCCTTGTAATTATGTATGGATTGCAAAAATGGCAACTGCTGCGTCTGTGTGTAGATGAGAGAAGCAAAGTGTATGCGCGTTGTGCACACCCTACATTATGGTCAAGTATGCGCCCTTAAAATAGCATCTGAACGCACCACTGACTTTAGACTAGGTTTTTCCTGGTCTGTGGCAGAATTGTTTTCTGAAACTGCAAAAAAGCATCAAGGAACGTTTGCGCCGGAACACGCCTCCTCTTTTCGCTGAACCGCCCCCGAGAGCGCAAGTTCATTCCCTAATTTACCGACGTGCGTCTGTCGAGGGAAAAGTCCGCTGTGTGCGGGTGCAAAATAGGAATGATACATGCGTCGGTGTACAAAGTCAATTGCGCTGGGTACAAGATAGGGCCCACTGATTTATTCCGGAACGAACCAAGTGGCTGCTTTATAAATTTGCGAGTCATTGAATCATTCACTCAACTGATTCATTTAGTGATTCTGTAAATATATTTAGATTCAAACAGCTGTTGAAATGTGTTTTTACTCCCAGTTTTTAATCTTTGATGATTGCCTTTACCTTGTACGCAACCAGAATAACCAGAGCTACATTTGCGATGACTCTTTTCTTAGCAAGTTATTCAGTCACTTCACTTGTTTAGGCAAAGTCACATGGCTTTTTTCGATGTGCATCAATAAGTGTATTTGTTGACTGAGGATGAAGTTTTGAGTTCTGAAAGTTACAGTTGAACATCAAAAATGTGGTTATTTAAAATATAACCCATTTTTAAAATGCCTGCTACCTCATATAAATCACAGGTGTAGTGCAGAAATAACCTTAAACCACACCATTCATTTAGACCTGTGGCTGGTTACATAAACAGCTAGTCTTACACAGACTAGTCTTAAAAGTTAGTTTTTCTAACTTTTTTTCTTGAAGACTGGACATATCTATTTTCAGCGACATAAAAAGGAAGTTTGGTCTAATTTGAATCTGAAAAGAATGATTAGCCCTAACTAACTGCTAGTTGGTCAGTCTTAAGGCAGTCTTAATATAGTGGCTATGTTTATGTAACTGGCCCCTGTTTATTCCTTTTGGATGCCTTTCTTTAATAGGATGAGTGGTAATGGATTCCATGCCATTATTTATATTTCCCAATGTATATTGTAATTTCCCATCAGCAGTTGCTGGAAAAGAGACGAATATTTATGAAAGAACTGGATTGACTGGATGAAGGTGTACGAAATTAAAGATGTGGTTGTGTGTGAATGTAATGACAAAGGATATACCTCTTATGAATAAAAACTTTAAAGGCTTTATAGTACTACATTTAATAGTTTGATTTCCCCATGGACCCCTTTCATTTCCAAAGCATGAAATAAAAAGACTGAATCGGTGATGATAAATTATTGTACATTAGCTCATCCATAATATTCTGTGATATTGCTCATTAATAAATTTTTCAGTTGAAAAACTAGAAGGTTGAAGCGGATGCCTCAATGCTGCATTTCTCTCCGTCAAGTCAAAGCGCACAAACTGCATCATTTTATTTATCACAGACAGTGTTCTTATCTCAGATGAGTTTAACACGCAGCTGTTGCCTTAGTGCTGAGAATATTGGATTTTGAAATTAAAGATGATTTCGCCTGATTTGCCTTGACATTGCGTCTTTTGTTTGTTTCAGATAAACATTTTGCTTTTAGATTGAACAGCATGCGTGCTTATAAATGCAGACTTTACACACATGCAAAAAGCTTGGCTTGGTTTGAGAATTCACAATGTTAACACTCTCAAGGTCTTTTTTAAGAAATATGAATAAAATGCAAACGGGTATATGGTTGTTTGTCCACACTTCAACCACTTTATGAACTTCAGCTTGTTAAAGATCGTGATTTTAACGGTAAAACTGTTAATTGGTTAACAGAAAGTTTCCGTACTATAGATCTAACCGTTACATTTAATGTAATTTAACAGTAAAATACCGTTAAATTTAGTTTTTGGAATTGAAAAAGAACAAGTCAATGTATAATTTACAGTGAAAAAACGTAAATTGACATTCCCACAATTCCCTGCTTGACACTTCACATTTTGTGTATTTTTGTTGAAATAACTGTTTCTTCATAGTTTTTCTAAGTTTTTTTCTAATCAGTTATGTACATTAGGATTTTATGTTACATTTAATGTTGTTAAATTAATGTTTGTTGCATTTTTTAAAATTCATGTATGATGGTGTTTAGTGTTTGTGTGAATGACACTGTAAAGCTTCTATATATTAGTATTAACTTTCTTGTGGAAAAGCTGCTTGTGATGAGCTTTGATTCATGATTGGTGGTTGTCAGTGTATTACAATGGTACAAAACAGATATAGTACTTCAATAGGTGGGTAAATAAACATTATATCAGATAGTGAATTTGTTTTTTTACTGTAAATTTAAGTCAAGTCTGTAAAACCTGAAATGTTGCTACCGTATATATTTTACGGTATAATTTCTGGCAACCACAGCTGCCGTTTTTTTATCGTAAATTTAACAGAATTTTTTTTACAGTGTACAAAGCCGTCACAATGTCTTGTGAGTTGTTGCCAGGTGCTCTGGGTAGCTTTTATTGCATTCTAGTTTGGTTTTTAGGGAATAGATGGTTGCTAGGTCTGTTTCATCATCCACCAGGTGAATATCTAAGTCTGATCACCTTGAGAAGTAATATGACACCTTAGGCATTATTCATGTGTGTAGCACAAACGGTGTGGGATGAGTTACATTCTTAGGGTTTGCAAAAGCAATATTTTCAAGGTGATGATATTTCATCTGTTATATTTTTGAACTCATCTGTGTAAATTGAAATGTAAGCTGTCAGAGAGAGCAGGAGGCTGTTCGGTGAGTCATCTCGTGTGCAGAGGTAATGGAGACAATCAACCTTCAGTTTTACTGGAACATTTCATGAGGCATATTTGAGGCTGTCCTTGGAGCAAGCTGGTAAAACAATGATTGGTATTCTAAACCAGCTAATTATGAGAAATTACTTATTCTTCTTTCATGAGCCACTCAAAGCCATTTCATGAGGGAATTGTTTAGGATTATTATCAGACATACACTTCTGTTCCATAATGTCCATAAAACATTATAAATGTCTTAACTGTCACTTTTTAGCAATTGAATTTTTAAATCTTTTTATTTATTCAAAAATTAAAATAGCTAATTCATACATAACCAACTTGAATACACCTCTTCTGTGATGGGCATATTTCTAATTTCTAAATTTTAACAAGGAAGTTTTAAAAATTAAGAAAATGAAAAGGCATAAAAAAAACATTAGGAGTTTAACATAGTTTGACTAAAATATTATTCATATTTGAAAAAAAATTCAGAAAGTTCAGAAACATACTGGAAAAGTGACTGAAAAGTCATGGAAAACCATTAATCAAACTGTGCTGAAGCCGTGATGATGTTTAAGCCTGTTAGAAAATGTGGTTGAGAGTACTATGCTCTTATTGGTTGCTGAAAGTATAAATAAAATAGCTTAAATATTTATAATATAACATATAATATTGTCTGAGTTTTCTGCACATTACATGTGGCCCTGTGTTACAGCTAAGGGTTTTAGCATCTATAATGCAATCCCTGCCAGCACAATATTATCATTTTAATAGACCATATAGACCCTATTTCATTTGAGGTGACCACCTCACTCAAGCCTCATGGATTATACTTTGATTTGATTTTAGGCTCAGTAAAGGAATCACTACTGCCTTTAGGAAAGTCAGTTTAGCAAATAAACACTATAGCAGTTGATCTTTATTTGGACAAATATAGATTTCAGCAATATAGTGTAATGGTGTGTTGACATCCAATTGCTGTATGTTTGTGGCTTGTCTTTTCTCAATGCATCTGCATTATTATCATCACTGCTGTAATTGCTGTTTCAGTTTCAGTAGTTTTGCAAATGTTCCCATAGCAATGGGCTGCTTTAATTGAGCACAGATAGAGAGGCGTTTGAGCGCATCATATTTTTTTACTTCATTGGCATCAGATAAAATGGTGGTATTGCGTATTGTAATTAAAGCAAACTGCTGTGTGTTGAAGTTTTCTTGTTTTTGAAAAAAGCCAAAGGCATAATTTACAAACCCACTCTCAGACATTAAAGCAAGACACTCAAATCAGTGGGTCTCATTCAATAATAATTGCATGAATTATTTCACATTTATAAAAACACCCGTATCTAATTTTTGTGCATGTATGCTTTCGGGGTTCCTACTTTTTTTCTTCTTTTTTTTTAAAATTTAAATACATTTTAGTACAAAAGTTACTGATGAATCATGATTTATTTACACACGAATTCGTGCATAGGCACAGTAAAGGAATAAGGTTATGGTGTGTTACAGTGATTTTTACCACACTGAAAGATGTGAAACAAACAATCGTGTCATTTATTTAAAGTCATTTTTATATTGGTCTAATCAAAAAGTCATGGTTTTCGGGTTTAAACCTCTTTTGTTCGGTTTGTCTAAAAGTAAAATGGTAGTTTGAATAGTGTTGATGTGCAGAAAACATACTAGCTAGTTTTACTGATGGCAGACATGATTTTATGTTTTATTATTTCTTCTGGTGTTTATTTTTAGTATATATCAGAAAATATGATGCATATTTTAGAAAGACAGCAATAAACATTAAGGTCTTTCAAAAGTGTTCTAGTAAACTAAATGAAACATTGACTGACAGAATGTTTTTCGTTTTATGTTAAGTGAAAATTCTAATTTCATATTGTATCTAATTTGGACACCCTGTCACTGGTTTGTGGTTGTCCCTCCTCGGACACTGTTGGTAAATTCGCACTGCTGACCGGGAGAAACCCACAAGCCTTGCCATTTCAGACATACTCTGACCCAGTAACCTTGCCATAACAATTTGGCCCTTGTCAAAGTCTCTCAGATCTTTATTCTTGCCCATTTCTCCTGCATCCAACACGTTGATCATAAGAACTGATTGTTTGCTTACTATCTAATCTACTCAGCCCATAATATGTGGCCTTGTTAGGAGATGATCAACAATATTCTCTTCACCTGTGACTGGTCATAATGTTTTAGCTCATCAACATATCTAAATTGCTTTAATTAAAGGGGTGGTATAATGCCCTTTTCACAAGATGTAAAATAAGTCTTTGATGTCCCCAGAGTGTGTATGTGAAGTTTTAGATCAAAATACCCCACAGATATTTTTATATAGTATGTTAAAATTGTCACTTTTTGAGGGTGAACAAAAACGCACAGTTTTGTGTCTGTTCCTTTAAATGCAAATGAGCTGCTGCTCCCGGCACAGAGGGCGGAGCTTCAAGAGCTCCTGTCCTTTTACCTCACACCGACATGCACTGAAAATGTTCAAACCAGAGTCAGACAATGATGGAGAGCCTCAAGAAGAAGTGACAACATCTTCTAGTCATTGATTAGCATATTGTGTCTTGATAATCTATAAATTGTGTTCAGGGGGCGGGGTTTATGTAAATTCTATGGTTGGTGATGTCACTAACCCGGGAGGAATGTCCTGTAGTCCCAACCAGCCATTTGTTGTAGTCCTTAAAAAGCGATTTCTTTAAAAGCAAATATCTCCCTTTGCTTTGAACTTTGAGCGTTGTAACTTTGCAGATGTTGTTTATGCTCAAACAGCAACATTACACACTAACTAAAGTTAGAAAAGTGAAATCATAATCAACCACCCCTTTAAGTTGTATGAGCCTGTATCACATACATATTGTCATTATTTAAAAGAAAAGTAAAAAATGGTAAAGTAAATATGTATTTATTTCATTATTGTATTGTATTGTGAATTTTATTTTATTATTGTATCATGTCATTTTCTTAGATGTATTTTTGATTTATTACAAATAATTATTGTTTTTAAATTAATATATTAATTAAGGAAATTCCCTTGTTGATTTGTTGATTCCCTTGTTGATTTTTTAAGGGGCTTGGGATGGGATAGTTGTCAGGTCTTTTGCAGACAGTGCTACAGGTTCCAAAAGGGGGTTTTCACAGAACGTTTTTGGGTTCCTCAAAGAACCTTTCAGTGAACAGTTCCTAAAATAACCATTTTTTTCCTTAGTGTAAAGAACATTTTAATAATCTGATATCTGAAGAACCTCTTTCCTCTATAAAGAACCTTTTGTGCAATGGAAAGGTTCCATGGATGTTAAAGGTTCCTAATGGAACCCGATTCACACTGCACCGACAAATGGCGACATGGCGGATGGTTACCCGTCACCGTCTGTTGCCATTGGTCGGCTTTTCGTTTTCTTCAATTGAACATGTTGAATCAGTGTTTGTCGTGTCGTGGAATGTCTGTGATGTGATGTACTGTAATCTTGTAATTGTCGACGTTGGTCAGTGTCTGTCAGTGCAGTGTGATCTGGCTTATAGATGCAAATAAAGAACCTTTATTTTCAAGAGAATTCTAACAATGAAAATTTAGTTGCTTTGCCATTAAATGTCTATGCTTGTGTTTTCAGGAGCTGGTTGGGAGTAGCCCTCCCCAGAGGAACTGGAAAGGAATCGCCATCGCCCTGCTGGTCATCCTGGTCATCTGCTCTCTGATCGTCACCTCCGTCATTCTACTCACACCAAGTAAGAGATGTAATAATGCAACACTTAATACAACATTACAAGTCTAATATGTAACCAAAATGCAGATGTGTTGACACTCCTGACCTGAGTATTTCTATACATAAAACTGCATTATTAGATCTTTATATTCCTCTCATATTATAAACTCTATTGGTAAAATGCTCATTATGCTAGTAAATATGTGTAGGTCTGTGCAATTTCATATTTTCTTTTAGTAATCTGTTTTGTGTACTAGTTTAGACCAAAGCTATCCCTCCAATCAATAATGTGACTATAATGTAGGTTATGCTAAAATCTTATTGAGCATATTTTTGAAACTGTAATATTTTAGTCATGAAGCATTTGGCAAAACATCACAGCATATTACTCTTATTTTCTGTAAATAAAAATAAAATGTTTATAAATGAGTAGCTTGTCATTACAGTACCAGAAATATATTATAGTGTTGGGAGTAAAAAAAAGTTGGGAAACGCTGCTTTTAGAGTTTAAGAAGAGATCTCTCAACAATGTCACAAACTGCGCTCAGACTTTTTTTACACATTCATTTTATAGCTCTGAACTCTTCATATACTGTATGTCAACAATTGGCTCATTTAATTCTGTTTTTGTTTTTGATAAAGCTGATGCTTAACTAAAGATAAACATAACTGAGAAGTCTCCAAAGCTATGAAAGAGCAACCCGTGAGCAATAATTTTCCTTTGGGTGACTGGATTTGAATAATTTAGCTTGAACTTCTGGTATTGTTTATCTGGTATTGTACCAGTGAAAAACTGTGTTGTTAAAGCATGAGAGACAGAGATGCCAAGCAGCTGCTGCAGCCAAAATGTTCCTCAAAGTTGGAGGATCAATTATGATGATTTTCCAGGGTAATTAGTATAGCATGTATAATTATGACTGTATTTCATCAAAAGGAAAGTGGGCCATCGTTTTTCCCCCGGAGTTCAGTTAAGTATTTTTTTTTCTTCAAACACCAGTGACAGAGGGTGTATGCAAACACGTATCAACTGTTGGAGAGCCTAAATTGGGAGTAGCCTCAAGAAATGAGTGAGCTCATTTTTACAGTAACTCTCCTAATCTCCCTATCCAAAACAGGCCCATAAAAACTAAAGCAAATTTCAAAGCTGTAATCTGAATGATGCTTTTCTTGCTTGTACTCCTTGAGTTCAGTTGCAAAGTGTTAAACTCCTTATGAATAGATACTTGTTAGGTAGGGAGACAAAAAAAAAAAAACTCTGTCTGATTAGATCAATGTGTGCAGATCAATAGAGCTCCAAATAGAATGAGACACACTAGGGATCCCCAGTCTCGCCCTCCACATCGTGTCAGCTGTAGTAATTGGTCGTGGACCTGTAGACTAGCGAGGGAGTTGTTTGCTGAAACCAGATCTCACAGGACAAGAAGCCAGACAATATAATGGGAGCTATGCATACATTGAAAAAAAAAACCTGTTGTGGTCTTGCGGGACCTGACTGAGACGATTTATAATACAAATTTCAGTTACTTTCAAATTTTGAAGTTTGAACATTAAAATCTATCCATCTATGAAGATATGTTCCCTTGTGAAAAAGTTCACTTTACTTTTAAAAAGAGTACTTATTATTACAGACATAATATACTTAAAGGTGACATATTAAGCCCCTTTTCACAAGATGTAATATAAATCTATGGTGTCCCCTGAATGTGTCTGTAAAATTTCAATTTCACCCCCCAGATCATTCATTATAGCGAGTCAAATTTCCCCCTTTTTGGGTGTGAGCAAAAACGCACCGTTTGTGTCCCTTTAAATGCAAATGAGCTGCTGCTCCCCGCCCCGTTCAGAAGAGGGCCGATCCTTTACACGAGCTTCGGATATTCCGGCAATAACAAAACAAGCCAATAATCTCACTCATCCAAAATCTCAGAAATAACCAGTAGAGGAGTGCAGCCTTACAGAGAGACTCAGGAAGAGTTTGCAACTTGTAGACGCACCTGGATGTTTCTGAATGGTTAGTGGATACATGCATGTAGTTGTTGTGGAGTTACATTGATTCATCTCATCGACTTGCATGTACCGTCGTGTTTAACTTTTATACAAGTTGACACAGTTCCCTGAGGTCTTTATAAGACAGCTGTGACATTTTTTGGTCAAATAGTATTCTGTGCTCGTCTGTGCAGCAAAGACAGTTTGCATGCTTTGCTCGAACTTTTGCCATTGCGTTAGAACTGTTACACTGTTGTCGCTTGCGAAAACCAAATGTCGGCACCGTGGGTGTAAACGTGCAGATTAAGGGGCGGTAATATTATAATAAGATCCCTTTCCTACGTCAGAAGGGGAGCGAAGTCTGATGGCTTATTTTTTGACAGGCTTGCAGAGAAAGGCTTACCAAAACAAAGTTACTGGCTTGTCACTTTTCACGTTTTCTGGGTTGGTAGATGCACCGGGGATTATTATAGCACCCAAACATGGAAAAGTCCGATTTTCATGATATGTCCCCTTTAAGAACATACTTGAGTGCTGAATGTAATGTTTTCAGACACTTATTTGTTTGATAATTGCAATTAAATGAAAATGGATTAAATTGACATTAAATAATTTTATCCCTTAAAACTCATCTTTGATCACCAAAATTACATATTTAAAGTTTTTTTTCCTATAAAAAAATTCTTCATGCCTTAGAATAGTTTGAATGTAACTCTACACCCTTCCTTCATTTAATATATGTGGAACCATGAATATGCTAATTAGCCCCTCCTCCACTCATGCACACCAGCTCACAGATTCACTCAGCCAACTTACTGAGATAAACGCTGCACAATGGTATCGCTCTTCACAACGCTCTAAATACACTTAAATCACATTTTACTTCATTATTATTATATCTGCAAGTACTTTAAAAAAAAAAATATATATATATATATAATTCAATGATTTGAAGTTTAATAAAGTGCACATTAAATATAATTAGATGTGCTTAAAAAAAAAAAAAAAAAAAAAAAACATGGAATAGAATAGCTGTCTGTTTGTATAAAGCCTGTATAACCTTTAAACTATAACCTTTCAAGAATTTGTGCCATTTTAAACTTTGTCCAGCAGTTTGTCTTGACAAACTTTCCTTTTCTAGTCTGCTCTTGTAACATTGTCCAAATCTTCTGCTCACAGGTGATGATGGGAGTCTGGGCTCCAAAAAGAAAGTCACGATTGAGGATATCTTCAATGGAAGGCTCCAGGCACACGACCCTAAGGCAACATGGCTTAGCGGTGAGTGGCAGTTGAGTTTTACTCCCTCTCGTTCGGCTGCTAGAGCTGTGGGTGGATGCAGTCACTTTTTTCATCATCTTATAACAACAGAGAGAAATTGCATCAGGATCTGCATCTAAAGCTTCATACTGATCGAATGCAATCTCTGTGGTACTTCAGATGAAAATCCCCGTTTAATATGGACAGGTGTGGAGATATATTCTTACCCAGCATTGCATATTCTTTTCTTCCTTTGTTCAGTCTTGAATTTTTTCAAGTTGGTTTAGAGGCTCTGGGTTTTCACCATACACTTAAAACAAATGACTGCAGACTCTGTGTCACTTTATTGCCTTTTATTGACTGTAAAACTTGGATAGGGCTATGTATTACTTTTCATTGCTGTAGATTGTACAGCAAACCTGCTAAAAATTCTGGTTAAAGCAGGCTTTTCCAGCTGGTCCAAGTTGGTTTTTTAGCTGTTTCAAACTGGTTATTTATGATCATTAGATGATACATGCTGGTATCAATTGTTTGCTCAATGGGATTTCTTGATGGGTACCTGTTTTTGACCAGGCCTTTATATTTGATGAAGTAGTTTTTAGCTGATATACAACCTTGGACCAGTAAAAACTAGCTGCCAGTTATCACTATAGCTACAGTGTAACTTGTTTTTGAAATATATACTTTTTATACAGTAGATCTCTGTACACCATAAAACATTTTTTTTTTGAAGTTGTAAATAAAACAAAGGCCTAGATTTGGCAGTCAACTTTAGACATTCTAACTTTAAAGTAACTTTGCAAATACATGTCAACTACAGTCTACTCAATAATCTAATGACGGCTAATTGACATGATGTACGTAGTTGCAAAGTTGCTTACAATTAGAAGAAAGTCTAAAGTGGACCATCAAAATAAAGTGTTAACAAACAAAGAGTATTGTACAGTAGTACTTTTTTACAAGAAAATACTATTACAGTTTCTCTACTTCAAAATGTCATGTTTAATTCATTGTTACTTGCCGTTTCTTTGTATTTGTGTTTTTATAACAATTTCTGAGTGAAAACCGTTTCTACACCAAAGTTTAGTAAGAATTAAGAAAGCACTAGCAAGTGCATATCATTTATAATTTTCCAAAAGGACAGATTGTTATAAAAGTCGGCTTTTGAAGACAGTACAACAGATGGGTCAATTAACCATGAGAGCAGAGGTTGGCATGACCTCACAAAACTGGCAAACCCCCATCCCCGAGGACTCCACTTGTTCCCCAAACTCTCAAAAATGGGATCTTTCTCATTGTAATTCAGTAGCATGACTGTGAATCTTTGGCACATTGATCCACATTAGCATGTCACATAATCCTCAACAACATTAGCATGTTTTCTGTTTTTGTTATTGTATTATTCCATGTACAAATACACTGTCCAGTGTCATATTAGCATGACCTATTTAAAGGGTAACTCTCGCCAAAATGCAACCTAGGGTCTTTTTGTTAATCTACCCGAGGCAAACTTTCTTTTAAAAGCATAATTAGAATGGAAACGGCACTTTAAAGTTTGACCGTAATTTCGTTTTCGGTCAAATTGCCTTTTGAATGGGAGTGCTTGGGGCACTTCTATGATAGCATCAAAAATCGCTATTTTTAAAACACTAAGAAGGCTCGACACAACATGAAACTTTGCTCGAAGTATCACCAGGGGCTCTACACATGAACTCCAGCATTGAGAACATTGTTTGTGTACACAGTTTACTAAAAAGATTTTGAACAACTCACTGTAGCTGTGTCCGCCGGCATTTTGACAGTCAAAAATTATGTTAATGACGCACAATTTGGTTTGGAGAATAAATGTACTGTTTTGTCAATCCGAAAGAGAAAATAAAAAGTGTGAATCATTAAAAAATAAAAATAAACATGATCACTTAAACTAACACTGAACAAAAAAAAAAAAATAGAAACTTTGCCCTAGCATGTATGCTTGCTATAATGTTTTTGCACAGTATCACCGTAGATATTACTCACTGAAGTTGTTCTGGTTTATGTCTCTAATTCTTAGGTTTTTGTTGGTACCTTATTTTAGCCACTTGTATAATTTTTCTGTGAGATTTGAACCTATTTTTGGGGAGGGTGGAGAATGGGGGTGTCCTTTGTTTGTCCTTGTTTATGTTAAAACGGTGCAGCCCAGGTGCCTTGTAAATCATGCAAAAGATGTTTTTATCTGCATTTTGATTAATAGTTTTATTTTTTTTGTTATTCTGCTCCTGAAAACGCATTTGTTGATTTAAGGCTGTGTTTACCTCGGAGAAAAAGGCCTATTATTCTCCCTCTGACATGCTCCACAACTCCACGTCAAGCCTTTTTAAAAGCGATCACTCGTCTGTATTATTTATCAAGGCGGGCGCTATCTGCATTCAGGTCCGTAGCAGACTTGTTTACCGGGGTAGGTATAACATTTACAGCCTGAATAAAAGAACACAGTTGCCTTATAACAAAATAGGAAGTTTTAAAGCCAATGCTTTAAAATGAGCTGTAAAAAGATTTTAAAGGCTATTCAAAATAAATGAATGAATACATTTATATGCATTATAAAAATGAACCCAAGCCATTTTATGCACATAATACAACAGTAAAAGTAGTTGTCCTTTCTCATCAGAATTAAGCCATTGTCCATAAATCTTTACCCTACTGTTTGGCTGGTTCAAATTTTTATGTACATAATAATTACACGGCTCTGTGGAATACTTGATTCTGATTGGTCATTCACGCCATCCAGCGGTAAATTATTCCCAGATAACAACCGCTGAAAACAGATAAGGCTCATCCGGGTTACTGAAGTCAGCAGTGCCTTATGCGCCAGAGAAACGAGGGCGCCGCCATCTTTAGAATATTGTCTTTTAACTTCCGTTTTTGCGGTCGCTCTGTATATTTCTATGGCATTGCTGTCCAGGAGTAATTAGCTTTTGAAGTGGATTTACTTAATGTAAAGTTAACGAAAGTTATCATGAGGACTGTAATGTTTAAAGCAGATGACTTAACTAATTTCAGTCGACTGGGAAGATTTTAAAACGAGCCGTTCATTAATAAACACACAGAATCGCTGTGAAAATACGAGCGCAGCGCTGAAAAGGGGCGGGGCTACATAAGGTCTATACACTTGCTAGGAACAGTTTTTCTTTGTGGAATTTTTGCGTTTGGTGAGCAAATAAAATATTAAAACTCAGTCAAATCAATATTTTGTGTACAATTATTTAATTATGTCATCCAGTATCGTGGACTCGCTCTCTCCGGTTTCATACAAACGCAGCTGCTGCCATTTTGTGACTATTGTTTTGTACACTGTTGGATTATGAGATACAAACAGGTACGATTTTTAAACAGTTTAATCTGAAATCAATATATCTTATCCCCATAATTATTTATGTGGCGAAATGCTGTGTAATAAGTGATATTAATGACTGTATACCATATCTCTTAAGTGTCCGTTTAGTTTGAACATTGCGCTGCAATTGCTCTCTCCGCCGAAGCTTTGCGTTTAAAGACCTAATAAAATATTTCAACTCAGATCAATATTTCGTGTCTAATTATTTACTTATGTGGCAAGTTGCCGTGTAATAAGCGGGATAATGTACATCCAGCCGGTGGTTCTCTCAAAATAACCCCCTTCAGGCTGATCAAGACCTCATCACCCTGTCAGGGGTTATTTTGAGAGAACCACCGGCTACAGTATCCCTTACTTAATAAGCACAACAGTTTAGAACAGCTGTGCTGCTTAATATTTTATAAAATGTTGTTTTAAAGATTTGTTGATGAATAGGAAGTTCAAAATGGTATTAATCAAATCATATATATATATATATATATATATATACACACAGACACATTGACGTTCAAAAATTCGGGATCGGTAAGATAAAAAAAAAAAAAAGTAATATTGTTAAATATTATGACAATTTAAAATAACTGTTTTCTCTTTGAATATATTTTAACATTTATTTTATTCCTGTAATGCAAATCTGTATTTTAGCACCATTACTCCAGACGCAGTGTCACATGATCCTTCAGAAATCATTCTGATATGTTGATTTGATGATCAAAAAAACATTCATTATTATTTTCAGTCTTGAAAACAGTTGTGTCATTTTTTTTCATGAATAGAATTTCATGAATGATTCTTTGATGAATAGATGAATGTTACATCTTTTGTAACATAATAAATGTCTTTACTATAACTTTTGAGCAATTTAATGCATCCTTGCTGAATAAAAGTATTGATTTATTTTCATTTAAATTGAGTTACTAAGAGTAAAATGGGTAATGATACCCACTTAACAAAAGGCATTTTAACATTCAATACACCTTAATTGGAAAGATTATATTTTTGTTTACACATGGTTAAAATGTTTACTTGTAGTGGTAACCATGGAAATCTATAAAATATTATAGGCCTAATTGGATTATGGTCACTGTAATGTTCATTTTCATAAGGGACTGCCAGAGACAGGCAGTTGCACCCATAAAATGCAACCTTTTTATTTTGACAGTGTATGATTTATATTAAAATTAGTTACAGAAAAGAACAGTATGAACTTTTAACATTCAATTAAAAAAAAAAAGAATTACACAGACTATGTAGGCTACAATTTAAATTTGTTTATTGTGAAATAACTCAAACATATGATGTTTTTCTGTCTTCTGTTAAGCATTGTTCTGTGCGTTTCCCAAAAGCATCAATGGTTTCTTATGATACTTTTGGGAAGCACAGCCCTGTTTGAATGCATTGTCGGCTGACTTGCAGCATTTGTGTGTGTTTAGATGAGCAGGAAAATAGTTCTACTACACAATTATTTACTAACATAGGTTATTCATCCAATTCAATGCATATTGTACGCATCAAATTTCTTGTCAAATAAATAAAATCACTGGTAAAAAAAAACATACTCATATCGATACGCCCATTCCTAGTGCTAATCATTAGTGCAATTGTGAATTTAGTGCAACTTAAATTTGAAGATTTACTCCTTTGTTCAGAATTTAAGATTTTTTTTTAAGGAAACCTGTAGGGTGGTGGGTGCCATTTTTGTTTGAAACTGCTTTTCTCCTGGTTATGTGTAGTCAGGGAGATAGGGAAGTTCATTTGTTATTTATTTTCTTTTTGTGTTGTTTATGTAAGTTATGGTTACAAATTTTTGTTTGTTGTGTTGGCCTTTGCCCCCTCCTGAAGCTTATGTTTCCCTTTATATTTTTCTTTTGATGCAATAAACACCCATTTAAGTTCATTTGTTCCAGATGTGTGTTACTGGGGCTGGAGGCAAGAAGTTCCTGTGCTCTTTCTCTCCAAAATTTGTTACTGCTATGGCTATTACCCCTAGACTAAAAGGCCTGGCACGTAACAATATATATACAACTTAAATGGCAGTTAAACTGTAATCATGTACATCCAGCTGGACATTATCACAAGAGAAACCCATTCATACTGCTAAAACACTTATATCACTCTTTCGTGATTAATTTTGTGATATGACCGGCTGACTGTACATTAATAGGATATTATGTACATCAAGGATAATGTTTTTTTTCTTCCTCTTCATAGACACAGAAATACTGTACCATAACCTTACGGGAGATCTGGTGAAGCACAACGTGCTGACAAATACCACCGAGATTTTAGTGGAGAAAAAGATGTTTGACAGTTTCCACAGCCAGGTTCTTACCGCTTTGATTAACAGCAAAATATGCAGCTCTGTAGATGTTTTGTACTTGTAAAGAAAAGTAACTTTAGAGCCTTTTGTTTCAGGGATCCTACAAACCAACCGAATACCAAGTGTCTCCTGATCTAAAATATGTGCTGTTGCCCTACAATATTGTGCCGGTAATTGCTTTATATTCTGATTTGTAATGTGAAGAATCTAGCTGTTTGTTTCTCAAATTCTCTTGTCTTTTGTTACTAAGGTCTCATATCTGTTGCATCACATCTCTTTGTAAGAGATGACACAGTGTTCGCTTCTAAAGGACATCTCGTCTGCTCTCTTTGTTCCACAGCTTTATCGGTATTCCTTCATGGCCCAGTACATCATCTGCAGCCTTGATTCTCCGTAAGTCTGGTTGTTATGACCGAATCCTTTCAACATTCTCACTGGTTTTAGCTTCTACTGTCACTAATTCTAATGTCATGAGGGTTCAGCTCACTGAGCTTGATAGGATAGTGCCATTGTAGAGAACTGAATTGTGGGTAGCACTGCCACCTAGTGTGTTTCCTAAGATATGGTGTCATTTCCCCAGAGCTGGCCATGTCTGTGCAAATATAATTTGTCCTCAGGGTTGGTCTCCCCGATCTAAATGATTCATGTTTCATAGCCTTTAACGTCACAAGTGAATTCAGATTTTGACCCATGAAATACATCAACACGATAATTGTATAGGATACTACGGTAATTAGGCTTCAAATAGGTTAAACATGTACACTACATGCACATCTTTCTCATTCAGTACGAGAGACACACACACACACACACACACACACACAAAAACACTTTTACAGTCTCTCTGTCATTCCAAAATATATATGAGATACACATTTGTCTTTCTCTGGTGTCGCATCACAGTATGAATGGAAAGTAACAAACACACATGTAGTCATGCTATTCCTGTTTTGAGAATGGTTTGTTTTTTGACAGAGAGAAAGTGGAACTGACCCCTAATGAGGTGCAGAATACCGCACTGCAGTATGCCGGATGGGGTCCCAAAGGACAGCAACTGGTAAGAGAATCACAGACACACTTGTGTCACCAAAAAAAACCTCAAAGTAATAATGAAATATCACAAAACTAAGAGGTTGGTTTAATATACAGTAGCTTA
Organism: Abramis brama; assembly: GCF_963993115.1. Classification (NCBI taxonomy): domain Eukaryota; kingdom Metazoa; phylum Chordata; class Actinopteri; order Cypriniformes; family Leuciscidae; genus Abramis; species Abramis brama. The sequence continues at coordinate 27,895,652 of NC_139969.1, read as the reverse complement.
CCAATATAGCCTGTTGTTCATTATATCTTTAATCAGATTATGATTTTATGGAACGTGGAACAGGTTGTACAGTGGATATAAAAAGTCTACACACCTCTGTTAAAACAGCTGGTTTTGGGTGCCTGAAAACGCGAACTTTTGAAAACGGGTTTCAAAGTGCACGTTTTTGAAAACGGCCTCCATGTAAACAACAAAAACGCGAATCTCTGAAGACAATAGGCTTGTGCAGAAAACTCAAAGGAAGAACTTCTCCGTTTTAAGCATATTGTAAACGTACCCTAAAACTTAACTGCATAAGTGTGCACACCCTTTTGTAATTTAGAATGTGGTTGTTCACAGTGACCTAATCATCAAGCTCATGTGAAATAGTCTGTCTTCACCGAGTGAAGTGACTCCGATGAACTCTAAGTAAATCTCAGCTGTTCTTGTAAGATTTTTCAGAAATTTTTCACACCCTGTTTTAACAGGGTTGTGTAGATTTTTATATCCACTGTAAAAAATTTAAAGGATATCATCAGACAGGCAATATGCAGATTTACTGCTTAAATATGTAATATTAATCACAAAAAGTGTCAAGCAGGGGTAGCAAATAAAAACGGAAAATAGAGGAGCTAGATCTATTTGCAAGCAGTAACTTTTAATTGGAATAAACTCAAAATTACACAAGTAATCTAGAAACAAAAACACGGGAACAGAACAACCACAATACAGACGAGATCAGACAAAGACTAACTGAAAATGAGGACTGTATATACAGAAAGAAACACTAGGAACAAAAATTAATCTATAAGGAAAGTGTACATTTTAGCACTGCTGTTTTTTTTAGCACTAGTCATCTCTTTTAAGCTTTTAACTTAACCATTTTGAATCATCTTGCCATTTTTTTGAGGTTCACTTAAATATTCCTTCAGTGTGACATTTTTAAGTAGAAATATATAATGTACAGTACACTACTCAAAAGTTTGGGGTCAGTATAATTTTTTTTATAAATTATTCTGTGAGGACACTTTAAATTGATAAAGTCACAGTATAGACATTTATAATTCAACAATACTTTTCTTTTGATCTTTCCATTCTTCAAAGAATCCTGAAAAAAATGTATCACGGTTTCCACAGTTTTCAATATTGATGATAATACAAAATGTATCCTGAGCATCAAATGCTGAAAATTCAGCTTTACCCTCAAATTACATTTTAAATTAGATTAAAAAAAGAAAACATTTGTTTTAAATTGTAGTAATATTTCAGAATATTACTGTTTGCACTATATTTTTGATCAAATAAATTTAGCTTTGGTGAGCATAAGAGACTTCTTTTAAAAAATGAACCAACCCCAAACTTTTGAAGAATAATTTTAGACACACTGCTTTATATTTTATGCATATCCATCATTCTGCTGAACATTTCCGTGAATAAGTGTGAAGCAGCACCTGATCCGTTGTGGATCTGGAGATGTGAGCCGGTCATTTCGACCCGATTGTGTCTGTGTCCTGCTGGCAGAGAGCATTACTGTAGTAGTGGCAGATGGCAGCAGCATGACACAGACTCATTTCAGTAGAGCTCATTTTAGAAACCACGTTTCTTACTGACCTTAAATATTTTGTGTTTGCTAAGGGACTCATTACTATTACAATTCCTCTAGTTAGGGGTTAGAGATTTAAACAAACCTCTAACTAACTGTAACCTCATTCTGTACTATTTGTGCTATCCCATACACTACAGAAGAAAAAAAAAACTTTTATTTGTCTTGTTTAAAAAGTATAAAATCTAACCATTCTTAAAGGTCCCATTGCATGAAATATTTTTAAACCTTAATATGAGTTTCCCTAGCCTGCCTATGGTCCCCCATTGGCTAGACGTTTTAATGGGTGTAAACCATAGACTGTAAAAAAGATGGAAAAAGCGTCTGTGACGTCACCCATAGACTTTCTGAAGAACGGTTTTGAAGCCGTTTATGGGGGGTATGGGCGGCGCCATCTTGGAAAATCTTGGGAAATCCTAACCCCGCCCACCGTCTGGCCAATCCATATATGGGTAAAGGACGCAGCGCGCGTCACTCAGCTCGCTCTGCTACTCCGGTTATCTCTGTATATTTTAGGCAACGAAATATGTTATAAAACACCATACTAACTCTTTTCGTTTTCATTTAAAGAAATCTTAAACATTATAGCCACACAAATGTGGTTCAGGCAACGCGTATTGATTATATTCACTGCATATAACGTTTGCCTATTTATAACAAAACGAAATATAAAACACAAACCTGCCTCTTTTCGTTTTAAATATAATATAAAAATATTAAACATTTTAATATGGTCCAGGCAATATGTGCATTTGTACTAAACAACAGATGTTGCAGTAAACAACATTACAGATCATCTTCGTTGTATTAAAATTTAAAATGACAAAACTCAACCCAGTCTCTTTTTGTTAAATTTCAGTTTTATCAATATTAGCCATTATAAAAGTATAAGTAAAAGGTACAAGAAGCTATACAAATAAAGCAAACAATTCAGTCAAACATACAAAGTCAGCGCTCTAGTCTAACCATACAACGGTAAAGTTAAATAGCTTATAAAGTTATGAAACTTCCCCTCAGCCAAAACGATTGGCCAGGGAACAAATTATAGATTCACAAGACCAAAAATCACCCGTTAGATATAGACAAGACAAATTATATCTCAGAGACGCCAGAGTCAGCGGCAAACGTCAGAACGACTAGCCGAGGAAAGGCTGTTCCAGGCGGGGTACATGAACGCCGAGCGCCCGGTCATCGCTGGATCTCACAACCTGGATAAAATTTTCATAAATCTTTATAAATAAACCACAGATTTGAGCTTTAAACAACTACATTCTCGCCTGAAAAACTCTTAAAACTACATTTCATGATACAGAAACAGTAGTATTATATTTCAACTGTGTTAAAAAATGGCGCTTCTTATGTTGTCATTCTCCTTGGCACAGCCTATGCTCGTTATCAGCTGTCAATCAAGCTGTCAATCAAAGTTAACCACGCCCTTATTTGTCATACATTTTATATCTAAATACGATCTAAACTAACGAGTTAGAAAAAAATTCACCCCCCTCACAGTTGTCAGGCACTCGGAACCTATCGAAAAATACAATAAAAGTCCATGGGACCAATCTGTAAAAACATGAATTTATGCTGTGAAAACGGACATTTTAACATGTCTATGGACATGTAAATGTCTATGGACATTTACGGACAAGGGAGTAAATGTCTATGGACATTTGCTCCCTTTTGGGACCTCCCTCTAGCGGATTTTCCATGTATTGCAGTTTTTCGCACTTCCGGGTAGGCTTCATTTTTCAGATTAGAATGTTGCTGCTTGGTGTAAACCAAGCCCTGGGTATTTTTGAGAAAATGAAAGCTCAGACGGGCGAATCTAGAAATTATGTCGTCATAAGGGGAAAGGTTACCTCCCCTTTCTCTTCTTTGCCCGCAAAAAGAATTTGGCCCGCCCATGAGAAAATGAGCTGCGCGAGCGTGATATTGTTTTTTCTTTGAGAGACATCATGGCTTGCAAACGAGCGAAGCATGGCAGTTGCTCAGTGTTTGGATGTACAAATGAACACAAAAGTATTTTTTTAGTTCCTTCATCCGAGCCTCTGAAGAACCAGTGGGTTATGTGAATTTCTGATGTGTAATTGTTCAAGTTCAGACAGATAATCTTTCTCTCAAAGTCATTCAATACTGTTTATGCATCAGTAAATCAAGACAGTGACTAAACGATCAACTTCACGTTGTTTCTCTTAGTAGGATGAAAATAATCGTACTTAAACTGTGATTAATATATATCTAATCACCCAAGCTGTCAATCACACAGCGCAAGTTTATCTGGACACTTGCCAAAACTCGTTATGAAATCAATGACGCTGTTACACACAAAGAAGCTCTTACTGTACTTACCTCATGTTTGCATTGGTGAAATCATTATGGAGAGTGCAGAAACTGCGTTGCAATGATAAGATCTTCATTCACGCGATCAACAGGCTGTCATCTGCTCAATGCTCATCACTGCAACCTTTTATGTGATGGGAATAGATCTAAATACTTAAAAAACTTCTCACGATTCGTTAATCCGGATAGCTGTAATAGTAAAAACGTATAATAGTTGTAATAGTAAAAGTTTTCGAGAGAGTTCCACATGTAATACTAAATATTTCATATGCAAGCATGTCAGCCAATCACAGCAGTGGGCGTTTACACTGAAGTCTCACAGCAGACACGACCCTTCAAACAGAGCGTTCAAATCAGAGGCTAAAATCAGGCTAGGAAATATGCCTTTTATTTCTAAAAAACATACTAACATTATAAGGGCACCCCAGGAAACATTCTAAAATAATAAAATAATCCATGCAATGGGACCTTTAAATTAAGATGCATTTACTTGAGAAGCAAAATAACTTAAGAAGTTGTGCCTTGTTTTCTGAAAAATGTGTCAATGAAGCGAGAACAATAATCTTCCAGTGGGATAAGAAAAATAATCTTGGTTTCCTTTTGTATGTGTGTAAGTGTATTTTCTCTGCCCCCTTGGCTGTTTTTTTTTTTTACAAGAATACTTTTAAGTGTAGTAAGAATACATATAAACAAAAAATGGGGACAGAAAAATAAACTAAATTCAAATGGAAAAGCAGATTATTTTTCTTACACCGCATCAGATATTTGACAATACTTAATATCTTAAGTCATTTGCTCTCAGGTACATACTTATGTACTTGATTTCAGATTGTACTGGAAAACTAGACAAAAAGAGAAAGTAAAAAAGTCATTTTTTGCAGTGTTACACATTGACAGTCTTTTGTTATTAGTTTAAACAACGAGTAAATAAGTCAAACATGGGCACACAAGCATTACTGTTTATATCAGTACTGTAGTTTGTTGTTTGATTGTGTGTGTTAATGTTTGCTTTCTTGCTAACACAAACCTCATAAATAAGCGTCACTGCACTGTATTTTCATAATGTCACACAGATACATATTTGTTTTTGTGTATTATAAGCAAAGCACACATGCATGCATTTGGTGTGTGTGTGTGAGCGGAGCATCAGGTGTGTAATTTTGCAGATGCCTGTATTCTGCCCCGTGCCCTGCGCTTCGGTGATGCCTCCGGCAATTAGTTTTCCATGACAGATCAATCAGCAGGGGCCAGTGCAGCCAGAACCTACACTGAAGGTCACGTCCCAGACTCCTCCGGGGGGGCGAGAGCGGGAGACAGATCAAAATGGCGGTCATGGAAGAGCAGAGATAGAGATGTCGAGGTGCTGTCACTGTAGGAGAACGTACAGACAGCGGGACGGGGGCCAGAGTGTAGAAACATACCATTAGCTCTGTCCCAAAACCTGCTGACCTGCCACGCTGTCTACATAGGCTGCTGCCTTCTAAAAGCAGCAGTGCGTAATGCATTATATCAAGAGAGATTATCAATTTATAGATCGACCTCTGTATGCCAACAGGTTCTGACACAGTTTTCCATGTATTATGTATTATTATGTCCCTGTTAGTGCGACAAATCATGTGAAACAGTGAAATCACTCATAGTATTTTCTTTCCATCTTGAATGCGTCTCAAAAGAGCTCTACTGAACAGGGATGATGTATTATTGTAGACCAACCCGGAAGTTCGCATCACCTTCAACAAAAACCCAGCTGGATTTTTCCATTGGCTTTTGGAAATAAGCTCTATGACCAACAAAAGTTTATGATACTTACATGTTTTATGCATTATGCAAATTTGTTACAAACCTATGTAGGTTCGAGCAGGAAGTAAGGCTGGAATTAGACATTCCTGATGACTCGTTTCAGGCAGTTCTGAATCTGTTTATTTCAGATTCAGTTCAGAATCATTAATAGCAGGGGCACTTCAATGTCCCAGACAACTTCTGTAGTCTCATTTAGCCACTTGTTAGCAAGAAAAGCGAGTAAATTATGCTTTTTGTGTGATCTCTTCAAGCTGAACTATATTTTACAGAACTATATGTTTATGTAAATGACTATTCTGGTGACTAGCATTGTAAAGCTTGTGATCAAAATAGTTGAATACAGCAGGTGAGTTGGAATACCAACTAGCACTCAACTAGTACAGAGACTCCCGAACATCAAAGTGGAAATGATTTGGGATGCTCTACAAAGGCAGCAGATTTATGCATCATACAAATAGCACTCGAAGGGCACAATTGACTTGTAGTAGAGTTGCTAAGACAAAGTCGCTTTGAATGAAGAAGGTAGAACAATTATGCTGCCTAACTGTTTGAGCAACATGTCTGTGATGGCCTAAAATGCTTTTTTTTTTGCTGCCTGTCGTACGTGTTTCTCTCCTCATTAGACTGTCTATAGCAGTAAAGCAGTGATCCATTCTGTTCAGCCCATGTGAATTCACTAAGAACAGAGCACTGAGCCATTATCTTCTGTCTGTCTGTCTGTCTGTCTGTCTGTCTGTCTGTCTGTCTGTCCCATTAGCTGTTCCACTCACTCTTCATTCAGAGTAAATGACAGTGATTACATAAATGCATAACAATAACAGATAAATACCATGGCACAGTCGCAACCATTAGTCATAGGAAAGACAAAGTCCGGCCATGATTCACTAACATTGCAGTAATAAGACAAAACCACAGGTTTAAAGTTAATAAATCATAATCACAGAGCAATTATCTTAATGGTTCCATATGCAGTACAATTATCGGTCCTCAGCATTTCAAAGGCTGCATCTTAAAATAAAAAATAAAAAAGCCTTTTTACAAAATAGACACTTTTCACACTTCCACACGCAAATCATAAAGTCATTTCCTGCACACTATCATTTCGTCTGATAACATTCTGTGGTGAAAATTATAGTATTGGAAATTAAATTTTAGACATATTTGGAATAAAGTGACTGAATCTTTTGTCTTGCTAAGGCTATTTTAATAGCTAACACAATTATATCTATCTATCTATCTATCTATGTATCTATCTATCTATTTTTATATATATATATATATATATATATATATATATATATATATATATATATATATATATATATATATTTTATAATTTTACAAAAATCTTTTTTCACCCATTATTCTCATGTCTCATATTGTAAAACATTTTACTCTTTACTGACACTGTTGTTTCCTTGATATGTAAAGTAATATTTGAACAAATTATTTTGGGCAAAATTGTTGGTCGTAGCCGGAGTGATGCCACAAGTGAGCTGTAAATTGATATATAATTTTTCGCAGTAAATATTACAGTTGTTTGTTTTAAATAAAAAGCCATTCAAAAGTTCTAAAAATGAATGAGGTTTTGACGTTTCCAACAAAAATAAAGAAGCTGAAATCTGTTAGGATGAACTTTTGAATCTGTTGTGAATTTAATTGGTACATTGTAAAGCTCTCCTCTTAATGAAAAATTGGGAAACACTTTACTGTATTTTACAGTGTCTTTGTTAAACGTTACATGTAGTTACTATAGTAATTATTATAAATTGTGCCACGTCAAAACGCCTCCAGGGCACAGAAAACACAGCAGAATTTCATTAGTATCTTTATTCTATTGTATTTATTTGTGCTACTTTTTCTGTTTAATTCAAAGATTGAATTCAAGCTTAAAAAAATCAAATAAATAATTTGCACGAATTTGCACGAATAAATCATTTGTAATTATGGCCTTAAATTAATGCTCGGCAAACCAAATACAAGTAAAAACTGGTTGGCGAGCTTTTGAAACGGTGTCACTCACCAGTTCGCCGGTAACATTTTTATGAATTCTAACAATGCATGAACGTGAACAAATGAGAACGACGCTCGGGACAGTTGACAGGCCAGCGTTTCATCGTAACAAAAGTTTAAGCTTTTAAAAGTTTTGTGTGCGCACACATCCGAAGCACGCGCCCAGAAAGCCACGTCTCAGACAGCGCACGAATACTAAACTGAGCTCTCTTTCATGTATTTTGTGACAATTTTGTGTGAATTTGTCCACTCAGAGTATCCTAGTAAACATAGTCGGTTATGTCTTAAGTTAATGGGTATGTTTGGGTAAATCTCTGTACCTGAAAATAGGGAATTTTCACTGGTATCTAAAATTTTGGTGTCATTACTGCCTGTGTCATGTTCTACCTGTCAAAAATGTCATGGCTAGTATAAAATATTTATGGTTGGTATATTTTCTGAAGTCACCAGCCATTGGCAGGTGTGGCAGAAAGTTAGTTTTAGGTCCTGTTTATAATCATTTGTAATAAACACTGCAACATTCCCTAAAAAATAGGAACTGTCCATTTTGTCTTGATTTGCATAAGTTTGTGCAGCATCTATTTGTAGGATTTTGGCAGAGCATGATTCAGCTGCTGAATAAATCTCAACAGAGCTTTTGAGGCACACACACACACACACACACACACACACACACCACCACTCCCACAGCTGTCAGTCATCCTGCAGACAGGAATCTGCCATCATCCCTGATTACTGTAGCATCACACAACATTGTAAATATTCGCTTTAGATTTGCTTCCATTACAGAATAGTCCATTGAATCGGCTTTTCAACATTCATACAAATTGCTACATTCATACATGTTCATTTGTCCTATTGAGCACTAGAGTGACCTTGCACTCTTTCAGCAGCCTTGTTTCTGGAAGTGTTTTTCCCATTGTTTTCTCCATTTGCATGTCAAAATGTCTTCATTTAAGCCTCGAACCACATTTTAAAACCTGAATTAAATGACCAAGATACAAGGATGTGTACTTAAATTCTTGTATGAGGGAATGAACTACTCACTGAATTTCTAATATAAATCCATTGCGGTAATGATAAAATACAATATATTTGAAACCCATTGTAAAATATATAGAAATGTATCAATAGTTGAGAGTGTGGTGAGGTGAACAGGTCAGTTATGTCATTCACAATGTTTTATTGGAGTGAGTTTTATGGTATGATTTCTGTTTAAATGGGAACTGAGACTTGGCGATTGGTGGATATATCTTGAGGATTATGGGTAGTGTTTTTCTTCACTCTGGATTATTTTTTAAATTGAAATTATACTACTTGCAGTTTCCACAGGAGTATGGGCTCATGGTAGATCTGTCTTAAAAGTTCTATACATAATCGCTAATTCAATTTTCCCATATAGAAAAGGATGGGATTTTTACATCTGTAACCGTACTTTTTTTTATTTTTATTTTTTTTTTTATTCAATTTTTGACCACCAATTAAAGTTAAACCTTTGTCAGGTTTGACATGATCTTTCATACAATCATTTGTTTTTGTTTCCTGACAGATTTTCATCTTTGAGAATAACATCTACTACAAAGCGCACGTGAACAGCCCATCAATCCGCCTGATTTCCACGGGCAGTGTTGGGGTTATATTTAATGGACTTGCTGACTGGCTGTATGAAGGTAAAGTCCATAAGCATGAATAATAAAAAAGACAGATTATTGTGTGTGTGTGTGTGTGTGTAATAAAAGAGCAGACTTGATTGTGAGTGTCTAATGTGTTTAGTCTGAGGGGAGGATCTGTTTATTTGTACACACAGTATTGCATTTGTGTATGCCTGATCCACCTATCAGATTCAGCACTTTTCTTCTAGAGTTCAATGAACACATTAATTTTACTTTCATCTAAACTACATTGCTGGAATATACTGCTTTGCTCATAAGTTTACAGATCTTTCACAAGATATTAGGATCATACAATTCCATTTTGTTCTTTTAGAACCTCTGATGAAATGGACATAACAGATATTGAAATATATCTGGATTGATATAATAATGATGATAATAATAATAATAATTTTATATAATAATGTAGCATGCATTATTATATAAATGTTTTGAACAGGATCATTTGTTTTTGTTGTTTTATTTTATTATGTTTGCCAAATGACTTTATAATAGTTATTACTACAGTATTTGTAGTAGTAGTAATATTTTTGTTTATTTTTTATTGAGCATGTACTTTAAAAGTGAAGTTCATCTGGTTTGTTTCAAGATTGTTTCATGGTCTTAATTCTGGACACTGAACCTGTTCTTGCACAAAACTGCATTGCAATGAAGAATAGATAGTGTAAATGAAATTACCCGTCACATTTGTCTCTTTTCATACTCTAATAACCAAGGATCTTTTCTGACAAATATGAAGGGAAATTATTTGAGTAATCAGATCTGAACTCTGAGAAATCTCTGAACCCGTTCAAGGCCGTTCTGAGTTCATTTTGACAGCAGTAGATGTTCAATACCTTAGTCAGGAGGATTTAAAAAGCAGCCGAATATGTAACATTCCACAATAAATTAAAATGACATACAGTCAGCGTGATTGTAATTTGATTCTAATCATAATGCTAAACATACGACATATTGGACTGAACAAATTCCAATGATGTAGATATTATCACTTCTGTTTGTGTATGAACAGCACTGGGATGTAATATCAAGATTAAACCTTTTTATAATCCATTGTGCAATAGTTCAAGTGTAATCTCCCACAATATCCAGATTTTAATATTCATAATGATTAATGTAGCTTTTTGTGCTAAATACTTTGTTTGAATTTGGATTATGTTCACCTTGAATTTGGATTATGTTCATCTTGTGATTTTTGGGTGTTTACACACACACGCACGCACGCACACACACACACACACACACACACACACACACACACACACACACACACACACACACACACACACACACACACACACACACACACACACACACACACACGCACACACACACACACACACACACACAAATTTCCCTGTCTCTTGATTTGCACTGTGGGAATACAGCATGATGAGAAGCAAACATCTGACAGAGGGCTTTTTAATTAAAATTTTTACTTCAATAATTTGATGTGTATTCCAAGTAATTTTCAAGACATTTCATCCATCTGGAATTAATTGGAAAGTACAGTTAATTGTGGAGAAGTAATGCCCCAACTGATCTTTTTTGGATAATTATTTTACAAAGTGCAGCAAGTTTTCTGTAATGGGTATGTTTAGGGGTAGGGTTAGTGCAGAACGATAGCATATACAGTTTGTACAGTATACATCTATGGTATGTCCCCATAAAACATGGAAACTGTGTGTGTGTGCGCCTACTTAACTATATTTTAGGGACAAATTTGTACCCAGAAGTGACAAAATCTCCAAAAACCTCCCTTTAGGGATGTCCTCATTTGTAAATCGGGTATAAAAATAATCACTTTAAAAATGTCAAAATGCAGAAAGTTTTGTGTGATGGGTAGGTTTAGTATAAGTGGATAAAATATACAGTTTGTACAGTATAAAAACCATTACGTCTATAGAATGTCCCCATTTAGATAGCTAAGTAGCTCAGTAAACGTGTGTGCGTGCGTGTGTGTGTGATGGTCTGTACTTTTAAAGCAGGTCAGCAGCAGCACATTTATCACATCAGACCTCTTCATCAGGGTGTGTGTAGCTGAGTTTTGGTTCTGCCACTAAAATCCATCAAGCAGTTTGAAAGAGCTCTGCATCTGTAGCACCAGGAGTCATTCACATGTGTACGGTCTCTCTCACTCCCTCAGGTGCGAGTGATACGCTCCACATGACCTCTCTCCAGAAACACACACAAGCCTTCACTTGCTCAGACTCCAACAATGATTTAACGCCTTCATTTCCCTTCATTTGTGGCTTGTAATGAGAATGTTATTTCAAGCTTGTTGGGGTAATAAACTTGGTGCAGTTATTTTGCTTTATATTGTTTGTTTGGCCAAAGACAGTTTGGTTTTCAGAGCATTAGAGGCAAACAGACCAATATTATATAACCTTAATCATACATTTCCTTATGGAGATTATTGTTTTTCCTCGTCATTCTCAGTTTTCTGTCATTCCTGCTGTATGAGGGCACATTGGCTGCGGGTTTGTTTTTGATGCATGCTGCCCAGTAATTGGTTTTATCCTGAATTAACCTCCGAGTCTGAGGCTAGTAGTCACATGCTAGTACAACTTCTGTTTATTCTCTGCTGTGTAAAGATCTCTGCTGCCATCCTGTGGTTTCACATTTCATGATAGATTGCATTTTATCAGAACAGACAGAACGAGAATTGCTTCACAGAGAAAACTTTAAGGGGTAGTTCACTCAAAAATGCAAATCCTCTCATCTTTTACTGACCTTTGTGTTCATCAGTGGAACATAAATTAAGATATTTTGAAGAATGTTCAAGCTGCTCCTTTCCATATAACAAAATGGTGTTTTATGGTGTTTTGGTGGTATCCATGTTTGTTGTATGGAAAACAGTGTTATTGTTAACTAAAAGTGTTTAAAAAAATCTGTAATTGAAATAAAGTTGAAATAACATAAAAAATATAAATATTAGATGAAAAACTTAACTGAAGTAACTAAATGAAATAAAATAAGTATTAAAATTAAAATTGACTAAAACTGAAATAAAAATAGACATTAGAAAATTACTAAAAATGACACAGCACATAACAAAATTACTATAAATAAAAATTGTAATTAAAAAAAAAATCTTATTCAAAATATGAATGAATACTATAATAGTTTATAAATAATACTAAAATAACACTGCCTGCAGACGCATCTAATTTATTTTATTTTGTGTTTCACAGAAACACAGGTTTGTAACAACATGAAGTTGAATCAACTGACAACATTTTCATGATTAAATGAATTATTCCATGGTGCAGCGTCATGAGCCCAGGTGCTCATGTGGGTCATTCTGGTTTCAGTTCAGACTGTGTTCATTATACAAAATGTCTGTGGGCATCTGGGCTTACTCATGAATTTCTGTTTAAATGGTTCTTAAAAATCAAGTAGATTGATGTTTTTAATGCCACAGTTTGTATAAGAATTTATGCAAATATCTTGAATAAGGCCAATTTTTGCAGCATAAAAAAATAAAATCAGCCATGTCAGTGTTCTTCTTGTCTAGTTCTGGTTACACACTGGCTTAATGAGCTTCAGGGGTCCATTTAGCAGTGTTACCGGCAGTCATATTTTCCAATCTCTCGACTGACGGCAGTGTTGTTCCTCCTGTCAGCTTTATAGAGTGATTGATGAGACTCCCGAGGCAGGAGCCTAAAGGCAAATGGATGCGATAAATCACGCAGGCTGTTTTTGCACATGTTGCACTTACGTATTTTGCAGCGTGCCCTCTGTCTGCATTTGCTTCAAAGTATATTTAATCTAACGCATATTAGCGGCTATGGATACGATAGAGATACGGTCACTATGCAACAGAGATTTCCAGGACATGCGTCACTTGTTTGCATAGTACAATGCTTCATAAAGCTTCAATTTTGTGTCTAACACACTTATGTGTTCATTTGCTTGTGCTTGCAGAGGAGATCTTCCAGAATCACATCGCTCACTGGTGGTCCCCAGATGGTCTCAGACTGGCATATGCCACCATCAATGACACTCTGGTACCCAAGATGGAGATACCCATGTTTACAAGCGCTCTGTATCCCAGCGGACAGGAGTACCGCTACCCTAAAGTAAATCTCTGCTGGTTCTTCTTAAGGTTAAACCAAGGCTTGATTGTGTGTTCCTCACTGTATTTTCCAATGTCACTGTGAACTTGAAATGCTATCTGATTGGTGGCCTAATTGTGACATTTAAAGGGATAGTTCACCCAAAAATGAAAATTCTGTCATCATTTACTCACCCTCAAGTCTCGGCAAGTTCATAAAGAGATTGTAAAAGTAATCTATTTTAATCAAGCCTGTTACTCCAAGTCTTCTGAAGAGATGCGACCACTTCACATGATGAACAGATTTAGTTTTGACTTAACATATAGCACTCTCACATATAAACACTGATAAATGCACATATAAAGCTCATCAAAATTGTCGTGCTTGTTTGACACGTGAGAACAAACCTCATTAATCCTTGTGAGGGAATTTTACAAATATATTCATTTTGAAGAAAAAATTATGGGTTTGGAATGACATTATGGTGAATTTATGTGAAGCCAAGTCACATTTATTATAGCGCTTTGTACAATACAGAATGTTTCAAAGCAGCTTTACTGTGATAAATAGGAAAATAATGATCAATGGTGCAAACAGAATTCAGTTCTGCTGTAAAGCAGCTCTAGAAAACACAATAGTGTCCTTTTCCAGCTGAAGTCAGTTCAATGTTGATAACATTCAGTTCAATTACAGTGTTGATGTTGCAAAAATCATCATTTATGAAACCTTAAAAGTCCCCTGAAATCAAAATGTAAGTTGTTTTTTTAGCTTTTAGTATGAATATGTTAGTCTTAAGGTTATGAATAAGCTGGTGTGTTCCAAAACAATGACAAATATCTTCTAAATGCAAATGAAGCATTCAAAACGTACAGTATCCCACTTCCGCTAAAATGGATCACGGATTTTTATGACATCACTGCAGACTTTAGCTTCTCATCACATCTTCTGCCCAATCAAATGCTCTCTAGAATCTAAAGTGTCCCGCCCCCTATACTATAAATACCACCTGGCCAAAACAACCATTGACACGTCACAGAACAATATGAGTTGGAGATGGGTGTTCGGTTGCTCAAACGTTCAAGTTTTATTCCGTTTTCCAACTGTACGTCGGTTAAGAATGAAATGGCTAGAATTTAATCACACCTCTACTATTGTATCCAACGTATCATCAGCGCTCGGATTCGCTTCCATGGTGCTGTCAAGTACGACTTGCAGTCTGTGAGGTAAACTAAACGCTATTGGCTATTTGAAAAGGGGGAGGAGCCATTCAATATTTCCCGCCTTAGCTTCCTGTTTCAGTGGAAATTACGTCAACGCATCATAAAGCTGCGTGTTGCAAGGCACTTCAGTGGGGCTTTAAGTTGAATCAGGTATGAAGCACTCTGCAGAAAACAGTAGTGTCGTTGTCCAGCTCAATTCAGTTCTCATCCAGTCAAATCAAGAATATTGCTGAATATTAAGTGTCCCCAACAAAGCAAGCCAAAGGTGACAGTGGCAAGGAACCCAAACTCCAAATGGAAAAAAAAAACTTTGGGAGAAACCAGGCTTAGTCGGGGAACCAATTCTCCTCTGCTAAACGAACATGGTGCGATTATCATTCCAGCCTGCATTACAAATGATGATAGACTTTTCTATTTTGGGTTAACTTAAGCACCTTAGTGACATAACTAAATCAGGTTTAATAATAGTTATGGCAAGCAAAGCTGTCCATCTGCATGTTTCTCATTTTACATAACATGCGTTCATTTGCCAGACAGTTTTATCCAAACACATCTTACAGTGCATTCAATGTATCTTAAGAAATGAACCCATGTACGTCCTGCTTTACCAATTGAACTTTAATGGAATAGATAAAAATCGTGAGCGTATATTTTGTGGTGTTTGTCATGAATGATGACCGAATGTCTCTCTTTAGGCCGGGGAGGAGAACCCTGATATCTATTTGTCAGTGGTGAGTCTGAATGGCCCTTTACACACAGTGAGGATGAAAAAACCAGAAGACCCCAGAATCAGGTGAAGATTTGCCAGTGACAACATATTTAGTAACTTTATCTGTTGCTTTAGTCAAGTTTACATTGACCTGAAAAGTATTTGGACCCTTAAAAATGTATGAATGTCAGTTATTGTATTAAACAACAAAATCAAAAGGCATCCAACAAATTATACTATAACCTTTAAAAACTTACTTCACTATTCTGAGCCATTTTTGCCTTGACTGTTAAACAGCAGGTGTAACATCATCTGACAACCAAATGGCACAATTCTTTATCACAATACTTTATTTGATTATTTGACTTTACTTCATTACTCCAGTCTTCAGTGTCACGTGATCCTTCAGAAATCATTCTGATATGATGATTTGATGATCAAGAAACATTATCAGTGTTGAAATCAGTAGTGCTGCTTAATATTTTTGTGGAAACCGTCATACAGTTTTTACATTTTTTCTTCAGGATTCTTTGATGAATAGAAAATTCAACTGTCAGCTTTGATTAATTTAATACAAACTTTGTAAACAGGCTAAAGTTAGACTAATGTACTGCATTAATTGGCTTGAATGGCTTTATTAAGAAAATCTCTTCAGAGCGTTTTGGAGCTTTTTTTTAAACAAACAAAGTTCAGACACACATTTGACACACTTTGAAATGAGTATTTTTAACTAGCATCTCTATGCAGGAAAGAGTACTACATTACCATGGTGAAGTGGGCGACCAGCACTAAACTAGCAGTGAACTGGCTGAACCGAGCGCAGAACAACTCCATCCTGACCTTATGTGAAGCCACCACAGGCATCTGCACCAAGGTACCTTCTCATATACACTAGCAAACCATCTTAATTATCACAGTTTTCCATGTTTAGAACAATAGTCATTAAGACTATACAATAACACAAATGGAAGGATGTGAATGACGTAGTGACCTTTCATTTTCCGGATAAGCCTGTATGTGTGACAGTGCCTATTGTTACATCCAAATGCATGTCAGTTAAATGAAAGAAAAGATGAGGCAAGTGCTTTGGTTGCACTGTCTATAAAGGACTTTGTCGCACATGGTAAACAATAATCTTCCGGTGTGTTTTCAGAAACATGAAGATGAAAGCGACAGCTGGCTTCACAGACAGGTGAGTCACGCATCGCACAGACACATACGGCGTGTGGGATGTGTGTGTAAGAGGTGCTTCTCAAATGAATGTTCGCTGATGGGAAGACGTGAATCTCTCCACAGAATGAACCCCCGCTCTTCTCCAGAGACGGTTTCAGGTTGTTCTTCACCCGAGCCGTTCCACAAGGGGGCCGAGGGAAGTTTTTCCACATATCAATGTCCACTTCCCAGGTGAGCTGTCACTGATAAACTACCATATTACTTGTGAAGGTTTAACAGCACATTAAATGTAAGAAGTGACTTCCTGTTGTCGTCTCTTTCAGCCCAACAGCAGCGCAGACACACTACAGTCCCTGACGTCAGGAGACTGGGACGTGACGCAGATTTTAGCCTTCAATGAGGACACCAAACTTGTGTAAGCATGTGATCAGCAGCATGAAAAAGGTCCAGATGCTGGATTCTGTCCATATTGTCTGTAAAAATGTCAAAATTATTGCTTAAAATTTACATTTAAAGTAAAGCAGTATGCCATTATCTGCTTTTGTAACGTATCAGGAATAGATCTGACAACAACAATGTCTTTGCAGATACTTTCTGAGTACTGAAGATGATACAAGACGGCGTCACCTCTACAGGTATGATAAATGGCGTGTGACACACAGCGAAGTATTTGTAAGCATTGCACTGTTGACATGTGTTGTGTTTTAGTGCCAACACCACAGGATCCTTCAACCGCCAATGTCTTTCCTGTCAATCCACCTGTGGCTACGTCAGTGGATCGTTCAGCCCAGAAGCTAACTACTTCCTTCTCAACTGCAAAGGTTTCGCTTTTTTTCACTATGCAAAACATCTGTAAATATCTTGTCTTATAGAGTGAAAGAGTGTCCGTCCACTTTCTCAGCAGCCTTGGTTCCTGAAGTATTTTTCCCATAGTGATTTTTAAATTAGTCTTTGTTAAAGAGTTACACGCCGTGAACCAAACCGACCAGTTACAAGGTGAATCAAAACACTACAAAGTTTGATTTGAAGCTACAACAACAAAAAAAGTGTATGAAAATCTGACAAAAAGACAAAAGACTGTATGTAATGGCTTTAATGAGGGAAATAACTAAAAAATCCCAGAAGCACTGTGAATGACATAAATTAAAAAATTATAAATTTGAAAGATTTGGAGCAGGGATGGAATAAACAGTTTCTACAGTATACAAATAATTGTCTATGGAATGTCTCCATAAAACCCGTGTGTGTGTGTGTTTAAGTAGTAGAAAGACTGTTACGTCATTTTCAGTGCTTCATGGGAGTGGGTGAATGCTTCGTTTGGCATGATTTGCTTGCCGCTATTCTCTGATTGGTGGATTTCTTTACAGAATCATTGGTAATGTAGTTTTGTAGTAATGTAATTCTGTTGTGAAACATAATTATTTACAAAATAAGTTGAAATCATGTGAACAGATCATCTTTAAAAGTTTAGAAGTTATCAATAAAAATCTGTCGAGAAAATAGAAGTTTTTACTTTCGGAACCCAACTGTTGCACTCTATTACATGGTTCTCTGGAATACTTGATTTTGATTGGTCAATCGCTGCATTCTGCAGTCAGATGTTGTATAATTGATCGTTGTCATAAGAAACCAATCTCCTACATTTCTGGTTTTGTCTGTCTCATTTCTTTCTGTATAAAATCAAATAGTTACTCCAAGTAATATGCAAAAATGAAACAAGACCTCTCAGCTTCACGGTCCTGATAGTCACATTGCCAGACCGTTGACTAAAAAGCATAACGTTTTATTTTTATTGAAATAGATCCTACCACAGTAATAGGTCAGCAAGAAGTACTAACAGACTGGAAATAAAATGCAGTGTAAAGTCAGTGTTTCGTTTATTTGTTTGTTTTTTCCCTGTTCTGTTAGATTCTAGTTTCTCTTTCTGAAGCGCACAGTTGAGAGTTCGGCTCACTGACTCTCTCACTGATCTAAGTGTGTTAGTCATGACATAATTTCCATGCTGTGTGTTTTATCAACAATAAAGCATGGTTGTCATGGTCACTGATCTGTTTAGCAGACTCTGATGAGCTCAAGGAAAGGTCAGTGTTTGTGTTATTAAGTAGATGAAGTCAGAGAAGAGTTGCATGCTGCTTCACCCAGACCTAAGCAAAGAAAGATTGTTTCTTGTGTAGATCAAATCAAGCATTGGGTCAGTTTTAGTACTGTATAATTATTCTATTTTCAGTGATCCTCGACCATATTGTTGCATTCGAAAACAATACGTCACTCTAGTTCACGCGTTGAAGTGATTTTAATCACAGGTTGAGGGGGTTTGAGTGCATCGATAAGTTCCTGAAAACCCCAAATCCAGCTTAGATGAACAGAGCTCATCTAATCATTACTATATGTGTTATAATAGACATTTCATCAGTTATATAACTGGAGCTGAAGCGGTTACCCAGACAGCAACATAGTGTCAGCCCAGATCCGGCCCACATCTGGTACGTGTGGATTCCATGTGGACCGGATCTGGACCGACACTGTTGCTGTCTGGGTAACGTGTGACATCATCACTGTAGTAGTACATTATCCTTCTATCAGTGCCAGATTGAGCTCATTCAAGTACAGCCATACCATCAAATTCATCCCTGGGACTGTGGAATGAATTTATATACTTGTATTAAAAATACCTTTATTCAGAAAGGATGCATTAAACTGATCAAAAGTGACAGTAAAGCATTAATAATGTTATATAAGATTTCAATTTTAAATAATATGAATGCTGTTCTTTTGAACTTTCTATTCGTCAAAGAATCAAATAAAAGTATCACGGTTTCCACTAAAATATTAAGCAGCACAACTGTTTTCAACATTGATAATAATAAGAAATGTTTCTTGAGCAGAAAATCAGCATATTAGAATGATTTCTGAAGGATCATGTGACACTGTTGGATCTACTAGGTGGGAAACATAAGCATTTATATCAAAATATTCGTAACATTTTGGTCGATGCATGCAAATGATAAAAAATACTGGAAAAAATAATGGTCCTTATCACAAATGTGAATTTATTCATATATATATATATATATATATATATATATATATATATATATATATGTATATGTATGTGTGTATATACAGTGAGGAAAATAAGTATTTGAACACCCTGCTATTTTGCAAGTTCTCCCACTTGGAAATCATGGAGGGGTCTGAAATTGTCATCGTAGGTGCATGTCCACTGTGAGAGACATAATCTAATAAAAAAAAATCCAGAAATCACAATATATGATTTTTTAACTATTTATTTGTATGATACAGCTGCAAATAAGTATTTGAACACCTGTCTATCAGCTAGAATTCTGACCCTCAAAGACCTGTTAGTCTGCCTTTAAAATGTCCACCTCCACTCCATTTATTATCCTAAATTAGATGCACCTGTTTGAGGTCGTTAGCTGCATAAAGACACCTGTCCACCCCATACAGTCAGTAAGAATCCAACTACTAACATGGCCAAGACCAAAGAGCTGTCCAAAGACACTAGAGACAAAATTGTACACCTCCACAAGGCTAGAAAGGGCTACGGGGAAATTGCCAAGCAGCTTGGTGAAAAAAGGTCCACTGTTGGAGCAATCATTAGAAAATGGAAGAAGCTAAACATGACTGTCAATCTCCCTCGGACTGGGGCTCCATGCAAGATCTCACCTCGTGGGGTCTCAATGATCCTAAGAAAGGTGAGAAATCAGCCCAGAACTACACGGGAGGAGCTGGTCAATGACCTGAAAAGAGCTGGGACCACCGTTTCCAAGGTTACTGTTGGTAATACACTAAGACGTCATGGTTTGAAATCATGCATGGCACGGAAGGTTCCCCTGCTTAAACCAGCACATGTCAAGGCCCGTCTTAAGTTTGCCAATGACCATTTGAATGATCCAGAGGAGTCATGGGAGAAAGTCATGTGGTCAGATGAGACCAAAATAGAACTTTTTGGTCATAATTCCACTAAACGTGTTTGGAGGAAGAAGAATGATGAGTACCATCCCAAGAACACCATCCCTACTGTGAAGCATGGGGGTGGTAGCATCATGCTTTGGGGGTGTTTTTCTGCACATGGGACAGGGCGACTGCACTGTATTAAGGAGAGGATGACCGGTGCCATGTATTGCGAGATTTTGGGGAACAACCTCCTTCCCTCAGTTAGAGCATTGAAGATGGGTCGAGGCTGGGTCTTCCAACATGACAATGACCCGAAGCCAGCATAACCAAGGAGTGGCTCTGTAAGAAGCATATCAAGGTTCTGGCGTGGCCTAGCCAGTCTCCAGACCTAAACCCAATAGAGAATCTTTGGAGGGAGCTCAAACTCCGTGTTTCTCAGCGACAGCCCAGAAACCTGACTGATCTAGAGAAGATCTGTGTGGAGGAGTGGGCCAAAATCCCTCCTGCAGTGTGTGCAAACCTGGTGAAAAACTACAGGAAACATTTGACCTCTGTAATTGCAAACAAAGGCTACTGTACCAAATATTAACATTGATTTTCTCAGGTGTTCAAATACTTATTTGCAGCTGTATCATACAAATGAATAGTTAAAAAAATCATACATTGTGATTTCTGGATTTTTTTTTTTAGATTATGTCTCTCACAGTGGACATGCACCTACGATGACAATTTCAGACCCCTCCATGATTTCTAAGTGGGAGAACTTGCAAAATAGCAGGGTGTTCAAATACTTATTTTCCTCACTGTATATATATGTATGTGTGTGTGTGTGTATATGTAAGGAATAATTGACGACAGGCCGTTGAATTATTAGAAAAATAATGCACACCCGAGGTGGTAATGCGGTCACAACGCGAAGCGGAGTGGCCGTTCACCTCGGGTGTGCATTATTTTTCTAATAATTCAACGGCCTGAAGTCAATTATTCCGCTTATACTACAGTTACCACACCTCGAAACATTGTTCAGATTATGTTTTTTAAGACGTTTGTAAAGTTTTTGTCATTAAAATGCTGTATGTAGGACTAATTTCTTACGCATCTAATCCCATGCCTCAGTTGCTAATTCCAAAACGTCATTTTAGAGTTAGTAACGGAGGTTTGAGCCACTGATAGCAGACTAATGCTGGGGACACACGACTAGCTGACACATTCTCTGACTGTTTTCATCGACTGCAGCAGATTTTAAACACCGACTCTGAACACAGACTGAACGCGCGTTTGGGCATGATCAGTCATAAGTATTAAATAACATTCATAACCGGCCTTAAAGTGTGTCCCCGGCTTTATGCCGTTATTAATGCAGTTATTAGAGAGAGATGTTGCAATAATGAGACAGAAAAGCATGTGCGTCAATATTATTATTTATTTATTAATTAATTCAATTCGTTTTAATGCATTCGTTCATTTTTTCTATTATTTACAGATGACAGTAGACTAGCCAAATAAATGAAACACAAAGCCCTTTTAACAAGTAGGCCTATTAATAATTATTTATTTGTTATATTATCTGCAATAAAAATCCGTGCTGCAGGACTATCCATTTATTTAGCCTATATTCAGTTTAATTTTCTATTAATTATATAGGACTATATACTTTATTTATTAAAATTAAACTGCATGTTTCCATTGATTGTGAAGCTAGACATTGAAAATTGCAGATCAAACGCACAGGGCTAAATGCTTTTTCTTGTTATGAATTGTATCCTATTTTCCGTTATTACAGTTGACTACGCGAAGTGATATGGAACTGTAATGCGGTCAAGACCTGCCTGGAACTACTTTAGCCGTGCGTTTCCCTGAAAATAATGCACACACGTTTGTCAACCAATCAGATTCAAGCATTCAACGGCCCTGTAGTATAAATATATATATATATATATATATATATATATATATATATATATATATATATATATGTATGTATGTATGTATGTATATAGTTTTAGTTTTTAATGACCCTACAAGTTTGATTAAACCATCCACATATGAGGACAATATATAGCTCACAGAAAAATACATTGACTACAGCATAAGTTATTCATATTTAATTGGTTCTGTCTTGTTTGTGCATGTGTTCATAATTTCTTTGTATGACTGCCTGGCCAAAAATGATGTCTTCCCAATTTGGCATTTTTTATTGCATTATCACAAATAAAACAATTGACTCCGAGCACAACTACACAATATGGTTGCAAAATCTTTAACACATTTTTGATAATTTGAATAAAGTTTAACATCACTTTTGGCCACTACTGTGTAAAATGCTGTTATGTGCCATATTACACTATTCTTCTGTGTTTTTTTCTGTCCAGGCCCGGTTGTGCCATTCACAGCCGTGTACAGCACCAGAGACGGAAAGTATGAGCGTGAGTCCTCTGTTACACTATCACAGACACACGATCTCATTCACTTTATCAGCTCTGGACACAACACGCCAAGAGCTTGTTTTACTGGAAGGGTATTTCTCACCCGGAGGACATGATAGAAGACCTAGATATGCGCTTTTTCAATGGAGGTGTGCTTGAAGATAAACGCTACAAGAAACACCTCAAATGTAAGATAAACATTTATCAAATTCAGTCAGACGAATTGTTTTAGCACCATGTCCTTAGATGTGAAAGAGTGGAAGTGGAAGACAATTGAGAATGACTGTGTCTTGAAGAATTAGCAGTGATTATCATCGACCCCTTGAGGAGAAAAAAGGAAGGAGGACAATCTGACTTGCTTTAACTCACTGATTCACTGGCGCTCATAAGTGGTCATTTCGATTCCCATATTAATATCTCTCTCTGTCGACATTCTGATGAAAAACATACTAATGTCATTTTATTAAAGTTGATGTTTTACCAGTGCACTTTACTACTGTACACTATCGTTCAAAAGTTTGGGGTCAGTAAGAATTTTTTTAAGAAATTAATACTTTTATTCAGCAAGGATGTATTCAATTTTAAAAAAGTGACAGTAAAGACATTTATAATGTTACAAATAATTTCTATTCCAAGTATGAATGTACTATTCATCAAAGAATCTTGAAAAATATTAAGCAGCACAACAGTTTTCAACATTGATAATAATCAGAAATGTTTCTTGAGCATCATATTAGAATGATTTCTGAAGGATCATGTGACACTGAAGACTGGAGTAATGATCCTGAAAATTCAGCTTTGCATCACAGGAATACATTACATTTTAAATATGTAAAGTAGAAAGTGGTTTGATCAAATTAATCAAGCCTTTGTGAGCATAAGAGACTCCAGAATGTCGTACCAACCCCACTAGTGTACATTTGATAGCATTTAGATGCATCTCTCTGAACATCTATGGTTTCCCTCAGATGTGATGGATGTGGAGACCAATGAGGAGTTGAACACCACCGTGAACAACACACAGATGCCCAGAGTAGAGTACGAAAAGATCAGCGTTGATGATTACAGTGAGTATCTTATAGAATCAGTTTGTTTTTTTAAATGTATAAGCCAATGACTGACAAAGCACAGTAAGTTTTCCATCATTTGCACAGGTCTGAACACCCAGATTCTGAAGCCAGCAGGGTTTACAGAGAAGGCTCACTACCCCGTCCTGCTGCTGGTGTAAGTGTTACACACACTGAACTGACACATGATACACACCAAGCACACAGAACACAAGAACACACCCCAGTATTCCTCCAGCACATGAGAGATTCTCAGGAGTGACTGCATTAGTGCCGCTGTTGCTGCGGGTGAGTATCATGAAAGACATCAGGGCTTTTTCTCTCCAAAATCAAATGAAAGAAAGAAGGAAATGATGCCTATTTAGGGTCATTATGATTTTATTTTTTGCATTGTGAGATTATTTTCCTTCTGCTCCACCCGGTTCTTTTTTTCTCTCACCCTCTCTCTCTCTACATATGAATTCAGGTCAATTTATTTCACAGTCATTTCAATGGCAAAAACTAGCGTCCCATATCATTTAGTGTCCAATATGACATGTACAATATAATTGACATTTTTTCTATATAATTTCTTTTTTCTTATTCTTTCTTCTCGTTTCTTTTCTTTTCCTTTTGTTTTGGGGTGAAATGTGACCCTGACAATTCTCTATAACATTCAGCCAGTAAGTTTTAAGAAGGTCTCTGAAACCATATGAAACAGCAGTGAAAGTGTTGTGATATTGTTTTGAGGCCTCTCTTTGATCAGATGTACTGATGTACCGTGATAGGGACGGCACCCCCGGTGGTCAGGTGGTGACGGAGCAGTTTCATGTGGACTGGACCACGGTTCTGGTCAGCTCCTTCAACGTCATAGTCATGCGCCTGGACGGCCGCGGCAGTGGGTTTCAGGGCACAAACCTCCTCCATCGCGTGAAGAAGAAACTGGGGGAGTTTGAGGAGAGAGACCAGCTGGAAGCTCTTAGGTCAGATCATCGACGGGAACTACAATAAAGCAGCATCAATCCTGAACGACAGTTTACTTCACGTTT
The DNA here is from genome assembly GCF_963993115.1 of Abramis brama. Taxonomy (NCBI): domain Eukaryota; kingdom Metazoa; phylum Chordata; class Actinopteri; order Cypriniformes; family Leuciscidae; genus Abramis; species Abramis brama. The sequence continues at coordinate 27,870,645 of NC_139969.1, read as the reverse complement.
ATATCTCTTCTATGATTCTCTGCAGAAATATAGCACAGTTCCCGTACATTGACACCTCAAGAATTGGAGTTTATGGAAAGGTGCGTTTGCTTGTTGACTGTTGGGGAATAACTGACTACAAGTAGTAATGATACTAACATATATATATATATAAGCCTTTAAAGCCTACTGTCATATTTGATTGAATTGAAAAAAGCCCTCTGTATTGTCACCATGAGGCAAACTTTGCTGAAAAACCGGTTGTACACAATCTGCTACATGCCTTTTGTCATCTGATTAATAGTTGTTTATTAAGTATTAAATGCCTTTTAGTGTAATTGTAAAAATGTCCACCTGCAGGTTGTGGTACACGTGTCTTTTTACTGTGAAATCTTTACAGATTTTTATAAAGTAAACATAAAAAATAACATTAATATTGCTAGTTATGCTATCAAATTGATGAATTGCAATTAATCGCATCTAACATAAAAGTTTGAATTTATAATGTGTGTGTGTGTGTATTATTATATATATATGTGTGTGTGAGTGTGAGTGTGCGTGTTTGTGTATATATATGTTTTTATAAATATACGTGTGTATATACAGTATATATACATACAGACATGGATTATATATATATATATATATATATATATATACATATACATATATATATACACGCACTTTATGTAAACAAAGACTTGTATGTTAGATTATTTTAGAAGCGATTAATCGATTTGACAGCACTAATTGCTAGTAATATTTCAAGTTTACTTGATTATCCGTACATAATTTTTTAGAAAATCATATTAAAACGTATCAAACATGACAATTAAGGAACGTTTATTTGTTCATCCCTCAATCATTGTATTGCATTGTTTGTACATACATGTTTCGCCCCCACAATAAAACTACAGAGCTTTGATTATAAAACTAAGCATTTAAATTTGTATCTTACTAAGACATATTATTGGAAGATTTAGATCCACAACTGATATCTATATGCATTTTTGTCAGCTATACTGTTAAAAAGATCTCATTTACATTACAAGCTTTCAAAAGTATCTCACTTTTTGGTCATTTAAATAACAACTGCACCAAATTGCATATTTTTGCCTCAGAGTTTTTTTCCTCATGTATGAGCTCCATATTCTACCATATCATACTACTATTTTTCCAGTAGTGGGGTAGCTTGACAAAATGCTGTGATTGTTTTTATATCACATTAGACCTAGAAAACATTTTGTTTATTTGTAATAACATACACTGATGATTCATTTGAGCACCTGGAGGCAATTTCAAGTTGCCTCCAGGTGCTCTGCATTGTTGGATTCATATTAATATTCTCAAAATTCTCTCTTGATGAAATGTATGACTGTATCATTCAGCATCAGTTTTGTTCATGCATGACTAATAACCTTTTTTTTGTTGTCGTCTGCCTCAGGCATATGGAGGATATCTGACCAGCCGACTCTTGCGCTCGGATGAACTTTCAAACACGTTTAAATTCAATATCAAGTGTGGCACTGCCATCTCCCCCATCACCGATTTCTCTTTATATGGTATGATGTCATATCCTGTCATTCATTTTTTTAAATAAAAGGGATGGACTCATTTCATTGTTAATCATGAACGTCTGTCCCACAGCTTCTGCATTTTCTGAACGCTATTTAGGATTACCGCAGTCCAATAAGAGAGTGTATGAGGTAATGTGCACCAACATAGTATGGTTCTAGGTCAAGTCAAATAAAAGTTACATATTGCTTGTATTTTAATCTATTTATTTTTCAGATGGCACATTTAACAGACCACATGGAGCAACTGAGGGACAAGAAACTCATGATAATCCACCCAACGGCTGATGGTAACCTTTGATTTAAGCTTCTTGTGCTTGACGTGTTTATTTCTGAAATACATGCTTGTCTTAAATCTGTTTCACTGACACTAGATTATGTGTAACATTTCTTTGTTCACACAGAGAAAGTCCATTTTCAGCACACAGCCAAATTTATCACCAATTTGATAAATGAGAAGGCTAATTATACATTACAGGTAAGAGCTTCTCATCCACTATTTAAAGCTCTCAGCAACTGACTCGTGTTTCGTCTTTTTAGTGGTTTGTTGCAACAGACATATTGCTCATACTAAAAGTCTTGCGATTTTAACTAATTATTAAATGTTATTAACTCTTTCGGTGCCATAAACATGAATGACACCTCAAATCTTGTGGCTCATTGAGTAATACAAGCTTCTCACATGAGTAATACATTTATTTTTCATCGAATCCCGTTTCGTTTGGAAATCGAGGGTAGTAAAATGGGTAGTACTTGAGTGGGTGAGGCAATTGCATACTTTTTTTCTTTTCTTTTTTTTGTCAGATCTACCCAGATGAAGGTCACTTCCTTCACTCGAAAGACTCGCAGCAACATCTAAGTCAGTCGCTGGTCAACTTCTTCGTGGAGTGTTTCAGACCACCAGAGATACCGCCTGAAGAGAAACTGGAGCAGGACAACGAGGATGATGGTTAAAGGCCTATTCATATCCAGCACAAGCCAGCTTACAGCCCAATATGCAAACTCCTTCCCTCCATTACACCCTCCTCCATTCCCATGTTAGTTCTGATGGCTTCTCCTGAGCCTCTGCATGGACCACGCCCCTCAACTCTGATTGGCTCATTGGATCCAGGAAAGAGTTTGAATGACTTGGTGATAAAATAACCTGTGGAGGTACATGTTGAACCATTTCATACTCACAGTGTGAGAAAACTGGATGAACTGGAGTGATTCAAATAAACTGTCGAGCTCTTTTGCTTGTGTTCTCTTATTCGTGCATTGCTTACAGAAAGCTTTAAGAGATGACAGCACAATATACAGAAGAATGATTGGCCAGAGTACCGAAGCTGCAAATTACTCAATTATTTTCCCGGCTGCATAGCATTCTGAGTTTAATCCAGTTATTACAGTTTAGGGCCTTTATTTGGGTATAAATGTCATTGTGAACCCATTTGTTTCTGTCGTCAATGTCAAAGTTATCAGGCCTGTTGGTGCAGAACAAATTTGTGCAAAATGTTCATAAAACCATTTCATGTGTCAGCTGAATGTGGCAATTTACGCAAGAAAAAAAAAAATTGGAGCATAAATCATTCACATAAAAATTCTTACTGGGATTTGTTGTGATCGTTTCACAAGGCCTTTTGTTGCATCAAATGTGCTACAGTAAAACAGTTGCTTTAAAATGTATCTGTTGTAGTAATGATCCACAGCAGCATCCATATTGTTTATTAGTGAATCAGCCCATTCTGAGAAGGATAGTCTTCTTTTTAACGAGTGCAGCTGCAAATCTCTATGAATATTCTTTGTCACTGTGCCTTATTGGAATAAACCTGCTCAAGATAGGCAGTCCATGAGGTAGGACAAATCATTTATGGACAGATTGGGAAAAAATAAAATAAAAAATTAGATTTATGTTATCAAAGAGAGGACTAAGAACCATGCAACAATCCTGCCAAGAGCATTTTCTTTACAGTCCTGTGTACTGGTTAAGTTGTAAATTAATACAGTAGGTTAACTGTGAATTCAGAATTCATAGGACTAGCATCTTTGGGCAGGTATGTGTTTTTTTGTTTAATTTTTTTGTCATACATGGTTACGAAGGTCTTTGAAGAACGTTTTGCATAGAATATATTTTCTTGCTATATAATTTGGCATGGTGGCAAGATGGTTTCTTTTGTGTTAATGTATCTATTTTCATGTCACTACTTTTGACAGCTTGAATGTTCCTATGTGGTTCCACTGAATTTGTTGTTGTAAGTGAAATCCTGTCTTGTAAGCTGAACGCACTGATGTGTAAATTACTGTTTTGGTCCCTATGTGTGTACCTTGTACATAAAGCATTTTGAAAGCTATTTTGTTTCTTTATTCATTTAAAAAGCAATATACTGCAGGCTTCTATACAGCTGCATTCATGCGGTTCGTTTTTATTGGACAAAGATTCAAGGACGGTTTTGTTTTCAGCCATCACCAATTTCATGCAAATTCCTGCAATGACAGTCTGCCCCCTTGTGGCCTCAAACTGAAATAATGCAACACTAGTTATTTATCAGACAAAAAGGGTTTATTTTCCAGTGTTTTACAATGGGTGTCCACCACAAGTGCAGACCCAGCATGATACAAACAGTTAGGGAAGCATTGTTCACACAAGAGGAACCTCAGAGATGATTAGCATGTCCCTTAACCTCACCTCCGTATCGTACAATACTTACAAAAAGAAACGGATGTTATGAAGATGACCAAAGGAAGAGGAGCAGCTAAAACATGTAATAGATATGTACATTTAAGTTACTTATTTTACAGGAATATTTAAAATTCAAGTCTGGTTAAAATACCAAATGCAAAACTTAAAACAATAATGCATTAAAATAGTGTTAAGACCCAGGAGGAATGATGTAGGAATGGAAGCTTCTCATTTTTCCAAGAACGAAGTCTGACTGAGGTGTAGAAAAAAAAAATCCTTTAAACTTTTTTTGTAAGTGAGATGTGGCACCTTCAACTACTCAAGACCAGTATTCAATATGAGGCACTTTCATGATCCAAAGACACCTGATTTGTTCTTTAACAATCCATTCTTTTCCCATATTATTTTCCAGCTTTATACCAAAGACAGTACTCATGTCTCAGTAGTCGTAGTATAACAAACATCAACATGTACACAGCAATTTGCATCAGAGGGAAGTTTTGAATTCCTTTTTGTCTTCCGTTATTTAAAAAAAAAGTTGACTGCTGAGTGTCTGCCATGCATTGCATTTAAAAAGGAAAACGAAACGGACACCGTTCCATAGCACAGCACGCAAAGCAGTCCAAACACAGGCAGAATAAACAAAAAGCACAGAAAGGGGAAATATATACAGTTCATAAATGAAAATGGCAGTTTGTTTAGTATTACAACAAGCAGATACATTCTTGTTTTGGTTACTGAAGGATCTATCACAACACCAGGGGCCTCTTTACACTTTCCAATAAAATGAATCTTTTGTCAAGGTTCAAGATACTAGTCTTCTCAACATCCTACAATTCCAGACTATTGACCTACCCGCTCAGCCTATTTCTCTGTTACTTGCCTTTATCTTCCAAGCCATTTGGACTAAAACTGCTCCATTTTGTGATGTCTCAGTCATCTTAACTCTACGCTCAAATCTAAAATCTATATTCACTGGAACTCGAGCTCACCCAGTTTTCCATCAATACTGCACTTCGGTTGGCCTACAGTGAGAGAGCCTCTGTTCACTGTACAACATTGGGTCTGTACGTAATTTCATTCACAGAAGGAAATGTCACAGGATGTTTTAAAAATATTTCTTGCAACTCTACCTTGTCCAGAGAATGCTCAACATCAATTTCATACAGACTTTCTCCTGATCTCGAACATCACACACACAAACACACACTCTTGCTCATGACATTCGACTAGCATTCTACTGCTGACGCCAACATGGCTTACAAGCATCACTCAGGGTACCTTAAACATGTCAATACTCAGACACTCAAAAAATGTGTACTCAGTATATATACACACACACGAGTATACACTCGCACACACTTTCACAGGTACTGATAGAAACGGGAACGGACCACTTGAGCACCAGAGAGTTTGTGAGGGTGGGCATCCGCGGCTAGGCTTAGGCTCTTGTTCTGAGCGGCCGCTACATCTCCATTGAGGAGCTGACCCAAGTGTGAGGGCCCAGCGGATAACAGGTCTCGTGATCGGGAAGGGTGCAGGTCCAGCCCATCCAGGCTAACTTCAGGGTTGCTGGTGCGGTGTCGCTCTCGAGCTATCCAGTCTCTGATGGAGAAGTCCTGCGAACTGCACTTGGGCTTTAAACGATCCATGGCCGAAAGCTCGTTGCCCTCGACTCTTTGCCAGTCCCCAATTACTGACAACTCGGCAAAGTCCCGCTGACCACCCATGGTGTGCCTGCGGCGGATATTGCTTTTCCGTTTACTTCGAGTCTCGGGGGACCTGGTGCGCTGGGAACCCACCCCGAACATGTCATCAGCTGATGTCCGCAGTCGGCATTTTAACCGGTCGGTGATTTTGATTCGCCACATGGGTTCGGCACGCTCGGATTCGCTGCGAGAGGAAGAGCTAAGACTACCAGTGGAACGGCCCTTGACTGCATCCAGCACTCGTGATAGTCGACAAGACTCCTTATCGCTTCTGCTCCCATCTGCTGAAGACTCGCTGTCCGTCTTCTGCCGACTCCCCCTCTTGCGTGCCAGGGTATCGCACGCGATGATTCGATGGGAGGGGATGAGGTTTGGTACATCCTGCAAAGGTGTGACACCGCCCTCCAGTTGGATGCTATCTTCAGTTGGCCCGCTTTCTCGGCCACCGGCAAAGACTGATAAGTCGCTCTCACTGTCAGTCTCCATTGCCCGTCCCTCACTAATGAGTTCACTTCTTTCATCGTCAGCATCATCACCGCGGCTTTCAGCAACAGACTGCACCTCTGGACTAAGGGCAATGGATTCCACTCCTGTGTGGAAAGTCATGGAGGAGGTGGTGGAGTAATCTGATGTGATAGAGCAGACTTCTGCTCCTGGGCCCATTCCTGTATTCTCCATCCAGTGGCCTGGGGTTCTCCCATGCCTCATCCTTGGTACTGAGGCCTGGGAACTGGTGCTGTTAAGTGTGCCCAGATCTGAGACACAACCGTCATCATAGTTGGAGGGAGGATCGGACAGGGAACTTTGGCGAGTCAACTGCATGTGATAACTAGGTTTGGGTGATGTAATGATTTTAGGTGAGGGACAAGTTTGTCGGGGCAAGTGTTCAGAGATGAGCTGCTTGTTTTCAGAGGTGAGGTCAAGACACTCTCCTGGGCTCTGGTCATCATCCTCAGTCCTTTCTATTTGGTCATCGAGCCCAACTTCACTCTCAGCATCTTCGGTTTGATCATCAGCAGGCCAATTTGGATCATTTTGCACCGGAAGATTCATTTTGGAGAAACAAGCATCCAGGTCATCATCAGAGCTGCTCGGCTGAGGCTTGTCCTTGGGCTTTTTGCGTTTGCGGCTAGCAAAGATGGAAGAACGCAACAGCTCTCTACTATATTGATCCTTACCAGATCCCCAGGAACCCTGCTACAGAATCAAGCACATAAAGAAAAGTGTAAGTTTACAATACACATCTCAGGGAATTGGCTGTTGAAGCAGGAGTCCTCTCCTCTTTCATATAAGGTGATTTTGTAATTATCTCAAGAGAAAGTACTCACCTTTGATTTGGCAGAGTCACTGGTGGTTGAATCTAGTGGAACAGGGAGAGAAAAAAGGTAAGTAGGCCATTTAAAGTGGAATACAAAGGGGTCAAAGAGCCAGAGACAAGGGGAGACTGAAATATAAATATCCTTCACCACAACAGCAGCGGAACAGCACAAACAGTGGAGTCATGTAGAGATCTGAGAGATGAAGGCGACACAATTAAGCCATCAAACACAGAGAAATGGAGGAAAGAGGAATGAGTGATGACAAGAACCCAGCAGTGTGCAGTAGGACAGGAGGCAGTTCATGCACACATTCACACAGACAGACAGCCTGTTCACAGTGAGATCCTCAATTACAGACACACACACACACAGCCAGCAGAACATGTCTACAGGCATTCTTTCCCAACTCAAGAGACATAACCAAGGCGGGATAGACATCATTACAGCTATGTAAAGGGGACGAGAGCTGTAACAAATCTGGTCGGAAACTGGATATTGCTGCTATTTGAAAACGGCTAAGAACGCTTAAATCTTTACTTTCGTAAATCTACATTAGATGGCTATATTGCATCATGGGATTTATATGCTGTATGCATGCACATTATGTCACTCATTCACTTGGAAACATGAAATGTTTGATTTTGTTTTTGTTAAGTTTTGTGTTTTTGTAGCCTACTATGTAATATATTTCATGCCATTTCTAGTAATTGGAAGGCAATATGTGGTTATAGAATTCAAGTGCACAGCAACTATTCAGCTCAAATAATTGTGATCATTCAGCTAACTAATTGCGACAAGTTTAGATATCAGAAGTTTGAAATGAAGGATAAGGTTTTTTTTTTTTATGAGACAGGCAGAGATGTGAAGTTGCTGTGGAGTAAGGAACATTTTAAAAGGATGTGTACACTGGAGGTCGCCACGTAGCTGTACTGTGCTTCGCTAGTCCGCCTACTAAGGTAAATTACGCGACCTCCACAGTCTGCCCTTTCATTAAATGTCGCCACATCACGTCTGATTATTTTCATGAGAAGTTACAGCAGTTACACAGCACCTGAATGGTAGCTATGCCACGGCAAATCGTGCCAGTCTGAATGTCAGAACGTTTACAGGTAAAATCAGTCACTTGGGGAATCGTATCTGTGTTGAACGGTATCAGCTTTTCGATGCAGAACATGGAGATGGAGAATGAATTAAAGCACTGAGAGACTATGACAAGGGACAACAAGGGTCAGATATGACAGGAGGGCAGAAAGGGGCTAAAGGGGCCAAAGCTATAAGGTGGTAGAGCAGCTACGAGGAGGAAGCAAGTTACTACTTCACCACTCAAAAGCCCCTTTGCTCACTCTCCATCAGAGATACTAATGGTTTTGGATGGTATGAGATTCATCGGGAGCTTTATGATTTAAGCCGGCTCAGCCCCTCACCACACCCCTTCAGACATCATCAATGACAGTTACTGTATGTCACATGACTGGAAGAAATCCTGGAGACCATACCATGCTAGAACTCCATGCGGTCAGCTTCAGAGACAACGAGAGACAGCAAAGAGGCTTTTCAGACACATTACACCATCACAGCTCTGTATCCTCTCTGTTAATAATAGTCTTATAAGATATGAAACGTGCAACACGACGATGACAAATATCAACTTCTCTGACACTCTTTTTTTGTTTCTTTTGTTTTCTGGTGGGTTTGTCCCGGATTCACTTTCAATTTATAAGAATCTGGGATTTCTGCAGACTAGGCAGCTACACTGGGGACAACACTCCTCCTTCTTCCTACAGTCCCAGCTGTCCATCACAGACATTACAGAGTCCATCAGTGACATCACCGAGTGATAGACGCCGCCCACTTGGCCTGTGTTAAGATTGGGTAATGTGTGAGCAGTGCTGGACAGGGACAAGGGAGAAGAAAAACACTAGAGACAAGATGGGTCAGACGGGTAAACCTTTGGTGGTTTATCATTGATTTTTCCATTTCTTTTGGGAAAGAACATGCCAGGTTAGCACAAGAGAAGGGTAAGGAGGGAAAAGAACTGAAAGAAAAGGAGGAGTGGAGTCATAACAGAGACTAAAGCATTAGGGAGGGATGGCAATGGGTGAGGTTCAAACCAATACAAACCAAAGCAAAAGGAGAATTCTGGAGAAATCATACAATTGAAATAAAGACAACTAGTCAAAACAATAGCTGAAGGTAAAGAAAAAATTAAATGAAATAGATTGATTCATAAGCTTCACAAACAAAGGAACTATTTTATCCAATTTTTCAAACAGCTCATCAAATACGTTTGACCAATGCAAAATTGCTAAAATAGTTCACCTTTACATATGCACCAATACATATCTGGCAAGCTTGCTCTTGTTTGCTCTAAACATTGACAGATTTAAAATCGCAAGCATGAGTATCAGCTAATTAGGGGTGCACCGAAATTTCGGCCGCTGAAAATTTTCGGCCGAAATGGCATTATCGGTTTCGGGCCGAAATTAAAAAAAACAGCTGAAAACGTTTAACCGAAAATGAATGTCACCCGCCCTTCCCATCCGTGTGCAAGCGCTTAGGTTTCACCCACGGTCGAGCTGTTATCAAGCGTCTGCCTATCAAAGATTAAGCATGTCAAAGGGCTGTCACTTATTGCACAATCGATCGGACCAACCAACACAAGTTTCGAAAACAAAAATAGGGAATCGATTTTAACGGCCTTCTCTCGGAGCGCGTCCAGCTCGTCACTACAGTATACGCTTGCAGCGAACGCGCGTCACACAGCAACTGCAGGTTCTGACACACACACACACACATAGCCTATTTCTGCATAATATAGTGCATAATATGTTGCCTTCAGTAATGCTTTTCATTGATGTTATGGCAGTCCACATTGCTGACTTGTGCGCCCTCTTTACGGTCGTCCTAATGCCTGTTTAGTTGTCCGTGGATTTGCCTATATTTGGCGTTGAAAACGGATCAACGCCAAATATAGGCAATTTACTAACGATTCAATGAACACTTAGCCTATGTCTCAAAAATCGAACAGGATTTATTTTTCACAAAAGTGACAGCCCTATACGAGAGGACACCAAAGTTGCAATATGTAACATTTGTTCTGCAAAAATCTCCAAAATTGTGGATTTTTTTTTGCACAACTTTTAAAAAACTATTTTATTTGATGGAACATAAAACTTGAAGAATAATATTATTTGGTATTATTATTTATATTTATTGTTAAAAATATTTTATGTTTTGTTATGTAACTGTTAATAAAATTTGATTATTATATTGTGATTTTTCATTTCAGATCCATTAAATTCAAGCAGTATATATACGTTTTTAAAAGAAGCCATTTTCGGCTTCAGTTTCGGTTTTCGGCCAAGAGCATCCTAAATTTTCGGTTTCGGTTTCGGCCCAGAATTTTCATTTCGGTGCATCACTACAGCTAATCATCTGAAATATACTAAGAGAGTGAACATACCGTACACACATACACACACACCAACAGCTGAACACCATGAATGTTTCAATTTGGTTATAAATAATATCCATTCTTCTAAACTCATATCCCTGGCCTGGAACTGTTGGACTATAAAGGCAAGATTACCTGAGACGTCTCCGGGCGATGGAGCAGTGCGCCCAATGTTGGTCAGCAGATGGTCAATGTTGGGCACAGGCTGAGACTGAACAGTGCTCTCAAGCTCCACGGTGGTCTGACATACACAAGGAACGAGAGGTACAAATTCATGTCACTGATATGAGGCATGTCGAAAACATTACGTGCAGACTTAAGCATGTGCATGTATGAGCTTTGCCAAACAGACAAACATTTTCTTTTAAAACCGATTTGAAACATTGTTCTCAATGCAAAGATTATGTGTTTCGTGAGCAGTGGCAGCTTCAACCGCCATGTAAACCATGCAAATGCTTGGGGCCTTAGTGGGTTTCCATGTGTAAATCCATGTGTTCTTTTTCCCAGCAAATCAGGACTTAAAATAAATTGTCAATTTGTCTGTTACTGCATGAAAGTGAAGAGCAGAAAGTAGTGGAATTGGTTAGTTTATTAGTTCTTTGTTGATTTTGTATTCAGCTTTTTGAAAGACAAAGCAAGTTTGTATTTAGTAGCAGTGGATTTCACTCAAGGACCAGTACCACAGCCATTTAAAGAAGAAGCACTGTATGCTATGAGTGTACGACCTGTGCACTGTCCGCTATGAGTTAAAGTGGCTCTCTTCGATTCTGCATAAAGATGCAAAGCTGCATGAAGCCTTATTAAAGGAAGCTTCGCACTTGCCTCCCACCCTAGTATCAGATGTACCTGTAATGCAGCTTTTGTTCTGTAGAAAATGAAATAATGTATCAGGTCTGAACTCTGCTTAGGGTCTGAAAAATTATAAATCTGCCCTCGTTGGCAGTCCTTTAATGTTGTCTGGGATGAATTTGCTCTACAAAAGCGATGTGGCCATTTAAGTCCCTAACAACATCTGAATGCGCTGAGGGGATTTCAAGAAACAATGGACCTTTTTCAATACAGATGTTAATACCAGGTGGAAATGGGACCATAAGAAAACTGAGAAAATGTTGAGGATGACTCTTCGTTTTTCTGACCAGTGTTACCTTAGAGACTCAACAGTTATACTAAGCCAAGTCTCAATTACTGGATTTTGGAAAGGATTGCAAGGAGATGCTTATTTAGGGCTGAGAAATCCACTCAAGAAGAGAATGGCAGGAAGCTACATACTCACCGTTGGCTCTTCATCTCCATCTTCTGTGAAGAACCAATCATACTGTAGAAGAGAATATCAGACGAAGTTCAGCAGAATTCAGACATCAATTTACAGAGATGAAAGGAAAATGGTCTTACTTGCTGAATGAGAGTCTCAACGATCTTGTACTGATCAGGCATGTGCGTGACCATGTGCGTCATGTTGTCTTCAGAGGTTCTGACAAGGGTTGGGCCAAACACGATGGCCAAGTTACGTGGCTCCATCTAATTAAATACAAAAAGCTTTCAATTCCTTTCTTTTCTATCTACAGGAGAAATTACTGACATCACACAACAAGCATCTGTGCTTCTGGGTTCTTCAGACAAGCTGTGACAGCACTGCAGTTTTAATGATCTGTTAAGAATTATATCATTTAATGTTTAACTTTTATGAAAGCGATAATTTACAGTGAAGTAATATTAAACAAAACCCTCTTAAGGTTTCGTTTTAATTTAGCATTTCTTGTCACAGGTTGTTCAATACACCTAAACAGGGTAAATTAACTGAACATCTGCCAAGCTCATACCTTGTTTTTCTCACAGTTTTCAGAGACAGTTTTGAGATGTCCAGAGAGGAACTTGAGCGTTTCATAATGATGGTCTGGTAATTCATGTATCTGGAAGGAATAAACACAGTAAATATGATTTATTTCATTCTGTTGAGGATTTTATTGCTGATTACAGGAATTCTATTCCTCCAATCTAGTAAACATCAGTATTTAGTAAATCAACAGCAGTCTTCATATAATGTGTACCAGTCTCTTCAGTGCTTTCAACCGTTCAACAGGGTCCTCCATTCGATTGGCATCAATAAAGTTGGAATATTTTTCTATGATCAGAGCAAAACAAGCATCATTAGAACACTCCTGAAGTCTATCAGGTTCCCAAATTCAAAAAGTTACTATAGCAAAGAAATATTTCTGCTGAATATGCAAAAAATAAAATAAAATAAAAAAGATTTACTATAGAACGTATTACTTAACATTTTTAAACAATATTTACTGACCTTTTTTAAGATTTTATAATTTTCCACAAATTTTTCAGGCCTGCAAAGATTTTAAAAAAATTCCTAGATATTTTCATGTTTTCCATGACCCTATAAACTGACTACTCTCGTCCTCTAGGAGGAGTGCTTCCTCCACAAGTGGAGAAAATAGGGCTTAGATAAAAGTTTCTCTCTATTAGAGAGTGCAGTTTTCCATGTGTTTTGTATAAAGCCGGAAGAATCATCTTTTCTATGCGATCACGGGTCTCACCATTAGTAAACAGAGGCTCAGGAAGTTTCCTGAAAAAGGACTTTAGCAAACTGCTGATCACATTGAGGTCTCGCCACTTCTGCTGAACAAAATAAAAGCATATAGATCAGGTCTGCCTTTATGGTACCACAGCTCATATATGATTATCACACAAGGCAAAATGTTCACTCACGTCATCCTGGATATCAATGTCTGTCATGCCTTTAGTGTCTAGCTCCTCCTGCATGCTCGAGATGGCAGCGTTGTTTCCAGGGACTCTATAAATCCCTGTGTACTCTAGCCCTCTCTCCTCCACTAGCTTACAACACACCTCCACGATCAAAGGTACAAACTATAACAGACAGAAATTAGTGTTATTTCTAATATCATATAATCTTACAAATTGTTAAAAAGGTCGACCATATTTCACCCTAAAGTTAAAAGAAAGAAAAAACACAGGAAATTACATTTTGCATTAAGAAAATTAAACCTATTTTTATAACCATTTATTGTTTTCCCATGATGACCTTAATTCTATGACAATTAAGCCTATTTACTAAAGAAAAACCCCTCCTCAATACTGTAATGTGAAAAAAATAGTTTTTTTTAACAATGAAGTAAAGATTTAATTGTAAGATATTCAGATATATTGTATTGATCGTTAGAGGGGGAAATATACTAGCAATGTCAATGGAAAAATTTGTTCTAAAATAGATGTACCTGAGACATCTCCGGGCGATGGTGCAGTGCGGCCAAATTTATTTTACTTTATGCAAAAATACAATTTCTTTTTCCCCCCATTTGCTTTTGAAGTGAAATGCAACCTTGACACGTTTGCCTGAGCTTCACCAGTAATAGTTTAATTTGCTTGACGCAGAACCACATTTGTAATATCTGGCATCTCTTACTCTGTTGTTTTGTGCAGGGGGGCAATTATCCAGTCGCATTCCAAACGTGACGCCAGCAGCGGGTCTCTTATCTTGAGGCTTCTTCTTCAGGCCTGGAATTCCTCTCCTCCAAGCGGCTTTATCTCTCGGAGGACTGGAGTCATCTGAGACATATCACTGACATCAACATTTCACTGAGATCAAAGCACATTCAATGGGTTTCAGTGTCATTTCACAATGCCACGTGTTACCTTTGCTCCTCTCCTGTTCGTTTCTGGGTGAGTAGGGGCTCTGACTCTTACTGCTGCCACCCAGCAGAGTGTGTCTAATGCTGAGAGACTGTCGTGAGGTCTTGGGAGACGGCTCGGTCTTACTGATGGGTGCACTGTAACAAATACACACATATTATTGGACACTGATCATAAGGCAAGCTTACGCAGTTCAACACATATGTGAAGAGGTAAGATAAAGGAATGGTTTAAAAAAGACCTAGACTCTGTCCCAAAATCTAGTGAACTGACTACCAAGGCAATATTTTTAACCATCACAGACAGGCTTTCAATGCAAAAAAAAAAAAAAAGTACAAAAATACTATAGTAAAAACGATTTTATTTAACAGTAAAACTAAAATTACAATACTAATATTTATGACTGACTTAATTTCTTCATTTTCAAACATTAAACCATCAAGCTTTTACTCCCTTCGGAAACCTTGGGGAGCCCTTAATGCTTTTAGGATTATATGTGCTTCTCATTACAAGTTTGGGAAGATAGTTAGTGCCTGTTGCGTTCCCAAATGCACACTATAAGCGACCCAAACTCCGAGCAGATGCAGAGATGGAGTTTGTGTGGAGCAGAATTTACTGTGAGCCGATTCACTCTAAGACACTAAAATCACAGGATCATGAGCTGCTTGTGTGTAAAAGATCACGGTGCCACGCTTCACTATGAGGAATGCAGGGCAGTTATTTATTGATTTAAATTACAGCCTTTGCGATTTCATAAATTGCACTAAACCATATCGCAATTTCAGTTTTATTGCAAATAATCATGCAGCCCTAGTAGCAACATAATTAGTCGTAGCTAAACTACGAGTATCTCAACAAACTATGAGTGCTAGCCAAGTCTTGCGTGTGTGTGTTTGAGTGAGTGACAGCTGACAGAGCTTTGTTTCAACTTCAGGTTACATTTCTGTCAGGATGCTGCCAATCTAGACAGTGAGGATTTGCTCACTAGGATTTGGAACAGGGCCAATATGGCTGAGCAAACATGCTGGTCTCTAGGAAATGTTCTTTACCTCATGGATATATACTCCTTAAGCTTTCTGTTGATCAAATCAGTGCTGGTTACGGCAGCGTTCTGAAAATACAAGACAAAGAATCATTAACTCTGTGGTAGCATGCAAACCTCAGTCTGAGTACAGCAACACAAATCTGATTGCGAGCATTAAAGAAAACCAGTTCCTCTAGCAAACACAGAAAGAGAATATCAACAAAAAGCCTACCCATAATACTCACACCTTTAGTAAATAATTTCATCTCAACACTGATTTCAGCAGATGACAAAGCTCTGTTGTGTTAGCTTTTAGCTGGTTTTCACATGGTTTTGTATTAGGAAATGCTGACAAAGTTATGCAATACTACAATATTTGTGCAGTCAGCTCAGAGGGGGCAGACATGGGCCACAGACTTCACATGATGATATTAATCAGCTATGATGTTCCACTCATTTCTTTGTGAGGAGGATCATGACTTTTTAAATGTGTATTCAGACAGTGTTCTGAAAGGGTCAAGGATTGAGTGGTTAGAATGATCCTGTTATCCCCTGCTGGTAGATGCTGTAACTACACAATTATGTGGGCAAAAAGCATCTTTCTCCATGTATGGTAATTCAAAAGTAGCTGTGTATTCTGATCAAATAAATTGCAAGTAAAGTACGGATCACAAATATTTGACTGTATACAGCAGATGCTTTACCAGTGGACCACTTAGAAGCATAAAATAGATTTTTCCCTGCCTGCTGCCTTTGACGTCACAGCTCATGCATCAGCAGGAGTCACTAGAAGGCCAATTTGCCACAGCCAATCTAGCCTTGTCAGGTTGTCATTTTCCTGCAGTTACAGTAATTAGTCACATGGCAGTTATGGCTCAAGTGACTGGCTCAAAAACTGGTGTGCCAACAACCAAATGGCCATTAGCAAAGATGACAACAGGCAATACTCTTCATAAAACATCCAAGCTTGGCATGTTTAGATCATGTTTTTCTCATTAGAGAGAAAGAAAATGTGGCCATTGTGAGTTTTTATATCAATTTGTTGACCCCTTTATACTCAGCCCTGAAGGTTTTTATTCAGCTTTGGAACTGCACACTTGACCATCTCTTTGGAAGTTTAAAAAAAAAAAATCAAGTGGTTGCAACAGACACACTTTGTCACAGAATAGAGGTGTCACTCCATAAATTAATGTCTAAAGTACAAAATTTAACTCAGTTTTGACGCAAATACTAAAAAACACAGCATATGTTTACAGCGAATGCCTGGCTTTAAAGTATACTGTACTCCATTTGACAGCATAGACAAACACAAGTGCTCGACACATGCGCACTAGAAAGTGTCATCCTTGTTCAGTGTCTGCGTTATTTCTCTACAGAAGTTATGACCAAAAAAAAAAAAAAAAAGTGTCTTTGTACTCTTTAAACTAGATTTGTAGGTATCTCTTAACCCTCTCACACAAGACCTCGCCAATGCAGCTGCAGTGTGAAGGTAGCCAAGAAGACCACGCTATCATTGTCAACAAACCTCCTCGTCCAGGTTGCTGTTTTCTTGAATGACTCTTATCCAGGACAGCATGTCCTCTCGGCCCTCTGCCTGAAACAGATACTCGCAGTCTGAAGTCGTTAGCCGTAGGACATTCTTGCGCTTTGTATCACTGTAGGAGATGTCAATCAAGCAGGCCTTGATGCTGATTGATTGAGGCTCGTCCTCCAGTTGGGAGTTGACATGAGCAAGCCCCTCCTTTTTGTCCTTATAGAGGTAGAGGGAGTGTCCACGCAGCACTGAATACATCTGTTTCCATGGCCGCATACCACCTCCTACTCGCTATAGATAGGAACAAATGTAAAAACTGGTTATGATCAGTAATTTAAAACAATCACAGTAAAACTATCATCATTCCATTCGATATGCTCTTGAATGTATTTGGCACTATGGAAAATTCAACAGTGAAAGAGACAGAGATACTTTTCCCACCTTGCCCTTCTCTGTGTTGAGCTGTCGGAAATGCAGCCAACCCTCCTTGGTGGAATCACTGAAGATCTCAGTGGAGGAGTCCCTTCTGGAGCTGGAGTCATCAGATTTATGGCCATCAAGTGCCTATAAAACCAGAACAGTATTAGTATAAGTATTGGTTAAATATTCATTATTTTTGCCCTTATTCCAAAACCTGGTGAGTTGCTTGTGATCAATACACAGGCAACTCCCTTCTTAGGCTACCCCTAACTAAAATGGAACCTCACAAGTGACTTATGTAGTGCTCTACATTAGGGATAAGGCATGATTAGGGGTGTCAATTGGGTATGACAGGGTATGCCATACCGTGGCTGGTCAGGTCAATGCAAAGTAGTATATTTTTATTGCAGGATTAACGGTGTTATATTACTACGTGTCACATATAATTTGTAATTGTTTAATAAGAGAGAAAAGCAAGTAAATTAAAGCGATCTGTTTGTTATATTCATGTAGCATGAGTTTAACATCGCTGCAAATGTGTCTATTCATAATTTGATTTCGCAGCACTGAGTATTGGAGCCAATCAGAGGCATTTCTGTTGAAAATAATGACCAATCAGTGGTGGTTAAGTTACTGGAAGCGAGTGGTGAATGAGTTTGTTTAACTCAAATTTACTAAGTTTTACACGCACGCGAATCCTCTCACAAAGCGGAGACACGATTCAAATACAAGATTCATTGTGAAGTTTAGTTTAGATTAAAATGAGTTTTTGGCACTGAACCGACTGACAGTGTAAGTGATTACAAAGGAAGCGTTCTTTACTCGCAGCTCTGTGTAATTTTACTTGCAATTTCAAGAAAAGTCTTTGTTTTTCATGAGACTTTTTGACCTTTCCTACAAATATATACTTCACAATTCAGTACAAAAAGTGACAAAAATATATATATTTTTAATCTTATAATAGTGTTTTGATCATCTCTAAAAATAAATAAATAAACATGTGAAACTATGTAATAGAGTAGAAGTGACTAATGAGCCAATAAGTGCACCTCTGCAGCCAGAGGTATTATACTGGCTATAATGGTAATATCATGTATTTTTTAGTAAGTGATTTTCCTACATCATGAAACTTTTAGTTTTTTTTTTGGGTGGGGTCATTACGTTAAAAATAACATTTAAATTGGATAATATTCAGACTTTTGAACTTTGATGTGCTGGAAAAAGTTTAAATAAAAGTTTAAAAGTGTGAAATACTTGAAAAGCACTTGAAAAGTCCTTCATTCTTATAACCGTGGTCTATAACTGTCTAATTTGCTGTTATGATCAAAGCTATATGTGATCCATCTTTGGACAAACCACACACACACACACACACACACACACACACACGCTTATCGTCACGTCGAGGGAGTAAGATTTGATGATGTCATCAGAGTTCGCAATACCTTGGCTTTTGGTGAATTGTCGCCACTGCACCCAACCCTACGATGACAAGCCTATGGACTGCACACAATCGCTGAGACTCTAGCGCCATTACTTTAATGGGTCTGATTCTTTGTTCATGTTGGATGGACTTTTGTCAAAATGCAGTTTGTCTCCACAAAGGACACATGCGATATAGTCTTAAATTTGGCTAAAAGAATGTATATTAGATTGAACTTTAGGCACAGCTTTAAAATGCTCTCTACATAGGCATCTCACTAGGTTTTGGAGCAAAGCCAAGCTGCTGGTTTAAAGAAAGCTGCTCTTTATGAGGGAGATTTTTAAGTGCATCTCTCACCTTCCTGAAAACACTTAGACTCGGTTTGCTGGATCGTCTGTGAAAATGAATGAATATGTTAGGCCAAACAACCATTCACTACTACAGTATTGGGAACCTCCAAATTTATGATCCGGCACTTTTAAAAGACACTTACCCACGTCCTTCCTCCCGGTAGTTGTCCAGACCCTCATCGTATGATTTTGAGCGCTCTGTTTTGGTTCCTGATTCCAGAATGGCATTTCTGAGAGATTCTGAATAGATGTAGACAAAAAAATACAACATCAGCAACATGTTCAACAAAATGTTCCCTTTGCCATTCATATGGTGCTGTTGATGGCAATAATTGCTCAAATAAATTGAAATCTACACAGAATTTCTTACCTTGGTCATGAGACAGTTGCCGGCGCATGAGGGGACTAGGGGTGGTAGGGCTTGGGCTGTCAGAGATTACAGCCTGAGCTCCAGAGATCACAGCCGATGCAGGAATGTGGCTGCCATCATGGTCTACACTAGGGCTGGCTGGCTCATCTGTAAACATAGTAACAGAGCAGTAAACATGTGAATAAAATAACTGTGCAAGCCTCTGTGTGTACATTTATGAACATACATGCCAAAGAGACCAAAAAAAGCTCCAACAATGAATAAAAGATAAAAGATTAAATGTGTCATACTATGCAGTACGTATTCATGCCCCCATCATATATGCCTCAAAATATTAAACTCAATTTTAAAAGACAGAAATCATTAGTTTGACCACAAAGTACATTTTATTAAGTTAACATGGGGGGATAATATCGCGATATAATGAAATGCGATTTATTTAACCGCAAAGCTGCGATTACATGCTGGTCACGTGACACGCTGTATTGCAGATGAAGCATCAATTTGGCATGCTACGCATAAGGCCTGGCTACAGGAAATAACAGTTTATGTTTAATTTATGTGATATTGTGTTATAGATTCTCTCCAACGATTCTGTTTCGATTAAGATAATTTCAGATTTATGTCTGAGCTTAGTTTTAAACACAGATACGTGATGACGCGTGTGCTTTATAAACAACCGTATTCTGCTTGCTTCTAATTCCTCTGTCTCACACACACACACACACACGACACCACTTGAACCTTACGAGAAATAATCTTTAATAGTTCGGAAAAGTTGAAGCATATTATAAGGACATTCGCGGGCTTCATTGCACAAGATATGAGATAAGCGCGGTTTGCGTGATGTTACTTTTGTAGTGCGCGGTCTCGACCGCCGGTATTTTACTTACAAATGCTCTACGAAGGCATCATATGTCTTGGAATGCAGTTGGCTTATATATAAAAAATATGGTAAATCACCGACATAAGCTGCTTTCAATTTCAAATACTCACGCGCGCTTTGCGAAGAGCACTTGAGCATGCGGCTGTGAGCGACTCTGTCTACGTGGTTAAATGTACTTGCATCTCAAAATGCTTTTATGATGCGAAATTAATGTGACACATTCAGTTATATCTTAAGTTATTAAACAGACAGGACAAACCACATCTTATAATTTCAAAAGAGATGAAAACGTTCAGACAGCCTACTCTTAAATACTGAAAGCACTCTTTTTTTTTATTGCTTGTAATATTTTTTTCCCCTCTTGTTATTTGTTTTGAAGCTATATTTGTTAAAATTATTAACATGTAATTGTATTAATTTAGTTTTTAATGTGTAATTATTATAAGTAGGCCTACTTATAATTATGTAATTAAATATTTTAAGTTTTATTAATAAGATAAATTAAAGAAATTTTTTTTAATCGCTCATGAGGTGCCTAAAGATTCCCTTCCCTATTTTACAATGATTTATTGCTTGTTTTTTTTTTATAATAGAAAAGATAAAGAGCTTAAAAAATAATCGCATATTAAATCGCAATCGCAATATTGGTAAAACTAAATCGCAATTAGATTATTTTCCAAAATCGTTCAGCCCTAGAATCCCTGACTCAATCGATTAGTTTAAAATGCTGAATCATTAAGTAATCAAACACAGTGTTGCTGTGAGATGCGCTATGGTTCTGCTGTGATCTTTGTTTGGAACTATTTTCACTGCTGAAATAGAACAAAAAGTGTCAATATTGTGTCAAAAATGTAAGTGCCTTAATATTAAACTACTTGTTTATTGAACTGTTGTATGAAATCA
The DNA here is from genome assembly GCF_963993115.1 of Abramis brama. Lineage (NCBI taxonomy): Eukaryota > Metazoa > Chordata > Actinopteri > Cypriniformes > Leuciscidae > Abramis > Abramis brama. Next base: position 27,849,378 of record NC_139969.1, on the reverse strand, counting down.
GTGTTTTCAAGCGTGATGGTATTCAGAAAAACAGCAGTCTTGGTCATGTGATGTTGCATAACTGTATCATATGTAATATAAATATATATATAAATATAAAAACCACAGTATCATGTTAACAGTCTCTCATTTGTTTAGATTTCTCCTCGAGAGGCTGCACGAGCCTCAACAACAGCGCAACCTTGTTACCGTCAATACATTGATACTTACTATTATCCACTATTAATCACCACTTACACTAAATGTAATAAAATCAGAATCATTCACGCATTTTGGTTAGTTTTAATCAGGTTACTTGACCGGTAGGGCAAGTAAACTTCTCTTTCACTTGCCCCTTCAAAAAAATCCACTTGTCCCAGACAAGCGTTAATGCAGAGACCCTGCTGCATAAACTTTTTCTAGGAACGAGGACAGTTTTATTCATCTTACAATTTGACATGTCCTGTTTTTGAGAGCACTGAAAACTTTTGAGCTTCTCTGCAAGTCTCAGCCAAAAAAGGTTGGAGTACAAAGCTGTTCTGTGCTGCCAGAGGGCTGGAGCAGCTAAAATTAAAGTAACTGCCCTAGTTCCTGCATCCTCCAGCGTCTCAAAGAGGGCCAAGGGGAAGGTATGCAAAACACTCTTCATGCCTAGCCGAAGAACTCTAGCATAGCCTACAGATCGCTTCATTCCAAGACACAAGAACCTTAATGCTATCAGCAATCACCTAGCTTCATTTAATGGGATGGTAGGCAGGTTTTTTTTTTTTTTTGTCTTTTTTGTGGATGAAATAGGTGGCAACCATCCTCTACTACATTCCTTTAACAGACACTTTTATCCAAAGCAACTTATAATGAAGAATCTGAGGTTTGGGCCTTGCCATGCCAGCGGTTGATCAAGAAGTCAAACAAACTGAGCTATGTGTTGAAATGCCACAGGGTCATAGTGTTTACAACTCTTCGGGATGTCAACCAGCAGAGGAGTGACTTAGTTATCTGTGCATATTGAGTTAAGACAGGACAAAGTATTTCAAAATCAAAAAAACTAAACCTAAAATAAAATTATAAACTAAAATATACTGCATACACTCATGTCCAACCGTGCATTTCTATCCAAAACTGATTTACCAAACTTTATCACTATAGGGATGCCCCCATAATAGTCGACGATAAGAGGCTTAGCTGACAAAATTTTAATTAGTTAAAATTAATTAGTTAATAAAAACTCCCGTTTTTAACTCCACAGGAAGTCACGTAGTCCATGGCGGACAGATTGTTAACAAAGCTGGTCCATGTGTTAATTACAATATGTCGAAAAGGAAATCCAAAAGTTTGCCTATCATTCATCAACCTTAAATATGACTAATTTGAAACATGCAAGTAATAGCCTAACGTTTGCCACTATACATGGAAACTTTAAACTAGATAAATGTGCGTGATTATTATGCACATCTCCAAGTGCGGAGTGTGGAAGCTAGAACTGGGTTTACTGCATGACGTTTAACTTAATGGGATAGTTCACCCAAAAATTATTTCATTCAAAAAATTAAAAAAGAGATCGTAAAACTAATCCACGTGAATTGAGTCGATAAGTCTAGTTTTTCTGAAGAGACATGATCACTTTATACGCTGAACAGATTTAATTTAGGCTTTTATTCACATAAACATTCAACTCACATATAAGTTATGGTAAATGGAAACTCAAGCTTGCTTGACGTGTGAGAACCAACGATGTTCATTCTTGTGTGTTACACAGTACGTTTGAGCTTCCTCAAGAACCAGTAAGGTTTATTTATTGCGTGTATGTATGAAACCTGGTATTAAACAGCCCCCGGGGGCTAAATTATGAAAGACAGCAGTATCAATAAGCTCCATTACAGGTTCTGCTGTTGGTACTAGAGAAATTAAGAAAATACACATACTATTTATTATTGCTATATAGACGTTATCTTGCAAATTCTATCTTGCCAGGCATTTTAACTTAGCTATTGTCTCCCAAAAGAAAGAATCAACTCTGAACAACCTAAACGAGTCGTCAGGAATTCCAGTCTCAGACTGATATTTAAAATGATTTAAAACAAGAAAAGATACTTTAAATGTGAAATTGAAACCGCCAGTAGGTGGCAGCAAGTCACTGTTAATGAGCGAATCATTGAGATTCAACCGATTCATTCAAATGGTTGATTCATTCAAGGAAAGAAGTATTTGACTATCTTAATCTATCCAAGTCAACTGATTCATTCAAAAAGCTGATTCCCTCAGTAAGGAAAAACCGCCGTGTGTGGCTTTGTTTTGAACTATTTTTGTTGGCGAGAGCAAAAACAGGCAATATGGTGTCTAAAATGTAAGTCACTTAATACTATCTTCTTGTTTATTAAAGGAACACTCCACCGTTTTTTGAAATAGTGCTTATTCACCTTCTTTCCTACATTTAGATAGGTGGGCAAATGCATTTTTGTCTCAGTGCATGCATTGTTTTAGTTTGACAGGGTCGGCACTAGCTTAGCTTAGCTTTGTGGCCTGCGTATTCACAACAAGTACAAATAGCGATGCAGATTAACACTAGGCGATTTCCTAGGCAGATATTGACTTGGGACTATATTAGGGGGAAGCACAGGCGAAGCACTGCTGCTTGGGCGCAGAGATATCACGCCCAAGTAGCAGTGCTTCGCCTGTGCTTCCCCCTAATATAGTCCTTAATATATAAGTCAATATCTGCCTAGGAAATCACCTAGTGTTAATCTGCATCACTATTTGTACTTCTTGTTAATACGCAGACCACAAGAAGTAATTAGGTGGGTTTAAAAAAAATTTTATATCACTTTTACTCAGGACATGCTAGCTGGCAACAAAGGATTCCATTCATTATGCTAAGCTAAGCTAGCACCGACCCTGTCAAACTAAAACAATGCATGCACTGAGACAAAAATGCATTTGCCCACCTATCTAAATGTAGGAAAGAAAGTGAATAAGCCCTATTTCAAAAAACGGTGGAGTGTTCCTTTAAACTTGTATAAAATCAATAGCCTATCACATTTGTTATCATGCTGATATTTGGAGAAAAACTGCACTCTTGTGATATTTATTGCTAAATTATATAAATAAAGACTAAATCACACATTAAAAGCATGCACTCTAAATGTGCAACCGCACTAGTCTAATCTACAAGACTACATCACGCAGAGTATGCATGCACTCTCTGGGTGTGAGTGAGGGATAGGCTATACTCGATAATGTCAAATAGCACATCGTTAAAACAACAATTACCATATTACGACAGTACCCACTTTATTTGGACCAACTTGCTCCTCAGAATCACAACCTGTATGTATGATTAATTGTTGATGTATATATTTGCTGTGTATTTGCTTGCTGTGATAGTAGGTGTGACCAGTTACATCAATTGCCCACCACGGCACCGCCCCCAACGTCGATTAGATTTGTTATAGTAATAAAAATAATTTAGTTCAGTTAGAGAACAGACACTACAATTAAAAACGGAACGTGTCTGCTCAATGCAGCATGAGCTGAACAAAGAGTCGCAGCACAAATCAGCAGCAGTCATCATATTTCACCTCACTCTTGACTGACAAGACAATGGCGGAAGATTTGGTTTCAAAGCGAAATTAAGCGCCTATTTAAGCGAGTTTGTCATTGCACTGTTTTGTCGTTCTCAACTTACATAGGAATGAATTGAAAATGCTCGCTCTGCTCCGCACCGTTATGAATGCCAGTGCGGCCGTGCGCATTTTTACTTTCGCTTTTGAATTAACGATTAACAAAAGAGGGAAAATCTACAAGATTCTGGATAAATTGAGAATCACACACACAAAAAAAATTCAAATAGAGATCATGACATAAAATAACAATTTACTAGAGGTTCTGGCAAAATGTTCATTGCTGCAGTCTATTTAAAAATGTTTCATTCATTTGAATGAATTATTTAAAATAAATCCATTTGAAGGAATGATTCAATTACTCACTCATAAATATTTCACTTGCAGCCAACACAGATTTGAATGTTCAGGTGTGATTTTGACAAAGGTTTAATAGACATAGCAGAATCGTTGTCATTTTGAACTAACCAACACTATTTTTCTACAAGTCATGAGAGGGAGAGAGAAATTAGTCTACTTAGGAAATTCAATGGGGAAATGAAAAGCACATTATAATTTTTGCAATATTCACAATGTTGCTCAAACTTCTTTGCCGGGAACATATGAATTTTCTATATAATCTCCAGCACTAATGGGAATATCATACCAGTTACACTGCTACCACTATTTATTTACCTTCTCACTTTCAAAATTCTCACCCAAATGTGTAAGCAGTATGGAAAATAAGCAATAAAGATTTTAGACACTAACAGTATGCTTAATATCAAAAGGCTAGTGCAAAAAACACCAAAGCATCAAAGATGAAATGTGACAGAGTGCAGCTCGACTACCACTCAATATTCTAGACCTATCCTCAGGCATTAGAGTACGAGGGAAGGCCACTTCCTCCCTGAACAACACCATGACTCACACACAGTCACTCTCACTCTATTTCAGTCACTCCCAAACACACTCACAGGCCTGGAATTGCACCTCCTGCAAAATCACCCTGACTCCTCAAGCTTTGAGAGTTTGATAAACAATACAAAGCAAAATTTGGCTATGATAATCCTCTGTCTGGACACATGGGGTCGGGATTTGTGATTATGAAAGGTCACAGTTTGAGATCGCATAAGGTACTGGAGCATTTACAACACAGAAAAGCACTGATCACATTAATTGTATATAAAAAAATAATTGCAAAATACATCAAAGTCTACACATAAAAAATATCTGCTATAGCTCTAAAACAATCCCTACTGCTGGCTCAAGAATGTTGCCAGGTTAGCGTTGCTATGGTTACAATGAGTGCACTTACCGATGAAGGGAATGGAGTCAAGTGATTCGTCCAGATTACTGGAGCAGAAGGAGGAGTCAAGCCGCTCCCCCAGTCTCTGCATGTGCATCTCCCGGCGCGCATCGTTGGGCAACCAGCAGACACCACCCCCTGCCGGCTCAGACCCATCCGTGTCATTCACTGCAAGGATGTATGAGGGATGGCGGAGCGGTTGTGGGGTCCCCTTCCCTGTTGGGGGCTTCTCTCGGAGGACTACACCTTCTACAGAACTGGACCCGTTTACCGGTAAGCCCTTGACATCCCGTGAATGAGTTCTCTGAGCTGATGCCCCACCCTGTGGCCTCTGAGGAGGCGGAGTCGAGTAAGATGCCGACCTATATCCCACTGGATTCTCTTTCCCAGTTTCTGGGTTCTGCATGGTTTCAGCCCTAGTTCTTGATTGGTTTGATGCAGAATTAGAAATACGATTTCCAACAACAGTTCCGCTTTGGTCTTTGGAAGGAGGCTCTTTGGCCTGGTTTACTCCATTGCGAGGTCGCTCTGTAAAACCAGCAGTGGGTGGGATGTCCGTTCTGGAGCTGTGCATATGGGAGCCAGCAATACCCCTGATGTTCATACCATACCCTGTTGGGGGACGATAAAGGACCGCCCGTGGTGGGAGAGACTGTCTACTAGGACGACTCCTCTGGTCTACTCTGCCATACAGCGGCCTATCCACAGCGGCCCATGGTGCGGCAGAAACTAGTTCATGTTCTACATAGTCAGACGAATGAATGTGGGGCTTCCGCATGAGGCCGTCAGAGGACACACTACGAGGAGGCCAGTCCCTGGCTTGGGCTGCTCTCTCCGCCCCACTCATCCTATCTTGTGAAGCGCTGCGTGGAGGAAGCACAGACGGGCCGTGGTAAGCCCGCTCATGAGACGTGCTTCTGCGGCGTAACTTATTGCCCCATCCAGGTTGGGGTCCACAGTGAGGGCCACCATGGACACTTTGTGATGCAGTCCGCAGGCTGTCTAAACGCTCTTGAATAGTCCGACTGTAAGTGTGAAGACCTTTATTATCGATATATTCCCGGTATGTCTGGTAAGTCCGCCAATCAATGTTCTGGTGGGTAGCAGGGGAGTTGATGGAGGAAGCAGGCACATAGTGTGTAGGTGGAATGGCATAATGATCACCATGGTAACCTGAAGGGAACATGTCAGCTTTGCGAGGGTGAAGGTATGGTGGACGACCACCAGACACTGTACCAGGCCTGGCTCTAATCAGCATTGGATCTGGGCCTACTAGACCATAGTCCCCCCTATGACCCGGAACCATACGGCCCATGGGAACATCAGGAGGTAACACCACTGTCCGAACACTTTCATTGCACACACATACCGCAGTCTGTGTCTTTGGAATGGGTGGTGGAGGGGAGGGAGGTACTGGTATCTCCACACGATATCCTAGATCAGATGGTACAACCCCCGGGGCTAATGTCTCAGTGGCCTGGGCCATCCCCGGGGGCTTACAGTCTACTCGAGGGTAACATATAGGGGGTGGCTGCGGAATATGGCGGGCATTTCCACTGTATGCATCATGACCCTTAAGGTAGGCATCTTGGGAATAGGCCTGTGGAAGAAAGAATCAGGTAAATTTTAATAGTATTCACAATATTAGAGAAAACTTGAAATTCATGATGATTTCCTACAAACGGTTCTCTCTGTGTGGGTAGACAGCATTACATTTGTGTGTGGGAGTTTGACAGGTCAGAAGTGTGAGCTATACTCTGGTGTGCCAAGTGCTTGAGAATTCTACAATAATCATAATATCCAAAGCTGACAGTTCAGAACAAAAATACACCTATAGCAATCAATTTGACTAAACTACAGTTTCTGTTGTGTACGACTGTAAAAAACAGATGTGATCTGATCTCAACTGGGAGCAAGCAGGTAATGCCTTCCCTTTAAATTTTATTATGGTGCTGGAAAGAAAGACCAGCCTCCATTTCACACAAAGAAATATCTCCAAAGGAAGCACCAGGCAGCCTAAAATAATAACAATAAATAGCAATTCAGAGTAACAAGAAAGTGGTTACCCACCGTTCGGGTCACCACACGTGACCGAAGCGACACTGAAGCCAGAGGTGAACGATTGCCCTGGTTAGCAATGGCACTAAATCTGACCTCCGTAATCATGTCAAAATCCAGAGTTCAAGGTAAACTACTATCACAAGACTTCAGCTTGATGAACGTCAGATTGAAAACAAATACCAGGCTCCATATTGTTTTTCTTACTCGGATATGTTGGCTTCCAAAACATCACGGCAAGTCATGTAGAGTGGACTTTCAACCCATCATACAGAGTTACATACCTTTTGCATAACAATACAAACTGAATCTGATATCAGTAGTAGGGAACTTCGCCCCTCCTTTCATGCCACAGATGCCTTGTTAAAAAAGGCCAAAGTTCATAATAGGAAAAGAGAGAAATGAGAAAAAAGGGGCGAGGCATAGCAAATATGCTTGCTGGATATATCAGAGAACTACCCACACGCCTAAATCAAACAGGTCACACAATCCCTTCGCTACTGTGATCAAGACATTCCACAAACTACGCTGTACTATGCTACACATTATCAGAAACATCATGACAGTCATATGAAAATGACAAGGGACAGGAAATCAACAACCAACTGGAATACAATGACATGCATGACATTTATAAATGAAAAAACAACAATCAACATGAATGCAGCATTGATCTGCTTACCAGACTAGTGATTCCCTGCGAAAATTGCAGCCATTACATCACAAACCCACGTAGGAAAAAAAAAGAGAGAGAAAGGGAGGGAAAGTAAAAGACCAGCATACATTAAAGGTGGTCAAAACCAAAAGAATCAAGTCCACGTACTGACAGCCACTATCACAGTAAATATCTCTGTACAGAGCGCAAAAAATGCACAGGAGCTGCAGCGCTGCCAGTGAGGAGGGATCGTGGGAAGGTGGAGGGGTGCTGTGGGAAGACTGTCACGTTAGCGATGCCACCTGCTTGTCCTCGTCGCTCCCAATCGAGGTGGGGGCTGAGGTGCCTGCCTCGCGTAGTAGCGGTCGGCTCTCCATTTCTCCCCTCTCCATCCATCCGCAGGCAGATTACTCCGTGATCACACGCACACACGCTCCCACCCTCCCTCCCAGCTAACGCGTCCACTTGCTCACTCCCTCCCTTACTCTCGCTGGAAAGCTGTAACCATTCACATGTCGGAGGCAGATGCTTGATTATACATTCAGCTCAGATGGTACAGCTTCCCCCTCCCTTCCCCATTTTCTCTCTCGCTGACTCGCGCGCTATTTCAGATAGACTGTCTACAACACAGAGCAGTCAGCTGACTCCAGCTGATCTAATCTCATCTTTTCTGTCTCTTCCTGTCTCTCTTTCTCTCACTGAAATCCGTAAGCCACTTCCCACCGTAGCATCCTTTCACATCTCTAATGATCAACTCGGTTACTGAGACTAATGTCACCAGAGACCTCAAATGGATTATTCCTCCACCCAGCTGAAAACCCTGTTTAGACAGGCCACAGCATTTCCTTGCAACACTGCTTCACGCGAGAGTAAAACACTACCACGGCAACAGCTGTGCAGCAACAAAGTATGGCAAGGAAATATAACAGAGGTGGTAAGGGGAGAGATGAGGAAAATGATTGAAAACTTGTCAAGTACATGTCCGGGTCATATTTCACTCCAAAAACAAGGTAAATTATATTTTGCTTGAAGAAAGCAAAACCTATTTTTAGGACAATTAATATTTACTTATGACATTTTATGACATATTATCCTTCAATCTGCTCACATTGTATTACGGTTATGAGAATATAATGAGCTTCACTGAGAATGGGAATGACAAAAAACAAAAACACAATTGTCTGGCTGAATTCTGTTAATGACAATTTGGGGATAAAATGATCAGTTTTGCATTTCAAAAAATCTTAATTGGCATACAAACAGGCTTAAAGGGATGGTTCGGAGTAAAATCAACCTAAGGTCCTTTGCACCATGACCTCGAGCCAAACACCCAACCCCAGAAGCCTTTTTTCCCTTGGTTGAACATTATTAAAGTTAGAACTTATTTAGAGAAATAAGCCGAATGGCTTAGTGCAGGCGCTAATGGATCCAAGGATGTATCTCGTAAATTACCCCAATAATAATGCCCAAAATGGTACCAAACGACAGTAGTACAAATAGGTGCTGTACTCATAAAACGAGGCATTGGAAAGTTTGTAAGTACATCAGGAGTTTATTTAAATGACACTTGCCTGACGGCTTATGCTACCGCTAACCCGGACATCGACGTCACTTCAGTGGCTTGGGAAAAGCATGTAAAAGTCCTGGCAGAAAGCGATGCATAAGGATGTAGTGTAACGGCGCCCAGTTCCAGGAATGCACTAATATTTCGTTGGTAGTACCAGTTTGCAACAATTATTAGTTAACACTAAATTGTTAACACTTCGGAAAAAATAATAATTCGTCGTTACACTACAACCTTATGCATCGCTTTCTGCCAGGACTTTTACGTGCTTTTCCCAAACCCCTGAAGTGACGTCGACGTCCGGGTTAGCAGTAGAATGAGCCACCAGGCAAGTGTTATTTAAATAAACTCCTGATGTACTTACAAACTTTCCAATGCCTTGTTTTATGAGTACAGAACCTATTTGTACTACTGTAGAAGTTTGGTACATCCTTGGATCCGTTAGCGCCTACACTAAGCCATCCGGCTGATTACTCTAAATAAGCTCTTTAATAATGTTCGACCAAGTGAAAAAAAGCTTCTGGGGGGGTGTTTGGCTCGAGGTCATGGTGCAAAGGACCCTAGGTTGATTTTACTCCAAACCATCCCTTTAAGTTGCTATGCAAAATGCAAATAAACAGTGCAATTAAATATATGCAGTAGTCCTTTATAATACCTTTTGTCTAAAAATAACAAAAAACAACATCAAACAGTTTGAAGTGTATTCCTGTTCCCCAGTTTAATCACTGATAATCTCAAAACAGGATGCAGCGCATCAAGTCAACGGCAGTAAACGGATGGGGTCCCCTTATAAGTATAGTTCACTTTAAAATGAAAATTACCCCATGATTTACTCACCCTCAAGCCATCCTAGGTGTGTATGACTTTCGTCTTTCAGACGAATACATTCGGAGTTGTAGTGGATTGCAGTGGATTGCAACCGACAGATTGAAGCTCAAAAACGTGCATTTATCCATCGTAAACGAACTCCAAACAGCTCCAGTGGGTTAATAAAGGCCTTCTGAACCAAAACGATGAGTTTGTCTATTTAAAATTGTATATCATTGTGGTAACACTTTATTTTGATGGTCCCTTTTGAACATGCTGTTGACTATAAGTAACTTTGCAACTATATGTCAACTAACTTTCATTGAAGTATAAGTAGACTGTCTGCTTAATATCTGCAAACACTTTATTGTGATGGTCCTCCAACAGACAGTCTACTGACTAAGTAATTTTGTAACTACATGTCAACTTAATCTAACCCTAATTATTACTTTTACTATTAATACTTAACTAACACTCTAATGAGAGTTAGTAGACATGTAGGTGCAACGTTACTTATAGTCAACAATGTGTTAAAGGGACCATCAAAATAAAGTGAAACCATAATTGTATATTTAATACTTTAAAGTAAACAAACATACGGATTCCACTTAAGTTTAAAGCACAACTTATGCGAGCAATGCGACGCAATGCTGATATTTACGCTACGCCATGACGCACTACGCTACTTCTGACGTCATAAATTGCGTAAGTTGCGCAAGTAGACTACGTATGGCCATTTGGCCGGAAGCCAGAATTTTACTTTGTAACGTGTTAAACATGAATATTTTTCTTACATAAACTCATCAATTTGGTTCAGAAGGCCTTTATTAACCCACAGGAGCCATTTGGTGTTTGTTTATGATGGATGGATGCATGTTTTTGAGCTTCAATCTGTTGGTAGCAAATAGCAATCCACTGCCATTATAAAACTTGGAAGAGCCAGGATATTTTTTATATAACTCTGATTGTATTTGTCTGAAAGAAGTCATATACACCTAGGATTGCTTGAAGGTGAGTAAATCATGGGCTAATTTTCATTTTAAAGTGAACTAATCCTTTATGCCTGCCACTCATAAGTAAAAAAAAAAAAAAAAAAACCTTGTCAAATTGTACAGGTAGTGAGACTAAAGCGCATTTCATCCAGGTTGATGAAGAAAATGATGCAGCATTTTAAATGTCATTTCCGATGATCGACATCGCAGTTTATGTGTAAATGTGCTTGTGAACAGCATATGTGCTACATTTACTGGAAAATTTACCAAGTTTAATGTGTGAAAGCAGAAGTCCAACTTCCCACATGTGACATTTTAACTGTAAAACTAAAAACACATGAATCCTACAAGATTCTCTCATTTCATACTGAGATATTAACATGTTTTTAGTGTTATAATGAGAAAATCTTATTTCATTAATACGTGTTTTTTCTTCTGTAATTCAGATCATCACTGTGATTCCACTACACCCTGCACATGAAACAGCAGAGGTGCTTTAAGAAATACAGATGCCTGCTGCCAGAGAGTTCAAACGATGCTTACAGCAGTAAATGGCATGCATTAAAAGTTAATCTAAAGGGCAAACAAATGAGTGCAGGACTGAGTGTGCTCACTGAGAAGAGCGAAACTGTGGACAGAATTAGAAAGTACAGAACAGACTCAGAATAAAACAGAGAAACGGGACATTGGGTGATTATTCACACAAAATAGTTAGAACAATGGTCAGTGATCCGAATGAACCTGGATGAGCCCTATGTTTCCATTCTATTCCACTGAACATAGCCTAAAAAACCTGCATTTTATCCAAAAAAATAAGTGTTAAAAATTCAATGTTTAAAGGCATCATTCAGCCATGTTCATTATTTACAAAAAATTCTATCATCATTTACAAACACATGGAACACAAAACGAGACTTTAAAGAATCTTTAAGAAGCTCTTTTGTAGTCAACATTATTATATTAAAATATATTTATCAGGGCTCTATGCTTACATTTTTTATGAGCACATTCAAAAATTGAAAAGCACCTTCCGATCAATAATATCAATATTAACATTCCCATTACAGGGTAACATCTGCCCCCTTAAACTGATTTCCAGGGGCATTATTTTATTTTTGTAAAGACAATTTTTTTTCCCAAACTAATTACATGTATGCGTCATAGTTTGGTAAATTCTTCATTTAAATTTATTTAAAACATTTTATTAAATTACAAATTAAATTAGGGTAATAAAAAACAATAGGGCAGTTACCAATCAAATGAAAATGATATCAACAAAATCCATGTTTGAGAGGTGGCACAGAAGCTGCATCTGAAGTGGCATTTAGGTATATTTACAGACAGTTTAAGGTGGCATGATTTTTAATACAGAAATATGAAATGATTAAACACCAGCAGTAGGTTCTGTAAAGTCACCGTCTTTGTCATTGAATCATTCATTCTATTGATTCATTCAAAATGAGTGATTCATTCAGGAGAAAGCAATTGATTGTCTATATGAATGGGTCATTATATCATTGATTTCATCTGTGTCTTAAATGTTAATCAAACAACAAAGGACAAAGAAAAAAAAAATCACTGCTCTTGACTGAGTATCTTTTGTAACTTTAATAAGGATCAATCTATATTTAATTTAGACATTTAGGACTATGCAATGTTATTTTACATTTGATTACTTTATACAATTTCTCTACATGAAAACTATTGTTAGACCTGTACCTGATAATCCTGAAAAGCACTATGTTTATTTTAGTTGTATGTTTGTTCTATTGTATAGCTATTATTTTTTTCTTATTTTATTACTGACGGTTTACTGGTCTTTAATAATATTTGAAATTTATATTAGTCAGGCTAGTAGTTTTTGCAGTGGTATCAAAATTGGAATTGAGAATTGTGAAATTTCGCTGGTATCTGAAATTTGGTGTCATATCCTTATTAATTAAGGTTGCATGGGTCAAACACAATGAAAACAAGAACTATTTTTAATTTATTTATTTATTACTTTTTTGTGGTGGAGCCAGTGGAAATTTTGGTTGGGCAAGAAGAAAAAAAAAAAAGTGAAACACTGGCACAGCCAGGCCAGTAGAAAAAAATCCTTAGCATTGAGCCCTGATACTGCACAGCAGTTCTGTATTAGATCTCTGTGTGAGAGAGAGAGCCCATGTGCCAGGCCCCAGCTGGCATCTCTCTCCCAACTAAACGGCTGCTTCAACACAAACAGCCTTTCATGAAGCGAGAGCTTCCATCCTGTCTCAGAGAACATCCTGCTCTTCACCTCTACAAATTCTGAATTTCCTATGAAAATAGAACATGTTCAAAAGTTCACAGCAACTGAAAACAACTAATATATCAGAAATAAGTTCATGATTAATGCTACAGTCGATCTGGTACGTATGATAAAACAACGGCACCATTCATGAGTCAGGAGACCCAGGAATGAAACACAGCATGGAAATTTGACTGTAATGGAGAGTGTCAAAGAGAATGCAGGGCAGATAAAGTGATGACTGCACTACAGTTATGTGTAATTGAGGACAGCTGTGATGGTGCGGCAGTTTAAGGCTCGCTGGAGAACGACAGGCTGCAGTGTCCTGGTTAGCAGTCCCAGATACAGCAGCACCCTAAGGAGCGAGAGGAACTCGCCTCCTTCCTCTGAAATGGGTCAGAACCTTAATTTCCATGGGTGCGAATAGAACAAGTGCAACTGAATGCAAACTCAAAATATAATGCATACAAAGACCTCATTAAAATTATGTATTCAGAAGATTCTGGCCATATTTATCTGAAGTAAGTGACATGTTTCCAAACCAGACAAGTTTCCAACAACAAAGTCAGCGCAGAAAATCTGAAAATAAAATTCAGTTAGGGCCTGCTTTGAAACAAAATTACAAAAACAGTAAAATCTTACCAGCTGTAGTATATCTTCATCTTTTGGCATCACACACAACTCCAGAAATGTATGACTGGAAGTGGGAAAAAAATATTTAGGACCACAATCACGACACATCTATATGAATCATAACACAACTAATTGAATTATAACACACTCATACCTGTTCTGGATGAGCCCTATGACCTGGGAGTACGTCTTCCCAATGATGCTCTCGCTGTTCACTTTCACGATCCTGTCCCCTGTTGAGGTTCCATTTTCAGGTTTTAGATGATCAGACATCGATAAGCAAAACGAAACAATGTGCTGTACATTAGAAGTGCTGGTGTAATTACCAGTGCAGAGTCCGGCGCTGTGAGCGGGCCCTCCCTCTTTGACCTGTTTCACAAAGATCGTGTCCATGGGCTCCAGTCTGTTCCGTGGTCTCCCTGGCAACAACAAAAGCAGCAGTGTCACGAGTGGCCCAGATCACAACAAACCAGCGCCAGGAAGAACCGAGCGGTCACAAGATCGAGCCACAAAATAAATAATTTAAATCACACCAGCTTCGAAATGAAACGTTTAACCCATCAATACAGCGGAAATGCTGTGACTTCATCTAGAAATGACCCAGCATTCAATGTGACATCCCTCAGCCCCTAAGGGAAGCGCTATACTTGGCTTCATTCTGACATAATCCACCAGAACATAGATCACAGATCTAACAGTAAACAACTAACACTACAGATTCCCTGAGGATGACAGCTACGACACGCTAAGGCAGTGGCCCAGGTCTACTTGCACTGAAGGAATGAGGATCTCTCCTGAACAGTTTATTTATTTATATATCATATTTTTATTAGTCTACTGAATGGGAAATAAACCTGTGGATTCTACATAACAAATGGACTGTCAGCATGCTAAATCCCTCTTTGAGATCACAAAAATTATTCAACAGATCAGTCAACCTCATTAATTGACTACTCTGGTTTCGGTCGACTAGATGACAATCTTTACCCGTCCCCAATTTGTTTTTCACATCCAATCAGTTTGTTCATACAGTTAGCATCCGGTATATCCACATTGATTGCTATAGTAATGATGTCAGATGCTAAGAGAGAAATGCTAAGAGAATTTCTTCTACAATAACAGTGTGAAAATGGGCACAACTACACCCACAACAGCACAATGTGGGTGAGATTTCAGAATATTCTGCTTATTGATTTGGGTTATTTAATGATTCTTTATGTATATTTGAGGAAGTATGGATTAAATTGTTTCTGGTTTACAAACAAGATTTATTATACTCGCATTCATATTTAACCGTTCACATTTATTGCTTTGCTGCCCTTGCTATCTCTCCTAAACCAATCATTTTATTTTTTGTTGGAAAATATCAATTACCATACTACTATGAACTTATTTTTAACTAGATGTACCGCATGGCGGTACAAAATATGACCGCCGCTCAGGCCTGCACTGGCTTTCCACAAAAAGAAATGACGTGGAGCAATTTGGCTGTATTGCGTGTTTATGTATATACCTAAAAAAAGTAGTAGTATGTGCATGTCTGTCTGTGTGTGTGTGTATGTGTGTGTGTTTGTGTATGTGTGTGTCTGTGTGTGTGTGTGTCTTTGTGTGTATGTATGCGTGCGTACATGTGTGTGTTTGTGTGTGTGTCTGTGCATGTGGATTTGTATGTGTGTGTGTATGGGTGTGTGTCTGTGCGTGTGGATGTCAGTGTGTGTGCATGCTTGCGTTTGTTTGTATTCCTGCATGTGTGTGTGTGACAGTTAGGGTTGCCAACTTCAGAAAAGGAAAATGCGGGACAATCGTGGTTAGGAAAATGAGGGACACTCAAAATATTTGTACTGTATCACACAGTGTACGTCATTTCAGTGTCTGCAGTTAAGTTTGTGTTTAAAAGGTTATCAGACATAAACACATTTGTATTGCTTAACCTATTTATGTATTTAATTCTAAAAATAATTTTAATGTCATACATGAAAAAAGTCACATTACAAACAAACCATAGTTCAAAATAACAGCATTTATCTAAAATAGAAAGCTTTTTTAACATTATACACTAGGCTTACAGTTCAAAAGTTTGGGGTTAGTAAGATTATTTTTTGGGGAAAAAAATAAAGAAAGTAATTGCCTACTTTTATTCAGCAAGGATGCATTACATTAATCAAAAGTGACAGTTAAGATAATGTTACAAAAGCTTTCTATGTACTTTCTAAAAGCTTTAAAACATTAATAATAATCAGAAATGTTTTTTGAGCATATTATTCCCTCAGGTAGATTACATGTTTTCTTGTGTGGCTGGATGTTAGACTCATGAACAATAATCACGTTGTTTGCATTCGTCAAAATTGATTAGCCGAAATCAAAACGTGGACAGTGAAAGGAAATTACCGTTAGCGCGAGACGAGTCCGGCTTGAAGCGGAAGCGACCAGACGGCAGAGGATGTTCGCAAATCAAACAATGATTTGTCTCAAAACAGTGATTAAAAAAAGCTGTGATTGGATGATGACAGGTGTCGGTGATCATTCTCAAGTGTCGTGGTCAGCACTGCTGCTGTTGCTGGTGTATCAGTCAGTGGTTTATCAGCTTGTCAAAAAACGGGACACGGGAGGTCACGCAAGGGACAAATAAATTAGGCCCAAAATGCGGGACGTCCCGCCTAATTCGGGACAGTTGGCAACCTTATGGCTCGTTTCCACTGAGCAGTACAGTACGGTACGGTACAGTACGGTACGGTTCGGGTCTGTTAACCATGATCTGGCTAGCGTTTCCACTGCCAACAGTACCCTTACTGCGTGGTGTTTCGATCGACGTAATTTTCGCGCGAAGAAGAACATAGTAAACTACAATGGATGACATACAGCAGATCTTGTTCTTGCTCCTCGACATGTTTGTCACAAGAAGACAAGCGCCGACATTAGGCTTTTCTCAATATTAAGTACGCAAAGTTTGTACTTGCCATGTGCGACTCACTCCTACATGCACATGGTACAGCGCGTTCTTAAAAGCGTCACTCAGCTCGCTCTGCTACTCCGGTTATCTCTGTTACTCTGTATGTACAAATTTAAGCAACAATAAAACGAAATATGTTATAAAACACTACTCTGCCTCTTTTCGTTTTCATTTAAATAAATTAAACATTATAGGGACACAAATGTGGTTCATGCGCAACGCATATTGATTATTCATTGCACGTTATACGTTATTCTATTTATAACAAAACGATTTAAAACACAACCCTAACGTTACCTCTTTTCGTTTAAATAATAAAAAAAATTACACATTACAGGCAATATATGCATTTGTACAAATGTTGCAATAAACATCAGTGATAATCTTGTAATAAGAAAATGACAAGAAACCATATTTCTTTTTGTAAAATTTCAGTTTTATCAATAATAGCCAATATAAAAGTTTAAGTAAAAGGTACAAGAAGCTATACAATAAGAAATAAAGCAAACAATTCAGTCAAATGTCCAAATGCTGCGCTAGTCTAACATTACAACAGTAAAGTTAAATACAAATAGCCTATAATATGAAACTAAACTTAGCCCTCAGTCAAAACGATTGACAGGGAACGAATTATATATTCACGAGACCAAAGATCGCCCGTTAGGTCTGCACAAGATGAATTATATCTCATGTTTAACCACTACCGTCGGAGTCATCGGCGAACGTCAGAAGAACTAACTTAGCCGAGGAAAGGCTCATCCAGCCGGGAAACATGAGCGCCGAGCGCCCGCTGATCGCATGGATCTCACAACCGGGGAAAAACAAATCATCTTTATAAATAAACCACAGATTAGAGCTTTAAACAACTACATTCTCGCCTGAAAAACTCTTAAAATTACATTTCGTGACACAGTAACAGTATATTATATTAAACTGTATATAAAAAAATGGCGCTTCTTATGTTGTCATTCCCCTCGTAGCACGCGCAAGTGACGATTCTCTGTCAACCAATCAACGTCCTGCAGTGAGTCTAGCTCCACCTTTTAGTACCGTACCACTGTGCTAGGTACCCCAACAGAAGGGTACCCAAAAAGTGGTACGGTACGGTTCGGCTTTTTGGTACCATTCTCAACTTTTGGCAGTGGAAACGCAAATAAAAGGGTACCGACCCGTACCGTACCGTACCGTACCGCTCGGTGGAAACGCGCCATTAGTGACAGTATCATCCTAAACCAGCAACCCTTCGCTCAACACCACCATCTACAGGCCGATGAGTGTACAGTCACTAAATGTGCACATAAATGAATTTATTTTATACCCCCCCATGGATGAAATTCTATGAAACTTAGCATACCCCCAGAGGATGTCAAGTTAATCATACACATGAAATATGGTGCAGTTCTGAACATCTCAACTGAAGATAGGGGCGATTAAAGC
Source organism: Abramis brama (assembly GCF_963993115.1). NCBI lineage: Eukaryota > Metazoa > Chordata > Actinopteri > Cypriniformes > Leuciscidae > Abramis > Abramis brama. The sequence continues at coordinate 27,831,132 of NC_139969.1, read as the reverse complement.
AGAATAATATTGCATTTTCATTTTTTATGGGAGGGGCGCAAATCACAAATGACTGATTATGGGCTAGGTTGATGTGGGCCCTTAAGAGCAACATACCATAAAAATTTCTTCATCCTCGGTGCCACGGTTCAGGTAGTTATTTAGGAAAAACTGCTTTTTTTGGGTTTGGGGGGGCCCAGCGCGGGGGGGGAGTGGCCCCCGGGGACCAAACGAAATTTTTCCGTAAAAGTCTAGTGGGGCTACATGCCCACCAAATTTCATGTTCCCCGGTGTTTCGGTGTCCCTGGTATCGTTGACGAAAAATTCACGGGGGGCCCAGCGCGGGGGGGGAGTGGCCCCCGGGGACCAAACGAAATTTTTCTGTAAAAGTCTAGTAGACCAACATACCATAAAAATTTCTTCATCCTCGGTGCCACGGTTCAGGTAGTTATTTAGGAAAAACTGCATTTTTTGGGTTTGGGGGGGCCCAGCGTGGGGGGGGAGTGGCCCCCGGGGACCAAACGAAATTTTTCCGTAAAATCTATAGTGGGGCTACATGCCCACCAAATTTCATGTTCCCCGGTGTTTCGGTGTCCCTGGTATCGTTGACGAAAAATTCACGGGGGGCCCAGCGCGGGGGGGGAGTGGCCCCCGGGGACCAAACGAAATTTTTCTGTAAAAGTCTAGTAGACCAACATACCATAAAAATTTCTTCATCCTCGGTGCCACGGTTCAGGTAGTTATTTAGGAAAAACTGAATTTTTTGGGTTTGGGGGGGCCCAGCGCGGGGGGGGAGTGGCCCCCGGGGACCAAACGAAATTTTTCCGTAAAAGTCTAGTGGGGCTACATGCCCACCAAATTTCATGTTCCCCGGTGTTTCGGTGTCCCTGGTATCGTTGACGAAAAATTCACGGGGGCCCCAGCGCGGGGGGGGGGAAGTGGCCCCCGGGGACCAAACGAATTTTTTCCGTAAAAGTCTAGTAGACCAACATACCATAAAAAATTCTTCATCCTCGGTGCCACGGTTCAGGTAGTTATTTAGGAAAAACTGCATTTTTTGGGTTTGGGGGGGCCCAGCGCGGGGGGGAAGTGGCCCCCGGGGACCAAACGAATTTTTTCCGTAAAAGTCTAGTAGACCAACATACCATAAAAAATTCTTCATCCTCGGTGCCACGGTTCAGGTAGTTATTTAGGAAAAACTGCATTTTTTGGGTTTGGGGGGGCCCAGCGCGGGGGGGGGGAGTGGCCCCCGGGGAACAAACGAAATTTTTCCGTAAAAGTCTAGTGGGGCTACATGCCCACCAAATTTCATGTTCCCCGGTGTTTCGGTGTCCCTGGTATCGTTGACGAAAAAATTCAGTAGATGACGAAAAAAAAAAAAAAAAAAAAACTTTGACAATCCCTATATGACCGCTTTCGCTAGCTACGCTAGCGGCGGTCATAATTAGTACAGTGATTTTCTTCACAGCAAAGGTAGCACAGATGACGCATTTATACCATAAAAAGGTATATTTACAACAAATAACCAAAGAATTAAAATGTATCACAGTTTCCACAAAAATATTAAGCAGCAACAGTTTTCAATATTGAGAAGAAGGAGAAGGAGAAGGAGAAGGAGAAGGAGAAGGAGAAGGAGAAGGAGGAGGAGAAGGAGGAGGAGAAGGAGGAGGAGAAGGAGGAGGAGGAGGAGAAGGAGAAGGAGAAGGAGAAGGAGAAGGAGGAGGAGAAGGAGAAGGAGAAGGAGAAGGAGAAGGAGAAGGAGGAGAAGGAGAAGAAGGAGAAGGAGGAGAAGGAGAAGGAGAAGGAGGAGGAGAAGGAGGAGGAGAAGGAGAAGGAGAAGAAGGAGAAGGAGAAGGAGGAGAAGGAGAAGGAGAAGAAGGAGAAGGAGGAGAAGGAGAAGGAGAAGAAGGAGAAGGAGAAGGAGAAGGAGAAGGAGAAGGAGAAGAAGGAGAAGGAGAAGGAGAAGGAGAAGGAGGAGAAGGAGAAGGAGAAGGAGAAGAAGGAGAAGGAGAAGGAGAAGAAGGAGAAGAAGGAGGAGGAGGAGAAGGAGAAGGAGAAGGAGAAGAAGGAGAAGGAGAAGGAGAAGGAGAAGAAGGAGAAGGAGAAGGAGAAGGAGAAGAAGGAGAAGGAGAAGGAGAAGGAGAAGAAGGAGAAGGAGAAGGAGAAGGAGAAGAAGGAGAAGAAGGAGAAGGAGGAGAAGGAGAAGGAGAAGGAGAAGAAGGAGAAGGAGAAGGAGAAGGAGAAGGAGAAGGAGAAGAAGGAGAAGGAGAAGGAGAAGGAGAAGGAGAAGGAGAAGGAGGAGAAGGAGAAGGAGAAGGAGAAGAAGGAGAAGGAGAAGGAGAAGAAGGAGAAGGAGGAGGAGGAGAAGTCTCTTGAGCACCAAATAATCATATTAGAATGATTTCTGAAGGATCATGTGACACTGAAGACTGGAGTAATGATGCTGAAAATTCAGATTTACCATCACAGGAATAAATTACATTTTAAAATACATTAAAATACAAAGCACTTATTTATTTATTTTAATATTTCACAATATTACTGTTTTTACTGTATTTTTGATCAAATATATACAGATGAACATAAGAGACTTCTTTCTGAAGACCGTAGGAAAAAAAACTGATTTTGCTGCAGGTTTCAACAGTCTTAGAACCACTCAGCTGTGCCCAGAATTCAGCATGGCACAAACACAAACAAACCCACTTGGCATATGAATGCTTTAATCGCTTTCAGTCTTTTCTGGAATTAAAGAATGGAAAACTGAGATCTGACATCAAATAAAAGAGTATAATTGAGCTGCAGGTGCATGTGTAAATCAGTGTTTAGAGACAAAAAACTGTTTGTAGTCTCTATAACCTGCTTCCAAAAGGGCAACAATGAGGAGCTCATCAAGAACATTTAAGTCACTGCATAATGTCCCATACCGGGTGATGATATCTCCCTCGTAAAACTGTAATGATTTCAGTTAGCAGACATGGCAGTGTGCTACAGGTTGCGATTGCATGTTTCTTTCTTTTTGCTTGAGGTCTTGCCTGTAGAGCAGAGCTGCACGGTTCTGAATAAATTGAGAATCACAATTTTTTTGTTTAAAACAGAGATCATGATTCTGAATAGACAACAAAACAGATACGTTTATATAATTTTTTTTAAATCGGTTTGATTTGAATGATTCAGTGATGATGAATCAGCATTTTTGAACAAATCTCTTGAATAATTCAATGTCAAATACATGTTTTTAAGTGTCACCTGTCGCCACCTACTGCTGTTATGATACCATTAATAATACAATCTTTATTTGAAGCTTCAAGTTACTTTCAAAAGCTGATTTACTCTATTTTGATCACTACCATAGACATCAATGTTTATTTTTGAACTATAAACTTTTATCCCAGTAGTTCTGTGATATGAATTATTGTAAGTCTTTTTAACCACACAGTATTATTACTTCTGCTAGCGAAGCGGTTTCATAGCACCAACGCAGATTTGAATGTTCTGCTGCGATCGTACTTGTCAAAGATTTAGTAGAAATAGCAAATTTTTGACATTTAGACATAAGATTGTGTGTGTTTGAATCGAGATTGCCACCTTATAATAATTAATTGTGCAGCTCTACTGTAGATATTGCAGCAATGCTTCAAAGCCTGAGGCATGATATACATACATTTCAAGTGTGAAAGCAAAGACATCAAGACTGAGCATGAATAAAACAGACAGCAGCAAATATTATGTAGTTTAGTGTGTTAAACAACAAACCCATGTTGTATAAAATATGTAAAATAATTAATGTGTTAAGAAATAGAGGTTGACCGGTTTTGCCATTTAATCGGCACGCTAACTGAAATCTATACCAATATAGTTTTTCCAGGTTGTGTCCACTGCTGTCATTATACAGTACAAGTGCGGCCCCTAGAGGCGAAATAAAAACTATCATTGACGCCTCGTGGAGTTTGTTTTGACACGCGAGGCTGCACAGAGAGGGACACTTCAGATGCGGATTTAAAACCGACAATGAAACGGTATGTTATACAGTACACTACCCTACTTGTTTATATATAATTATAAAGTAATTAATTTGTTGACTAGATGCTGCATTAGTGGAAAGTATGTTTGCCGTCGAGGCTGAGAGAACGCTAACATCAGTTCAGCGGTTAAAACAATGTGACAAAAATATACACAATTCCGATCCGAAGGTTTAATGTCTCGATTGTTACCATCTATTTGCATAGTTTATATCCAGCTGGTCGCTTTTAAGCATTTGTTATGCAGTAAAATTGTACATTTAAAGCTAGAGACATGAGAAGCAAACTGTACCATCATGCAGCTGACAGAAACAAACAAATCAGAAATGCATTCGATTTCAGTCTTTTTTTTTATCGTCACACTATAATATATACGTATAATACATAATTGATTAGATAATCAAGTGTACTAAAATAGAAGCAAAACAAGTGCGAGTAAACAAAATATATAGGCTATGTGTCTAATTTCAATGCTATGGCTTTCATGTAGATATATAAAGATGGATATATTTATATATCTACATATATCTAGCATGACTCTTTGGATTTATATAAAATGGTGACACTTTTCAATAAGATTCCATTTGTAACATTAAAATGTATTAGTAAATGTTGAAATGACCAATGAACAATTCTTTTATTAATATTAAAGTTGTTTATTTTACTAATAATGCACTATAAACTAACATGAATGATCAATCAAGGTATAAATAATATATTAATATTTTTATATTTAAAAAGTATAGTACATTTTCATGCTTCAGTACTATTCTTCAATTTTTGTAATAAAGTTCAGCACTATTTATGTGTTGTATTTGTTTTCACTCAGTATCCATTTTAAACTATTGGTTGATTAATCGGTTATCGGCCAACGTGGGCCAACCTAGTTATCGTTATTGGTCAAATCCAGTATTGGTAGTACCTCTATTCAGAAAAGTATAGCTGAAATTACTTCTGGTTATTTCGTTACATTGGAAATGGAAGGTCGAATGGAGCACATTGCATTGTGGGATGCAGAGTGTTCAGTTGTATACTGCACATTATGACTAAAAACTATGCACAGTACATATTTTAAATACTACAGAAACAATAAGTAAAAATAGCAATGTTATCATTTATAAAGATTTAATGCGCCATCTTGTGTTCACTGTCATACACTGTAGTTTTCAAATATTAAAACTCTTACACATTTACCTCAGGAATATGAAGAAACGCACCCATTTATGCCATGTTTATCGCATTTTGCATGTAATGAAATAATAATGAACAACATACTAACCAAAAACATGTGGTCGGTTATCAGAAATTATAGAAAATTCACAATAGAAGTGTACCAATGATAATAAATGAAAGCCAGAGAAAAACATCCATAATCCAATCCCCTCAAATATCCCTTCTAATGTGGTTGTGGAATATAGATGCATGTCAGTTATGCAATCCGTGCACTGGAGTTCAAGTTTCTTTCTGTAGCTGAGAACATGAAACAATGACTCACTCGTATACTGTCCAAAGTAGATGCACGGCAACATGCAAAAATACAGACACAAACTATTCTATGTACATGTTGTGCACATAAAAACAAACTAAAACCAGCTAAGAAATGCACAACTACAAACCTGGAACCACATATTCAGATAAATAAAACAGGCCTGAAAAAAACACTCCTGGCTCTCACACAACATGCAAATTTAATATTTTACTATTACATGTGCTGGTGTAAGTTCAGGGTTGTTGAATTTTTTCTGTTTTGCATACAGATCTAGAGGCACCTTGAGGGATGTTGTGTAAGCTAGTTTGGACTCTTCTAGGTAATGTAAATCAAGTTTCACAGGGCTATGCACTAGTGCTCTCTTATAGACTAAAGATTGTTCAGATGATAGTGTAAAAAAAGTGTTTTTGCAAAGCTTTTTTATATTTCAGTTATGCTGCATTAGTCAGGTACAAACCACAACAGTTTAAGTTCCTGTTTCAATTTCATGCTTTTCAATGAGTGAGCTAAAAGCGTGGAAGTGGAAGAGTTCAAATCCTTAACACTTGGCAGCTACAAAGTTATATACATTGGTGAATTAGATAGCCTACAGTTTGTGCTAGGGACATGAGAAGAGGGGTGATATTCTTTAATATAACTCTTTTGTAAACCCTGAAATATTTAGGCCAGATACTTACTGACAAAGCGGTTCCAACTTGCAGAAGAGCATTTCACAAGGATTGTGCACCACAACAGGCAAAAGATAAATGACAAAGCATTAATAAACCTAAAGCTCAGTATGAATCTCCTCTAAGTTGGGCATGATTTGAGGGCCCTAACAGAAGGGGACAACATCAGAATCTAGCAGTTTTTTTCTTTTCTTTTTTCAGGAAATATATTGAATTTAGACTAGAGATAGACCAATAATTTTCCCGATATTAAAGTATTTTTCATAATCGGATCTCGGTTTTGTAATATTGGATTCGCTGATAAATGTCTCCATCTTGTGGCCGTTTGGAGAATTGTACGCAAGACTGCCATTAAAACACAGAGTCTGAAGGAAAAAGAGTCAACAACGGCATTCAATGATAAAATACCTTACCTCAATAAACTTGATTTAACATAACAGCCATTAATGTACAAATGAGATTAGATAAAAGCAAAATATGTATATATATATAAAAAATAGAGATAGAGTCACGTAATCCATCAAGTCATGTCCCAATAATTAAATAAAAACAGCCATGAATGAATGCATGTTGGAAATAAATGCGCTGAACTTAATTCTCTCTCTGGTGTCTGCTCATCATTGGTCTCATAAAGTCACATTCATAAGGCCGTTTACAAACAGGGTTGAGGTTCAAGAATGCTCCAGCCACTGTATGCAGATTTTAGCAAGATCCACTCGTTTAAAACTCCTTAAATGATATTAACATCTACTGTATGACCTGTATTTCGCTAATAAACATCTAAATAATTACAGCTATATGTGGAAGTCAATTATCTCCGCGAGAGAAGTTCTGCGTAAACACACAGATAAAAACAGCGCTGTCAACAGGTATTTCATAACCTAGACTGACAAAAACATGCCAGATGAGATGCACTCGATAACTGCCATGATGTATTCATTGTTTTGTTTATTTTTCTGACAATGCATATTCCAGCAGATATTCCAGCGTATTCCATTCTCTTCACTCTTTAGCCTATTAAACAACACATAAACCTTTTAAAACTGCAGTTTATAACCATGTGATTATATTTATGCAAAGCTGATAGACTCCCGTCATTTATTTGTTCTCCATTTAAAAACATTAGACTTTGCAAATTTATTTTGCCTATTGTTAATATTGTTGCTGTTGTCATAAAAAGATGCACTTAGTTCTTATTAGTTAGAATTATTTATACATTCTTTATTTGTTACCTGTTTTTATTTATTTATATACAGTGAGGAAAATAAGTATTTGAACACCCTGCTATTTTGCAAGTTCTCCCACTTGGAAATCATGGAGGGGTCTGAAATTGTCATCGTAGGTGCATGTCCACTGTGAGAGACATAATCTAAAAAAAAAAAATCCAGAAATCACAATGTATGATTTTTTAACTATTTATTTGTATGATACAGCTGCAAATAAGTATTTGAACACCTGTCTATCAGCTAGAATTCTGACCCTCAAAGACCTGTTAGTCTGCCTTTAAAATGTCCACCTCCACTCCATTTATTATCCTAAATTAGATGCACCTGTTTGAGGTCGTTAGCTGCATAAAGACACCTGTCCACCCCATACAATCAGTAAGAATCCAACTACTAACATGGCCAAGACCAAAGAGCTGTCCAAAGACACTAGAGACAAAATTGTACACCTCCACAAGGCTGGAAAGGGCTACGGGGAAATTGCCAAGCAGCTTGGTGAAAAAAGGTCCACTGTTGGAGCAATCATTAGAAAATGGAAGAAGCTAAACATGACTGTCAATCTCCCTCGGACTGGGGCTCCATGCAAGATCTCACCTCGTGGGGTCTCAATGATCCTAAGAAAGGTGAGAAATCAGCCCAGAACTACACGGGAGGAGCTGGTCAATGACCTGAAAAGAGCTGGGACCACCGTTTCCAAGGTTACTGTTGGTAATACACTAAGACGTCATGGTTTGAAATCATGCATGGCACGGAAGGTTCCCCTGCTTAAACCAGCACATGTCAAGGCCCGTCTTAAGTTTGCCAATGACCATTTGGATGATCCAGAGGAGTCATGGGAGAAAGTCATGTGGTCAGATGAGACCAAAATATAACTTTTTGGTCATAATTCCACTAAACGTGTTTGGAGGAAGAAGAATGAAAAGTACCATCCCAAGAACACCATCCCTACTGTGAAGCATGGGGGTGGTAGCATCATGCTTTGGGGGTGTTTTTCTGCACATGGGACAGGGCGACTGCACTGTATTAAGGAGAGGATGACCGGGGCCATGTATTGCGAGATTTTGGGGAACAACCTCCTTCCCTCAGTTAGAGCATTGAAGATGGGTCGAGGCTGGGTCTTCCAACATGACAATGACCCGAAGCACACAGCCAGGATAACCAAGGAGTGGCTCTGTAAGAAGCATATCAAGGTTCTGGCGTGGCCTAGCCAGTCTCCAGACCTAAACCCAATAGAGAATCTTTGGAGGGAGCTCAAACTCCGTGTTTCTCAGCGACAGCCCAGAAACCTGACTGATCTAGAGAAGATCTGTGTGGAGGAGTGGGCCAAAATCCCTCCTGCAGTGTGTGCAAACCTGGTGAAAAACTACAGGAAACGTTTGACCTCTGTAATTGCAAACAAAGGCTACTGTACCAAATATTAACGTTAATTTTCTCAGGTGTTCAAATACTTATTTGCAGCTGTATCATACAAATAAATAGTTAAAAAATCATACATTGTGATTTCTGGATTTTTTTTTTTAGATTATGTCTCTCACAGTGGACATGCACCTACGATGACAATTTCAGACCCCTCCATGATTTCTAAGTGGGAGAACTTGCAAAATAGCAGGGTGTTCAAATACTTATTTTCCTCACTGTATATATATATATATATTTTTTTTTTTTTTTTTTTTTTTTTTATTACAAATAAAAATATGCAAATGGGAGTACTAAGCTACATTAAAGTAGCAATGTTTTTTTTATTCACGTGGTCTTGAATGTTTTATGCTTTTTTTTTATTTGTTAGAATTATGTCTAATGTTTGTTTACCTGATCAAAGCTTTTATTTAAAAAAAAGACGCTTTAGTGACAGTGCACTTTATTTGTACTCTTTCTATTTAATAATGTAGAAGTGTGTTTTGTTTTGTATGCAAGGGGGGAGTGAAATTACGGTTTTGAAAAAAGTGTTAAAATAGTTTGTTCAGTTCAGTGCTGATGTTATAACTTGTCAAAAACAGAAATAAAACGATAAACAAACATAACACGCAAATAATCAGTATCTCGAATTTAGAAGATCATTCCTGAACCATCATGTCCTGCACCTGCCAAATTTCTACATTCTTCCACTATCAATCAATAAAACTAAATTTCCCAACAGATGTTTTTTCCTTCACATATTCTTCATTCTTTATCAAGAATGCGGCTTATCTTTGACCATTTTGTGACCATTAAGTTCCAGTATGTGTGGTTTGTTGAAATGCCACGAGCATTACAACCTTACTATAATTCAGAAAAAAACAAATCTATGTAGGTCACAGTTTGTTATCTGCACTGTAAAGAAGTCAAACAAAAGGAATCAATGTGGGGGATCCTGAAGCAGATTTAGAAGCCTGTATTTCTGTAGCGATGTTTAGAGATGCAACTTCTCTGAGCAGGTTTTAGCCACCCAAAGCACCAGAAGCGTTGTTAAAATGTTAAAGTTAAAAAAATAATAATAATACAAATCAACTTTTTAAAAACGTGTCTTAAATCTCCTGTGTTCCACTCAACTCTTTGGCATTTTGCATATTGTTGTCAAGCTCATTTCGAGTGCAAGAACAAGTCCTGTATGTTCAGACAACCCACCGTCTAGCCAAATTCGAAAACAGGCTTTGCATATCCCTAATTGACTGCAGGATGAAACTACAGGAAAAAACAGATCATTTATACTTTTAACAGTCAAGCTCTTTTGCAACAAAATGATGCAATCTTAAAAACACACCTAAGGTCAAAAGTTCAAACAGTAACAGGGGAGAGGTTGAGCAGGGGAAAGAATTCAGTGAGTTATTTCTGGCCGCTATAGATGGTTGTGCTGAACCATGTTACGAGAGCTATCGTGTGATGGGAGGTGAATAAAAGTCCTTCCTTGAGAGAACAAGGTAAGAACAGAGTAAGACTATTTAAATAAGAATACAATAAGGACAACAATAAGTAAGGACAACAATATGCAAGTGCTATGACCCTTCCCAGTTTAATCTAACGCAGTATGTGTACTTTTTTTAAAAAAGATAATAGATTTAGAATAGAAGATAAAGTATTTATCTTAGTTAGTATTAATGGATCAAGTGTTGCCGATAAAAAGATGCGTCTTCAGCAGTTTCTTGAAAATGGTCCCGGACTCAGCAGCTCTGGTTGAGTTGGGCTTGAACGTAATCTCCAGAGCCACTGTGAGAGTCACTTCACGAGCATTTTACAGTTTAATTTAAGAAAAACTATCGTCATATCATACACGCACAGAAACTCAAAGGTCTTCACGGCAACCCCTCAAAATTAAAGTCCGGTTTAACTTGACAAATGTATTACAGTTGTACAGAATTTAGATTCATCTCAATGTAATAATAAAACTAACACACACAAAAAAGGTTTAATAATAATTTAGGCTATTATTATTAAAGGAATAATCACAATTTTTCTTCCACGTTTTAATTTTAACACTATAATGCTTAGTTGTAGGGCTGCACGATTAGAAATTCGCGATTACGATTATGGATGCCACGATTACGTAATCGTTCAAAGCCGCGATTACAAAAAAAATAAAATAAAAAAAAATCCACTCTGCGTGCATTTAGAGCATGTTATGAGAGGCAAATCACAACTACTTCAGAGAACCCAGCACAATAGGAAGGAACTACCAGGCAGCGACGTATGTGTACGCTGAAATAAAAAGTCTTTCACCTCAGAAAAACGGACGTTCCTGTCATGTCAGCCGTTATAGGCTACTGTGTTCGTAAGCGCACACTCTTCAATTGCACGCGCAAATGCGGCGGCGCGCGCTGTGTATAAAGTGCAAAGGAAACTACGAGCATGCAACGTTGTTACGTTGTAAATTGGTCACGAAAGTAAAATACCAATAAATCACGTTACTGGTACGTCGTGTGTTAGCTGAGAAGGATTTGCATGCAGGGATGATTTTCATTCTATTCACCAGGAGCAGTTTCCATGTTTCATTAACAGTTCTTGTTAGTATTGTGTATCACCATGGTAACTGTCGTTTTAATATTAACCCACTGATCTATATAATAACATTCTATATAGATCAGTGTATTAACCCCAAAATGCCACTTTATTTTCACTTTGTGTTATTTTTTATATTTTAAATGACTTTGGTGGCTCATACCAACATTGTATTAACAAAAGCTAGTTTGGGACTGATATTTAATAGCTTTAGCATAAGCCTAATGTTTATTTCTTAGTAGTCTTTACTATTAGTCATATTCTTACAATTTATGTGTATGTTAAGTAAAGGGGGACAGTGTGTGTGTTCACAATTTTTAAGTAAACATGTATATATATATTCTATATATATTCAATGTAAATTGTGATAATCGTAATTAATAATCGCAATTACAATTTCAAGGGAATAATCGACAATTATGATTTTTGTCATAATCGTGCAGCCCTACTTAGTTGTGCAGCATGTTGTTCGACAAAAAGTTTGTTTAATTTCATATGATTAAAAGATACATTAAATTAATGTTTTATGTCTTCAACAGAATTTGTGAGAAGGGGGGGGGGACATTTCATAGAAATGAAATTTAAAAAAATATATATTAAAATGGTTGTTTTTATGAATTCAATTAAGTAGCTAGTAGCCAACCATTTACAGGTAAATATTACAGTATACAAAGACAAACATCACAGACAATGGCAGACAGCGACCAAGGCAGCTCTGGTATAATGTCAATAACACTTCTGTAAATGACTTACAGTTTCTTTACAGTTATTGTGGTAAACATTCCTAAAGTACCGAAAAAAGGTACAGAATTTCATGTATAGGGGGATGCAAGACGACAAAACAACCTTCTAAAATGAATACACTTGATGGTAGAGTGCTTAGTGCACAGTATAAGTGCATAGTGTTTAATGTGTTATCTGGGACAAAACTATAGATTACATTTTGTCACTGAAAGTGATAATTTACCTCTGTGACCATGGTCTTCATCCTATAAGAAACAAACAGAAAAAAAAAATTTATTGTGTATATTAAAAAATATACAAACAATACTATGCTATGAGACTCCTGTGAATGAGCGATGCAAACTACCTTAAAATTGGAGTGCACTGCAGACTCTGGTGGGTACACAATGAAGTGACGCAGAGTGAAGCCGAAGCCTTGTGAAGTGCGACGCAGATGAATCGTCTTAGGCCCTGGCCAGGAAAATGGCTCTTCCTCCAGCTGGAAGAGCACTCCTGAAGAATCATCCTGATCCACCACATCCTACACAGAGAGAAACACATGGAATCATGAGGTCATTTTACATGATCACACGTACGATAAAATTGATTTGGGGTTCAAGGGAGACAGGACCTGATCAAACTGTACAGATTGTGACACAATGCCACTGGCATTAACACCAGTGAATCACTTTTGTGAGCAAGAAAGCACTGAACAAGAGCTCTTCTCCCTTTCATAAGCAGAAGCAGTGGACAACCACATCCTGGAGAAACAGCATAATCTGCTGCGCATGTGGTACAAATGAAAAGAGAAATCAAATATGACTCAAATTTTAGAAAATTAATTAAGATTGTATAGAGCATTTTAAACAGCCTAGTCAACGAACTGAAGTAGGATCAACACCACAAGGAAGAATCAGAACTGCTATGACATCATCATCCTTGACATTTTCCTCTTCATACGGAGGAACACCCACTGAAGGTTGAGTCAGGACTGGCCTGATGTCATGTCTGGAGGGTGTGGGTGATGTTTTATGTTTCATCTGAAGTTAATTTTCCTTTGTGGAGCATATTTAAGGATAACAGACACAATACGCCGGTGCCCTCACAGGAGGATTCACTGTTCAAATTTGTTTTGCTGGCATTAATATCGAAAATCTGTCACTGAGGACAAAAACAACTTTGTGGAAACCTGTTTTTCTGAATTATTTTAAAATTATTTGATTTACTTTAATAAGGCTCAAGTTGTGTGATTTGCTCATGTTGAGGTCTGAAGCCTTGAGCTTTCTCTGGATCTCCATGCCTACCAATTCCAGAGTGGGCAATTCTGCTTCCGGCACGCACTGCTCTGTTTATGGAGTATTTATAGTCTCACACCTACCCAATTTTCACGCCCTACCCTTTACTGCCAAACCTCCTCCAGCAGAGGTGTGAGAAATCAAATATTCCCAACACAATCTAACATCTGAAACGCTACAACTGGTGATGTTCACAAAAGTGTGACTGTTGTTTGAAGTAGAAACAAACCGATTATGTGCAATACAGTTTATTTTTTGTTGAATTGTCTTAACTACTAAGCCCCTTAAAGGGACCTTTGCAAAAATAAAAATATACAGGCTTTCGCGTGCTCACGACAAACTGATCTTGTGAGCACGCGATACTTTCTCATGAGAACGCGAAAGACTGAATATTTTTATTTTTGCAAAGGTCCCTTTAGGGGCTCCATATATAACCAATATGCAGTGAGATTTTTTATTATTTTTTTTTAACTTTTTGACAACAATTAGACTACAGAAAAATATCAATAAAAACTAATCAAGTAAAGTTTTCACAAAATAAAAATGTAATGCCCTTATCAAAATGAAACAAAGAAAAAAGTCAAATGTCAAAATCTTTGGTTTAAATTACAAAAAGGAGTATTCAAAATGTATTTAACTTACAATTTGCAACGGAGTGGAAAAATATGTTCAAATACTCAATTTAATGTCAAAGAACTTTACATAAGTTTATAAATCTGCAATTTTCAGTATGTGATTGGAAGTAGTAAAACACTCACAGATGCAGCTAAAAACATCTGGGTCATGTTTGCACTTATTTCTGTCATTGGCCATAATTCTAAACTTGAAATCAGGATTATGCATTAAATATTTATATATGGGAAAATCGACTGAGAATTGAACAAATAGTTCTAACCTGGCTCAGAGGAGTCTTTATGGTGGTTAAGGGATAAGATTTACCAAGGGATGAGGGATAAAAAACCACCTTACAAATGGTTGTCAAAAGCAAAAATGCTACGAAATGCACATGAAATTTGGTGAGAAAGTGTGACATGCTAGAACTAGGGTTGGGCACGCCACAAATATTTGAATATTCAATCTGTAATAATTATTCAAAAAATAAAAATACTATTAGAATATTGCTACATGTTGCTTTGCCACCAGCAGCAAATCTATGATAAATCCTAAAGCTAAAAAGCACTAAAACTTTAGCAAGCTAAAACTCAGTTTTAACTAAATGCATTGTTTGGCGCTGTGGAGCGTGTAAACAAGTTTGATTTATTTGATCACAGAATGGCGTCGTCTGCCTCCTAGGCACAGCAAAGTTTGGAATTACTTTGATCAAAATTATCTTACAAAATGGAATTACTTTTGATCAAATGAATTAACATGTCGTGTGCAAACATTGTCGATTGAAACGGAGTTATAATATCACCACCACAATGAGAAATCACATTAAATCCAAAGACAGAAGGATCGCTATTGACCAGTCAAATTAGGAAAGACAGCTGTCCATCACTGCACCCCCGAGCCAGCCGAGAAGATAACTTATTTGAAAGCAAAATGATCGGGAAATATAATATCAGGGCTCCAGACAAAAAAATGAAATAAATAATCAATCAATTAAAGGAGCTGTATGTAAGAAATGTATTTCAATTAATCATAAAATGGCCCTGATATGTCACTAGACATTAAGAAATCATGTTCATTTCAAATACTTACATCACTGACAACAGTAGTCCGGCCAGGATATTGTCATTTAAAAAGTGAAGTTGCAGCCCTCAACTGATGTTGATGTTGTCATGTTGTGTTTTGGCCTGAAGCGCCACCCTCCACCTATCTACCAATCACGAAGTCAGTAGTGTTTCGGCATCTGGGTTGCCAGCTCAGCTCTAGTTACCACAGCTGCAGCTACAAACGTTCGTGCTGGATCCTGCATCCTATCTGGCAACCTCGAGTCAGGGGGGAGGGGGAGGGGATACACCGCTCTACAGTAATTTGAAAGTGATTGCAGTACCAGTTTTGGCCACAATCTTACATACGGCTCCTATAAGGGGAAAAAAATAGGCGCCAAAGTGCCACAAAGGAATAAAAATGTTTTAATTTTGTCATGTGTTGTCATGTCTGCCCACCTTTTACAGCAACAGCATTTATCCATCTATCTTGTGGATGTCCTGGGAACTAAGATTCTGAATTGCTTTTCCAACTTGAGAACTACATATAGTCACAAAGACTGTTATGGTTTAAAAATCTCTCTCCACTGTGAAGTGAACTTTCATAAAGGAGCAAAATC